>NW_027363861.1:0-417840 GCF_046119375.1 Phyllobates terribilis | reverse complement strand
AAAGTTGTGCTCCGGTGGCATGCTAACGGAAAAAAGTGTGCTCCTGTGGCATGCTAACGGGAAAAGCTGTGCTCCGGTGGCATGCCAATGGAAAAAGGTTTGCTACGGTGGAATGGTAATGGGAAAAGGTGTGCGCTGGTGGCATGCTAACGGTAAAAGGTGTGCTCCAGTGGCATGCTAGCGGTAAAAGGTGAAATCCGGTGGCTTGCTCACGGAAATAGGTATGCTACAGTGGCATGATATTGGGAAAAGGTGTCCAACGGTGGCATGCTAACGGCATAAGGTGTGCTCCGGTGGGAACAATGGGAAAAGGTGTGCTCCGGTGGCATGCTAATGGGAAAATGAGTGCAACGGTGGAATGCTAACGGAAAAAGGTGTGTAATGGAGGCATGCTAACGGTAAAAGGTGTGCTCCGGTGGCATGCTAAAGGGAAGAGGTATGCTCTGGTGGTATGATAGCGGGAAAAGGTGTGCAACGGTGGCATGCTAACAGGAGAAGGTGTGCTTCGCTGGCAACAACGGGAAAAGGTGTGCTCCGGTGGCATGCTAACGAGAAAAGGTGTGCAACGGTGGCATGTTAACGGTAAAAGGTGTGTTCCCGTGGCATGCTAACGTGAAAAGGTGTGTTCCGGTGGCATGCTAACGATACAAGATGTGCTCCGGTGGCATGCTAATGGGAAAAGGTGTGCTCCGGTGGTATGCTAACAGGGAAAGGTGTGCTCCGGTGGCATGCTAACGGGAGAATGTGTGCTACTGTGGCATGCTAACAATAAAAGGTGTGCTACAGTGGCATGCTAACTGGAAAATGTGTGCTATGGTGGCTTGCTAACGGGAAAAGGTGAGCTATGGTGGCATGCTAACTGTAAAAGGTGTGCAATGGTGGCATGATGACGGAAAAAGGTGTGCTCTGGTGGCATGCTAACGGGAAAAGCTGTGCTCCGGTGGCATGCCAATGGAAAAAGGTATGTTATGGTGGAATGCTAATAGGAGAAGGTGTGCTCCGGTGGCATGCTAACTGTAAAAGGTGTGCTCCAGTGGCATGCTAGCGGTAAAAGGTGTGCTCCGGTGTCATGCTAATGGAAATAGGTATGCTCCAGTGGCATGATATTGGGAAAAGGTGTGCAACGGTGGCATGCTAACGGCAGAAGGTGTGCTCCGGTGGGAACAATGGGAAAAGGTGTGCTCCGGTGGCATGCTAACGGGAAAATGTGTGCAACGGTGGAATGCTAACGGAAAAATGTGTGCAATGGAGGCATGCTAACGGTAAAAGGTGTGCTCCGGTGGCATGCTAACGGGAAGAGGTATGCTCCGGTGGTATGATAGCGGGAAAAGGTGTGCAACGGTGGCATGCTAACAGGAGAAGGTGTGCTTCGGTGGCAACAATGGGAAAAGGTGTGCTCCGGTGGCATGCTAACGTGAAAAGGTGTGTTCCGGTGGCATGCTAACGATACAAGATGTGCTCCGGTGGCATGCTAATGGGAAAAGGTGTGCTCCGGTGGTATGCTAACAGGGAAATGTGTGCTCCGGTGGCATGCTAACGGGAGAATGTGTGCTACTGTGGCATTCTAACATTAAAAGGTGTGCAACAGTGGCATGCTAACTGGAAAATGTGTGCTATGGTGGCTTGCTAACTGGAAAAGGTGAGCTATGGTGGCATGTTAACTGTAAAAGGTGGGCAATGGTGGCATGATAACGGAAAAAGGTGTGCTCCGGTGGCATGCTAAAGGGAAAAGGTGTTCTCCAGTGGATGCTAACGGGGAAAGGTGTGTTCCGAGGGCATGCTAACGGGAGAAGGCGTGCTCCGGTGGCATGCTAACAGGAGAAAATGTGCTCCGGGGGCATGCTAACGGGAAAAGGTGTGCTCCGGTGACATGTTAGCGGGAAAAGGTGTGCACCGGTGGCATGCTAATGGAAAAAGGTGTGCTACAGCGGCATACTAATGGAAAAAGGTGTAATACTGTGGCATGCTCACGGTAAAAGTGTGCTCTGGTGGCATGCTGATGGTAAAAGGTGTGCTCCAGTGGCACACTAACGGTAAAAGGTGTGCTCCGGTGGCATGTTAACGGTAAGAGGTTTTCTCCGTTGGCATTCTAACGGTAAAAGGTGTGCTACGTTGGCATGCTAACGATACAAGGTGTGCTCCGGTGTCATGCTAACGGGAAAAGGTGTGCTCCGGTGGCATGCTAACATGGAAAGGTGTGCTCCGGTGGCATGCTAATGTGAGAAAGTGTGCTACGGTGGCATGCCAACGAGAAGAGGTGCGCTTCGGTGGCATGCTAAAGGGAAAAGGTGTGCTCCGGTGGCATGCTAACGATAGAAGGTGTGCTCCGGTGGCATGCTAACGGGAAAAGGTGTGCTCCGGTGACATGCTAACACGCAAAGGTATGCTCCGGTCGCATGCTAACGTAAGAAAGTGTGCTACAATGGCATGCTAATGAGAAGATGTGCGCTACGGTGGCATGCAAACGGGAAAAGGTGTGCTATGGTGGCATGCTAATGTTAAAAGGTGTGCTCTGGTGGCTTCCTTTCGGTAAAATGTGTGCTCTGGTGGCATGCTAGCGATACAAGATATGCTCCGGTGGCATGCTAACGGGAAAAGTTGTGCTCCGGTGGCATGCTAACAGGGAAAGGTGTGCTCTGGTGGCATGCTAACGGGAGAAGGTGTGCTACTGTGGCATGCTAACAGGAAAAGGTGTGCTATGGTGGCATGCTAACGGTAAAAGGTGTGCAACGGTGGCATGATAACGGAAAAAGGTGTGCTCCGGTGGCATGCTAACGGGAAAAGGTGTGCAACGGTGGCATGCTAACAGGAAAAGGTGTGCTCCGGTGGCATGCTAACGGGAAAAGGTGTGCTCCGGTGGTATGCTAACGGGAAAAGGTGTGCTACTGTGGCATGCTAAAGGGAAAAGGTGAACTCCGTTGGCATGCTAACGGGAAAACTGTGTGCTACAGTGGCATGCTAACGGTAAAGGTGTGCTCCGCTGGCATGCTAACGGGAAGATGGTGTGCTACGGTGACATGCTAACGGTAAAGGTGTGCTCCAGTGTCATGCTAACGCGAAAAGGGGGGCTCCGGTGGCATGCTGACGGGAGGAGGTGTCTTCCGGTGGCATGCTAATGGATAAAGGTGGGCTACAGTGGCATGCTAACGGTAAAGGTGTGCTCCGGTGGCATGCTAACGGGAAAAAGTGTGCTCCGGTTGCATGCTAACGGTAAAGGTGTGCTCCGGTGGCATGCTAACAGTAAAAGGTGTGCTCTGGTGGCATGCTAACAGTAAAAGGTGGGCTCCGGTGGCATGCTAATGGGAAAGGCAGGCTCCGGTGGCATGCTAATGGTTAAAGGTGTGCCCCGGTGGCATGCTAACGGAAAAAGGTGTGCTCCGGTGGCATGCTAACTGGGAAAGGTGTACTGCGGTGGCATGCTAACGGTAAAAGCGGGCTCCGGTGGCATGCTAATGATAAAACGTGTGCTATGGTGGCATGCTAGTGGGAAAAGGTGTGCCGTGGTGGCTTGCTAATAGTAAAGGTGTGCTCCGGTGGCATGCTAATGGTTAAAGGTGTGCTCCAGTGGCATGCTAACGGAAAAAGGTGTGCCCCGGTGGCATGCTAACGGAAAAACGTGTGCTACGGTGGCATGCTAACGGGGAAAGGTGTGCTGCGGTGGCATGCTAACGGTAAAAGCGGGCTCCGGTGGCATTCTAACGATAAAACGTGTGCTATGGTGGCATGCTAACGGGAAAAGGTGTGCTGCTGTGGCATGCTAATAGTAAAGGTGTGCTCCGGTGGCATACTAATGGTTAAAGGTGTGCTCCAGTGGCATGCTAACGGAAAAAGGAGTGCTCCGGTAGCATGCTAACGTTAGAGGTGTGCTCCGGTGGCATGCTAACGGTAAAAGGTGTGCTCCGGTAGCATGCTAGCGGTAAAAGTGTGCTCCGGTGGCATTCTAACGGTAAAAGGTGTGCTCCGGTGGCATGCTAAGGGTAAAAGGTGTGCTTTGGTAGCATGCTAACGGTAAAAGGTGTGCTCCGGTGGCATGCTAACGGGAAAAGATGTGCTCCGGTGGCATGCTAACGGGAAAATGCGTGCTGCGGTGGCATGCTCATGGTAAAGGGTGTGCTCCGGTGGCATGCTAACGGTAGAAGGAGTGCTCCGGTGGCATGATAATGAGTAAAGGTGTGCTACGGTGGCATGCTAATGGGAAAAGGTGTGCTCCGGTGGCATGCTAACGGGAAAAGGTGTGATCTGGTGGCATGCTAATGGAGAAAGGTGTGCTCCGGTGGCATGCTGACGGGAAAAGGTGTGCTCCAGTGGCATGCTAACGGGAGAAGGTTTGCTCCGGTGGCATACTAACGGGAAAAGGTGTGCTCCGGTGGCATGCTAATGGAAAGAGGTGTGCTACGGTGGCATGCTAATGGCAAAAGGTGTGTTACGGTGGCATGCTCACGGAAAAATGTGTGGTACGTTTGCATGCTCATTGTAAAAGGTGTGCTCCGGTGGCATGCTAACGGGAAAAGGCGTGCTACAGTGGCATACTCACGGGAAAGCGGTGTGCTCCGGTGACATGCTAACGGGAAAAGGTGTGCTCCTTTGGCATGCTAATGGGAAAAGGTATGCTCCAGTGGCATGCTAACAGGAAAAGGTGTGATCTGGTGGCATGCTAATAGAAAAAGTTGTACTCCGATGGCATGCTAACGGGAAAAGGTGTGCTCTGGTGGCATGCTAACGGGAAAAGTTGTGCTCCTGTGGCATGCTAACAGAAAAAGGTGTGCTACGGTGGCATGCTAATTGGGAGAGGTGTGCTACGGTGGCTTGCTAATGGTAAAGGTGTGCTCCGGTGGCATGCTAATGGTAAAAGGTGTGCTCCGGTGGCATGCTAACGGAAAGGTGTGCTCTGGTGGTTTGCTAACGGGAAAAATGTGTGCTACATTGGCATGCTAATGGTAAAGGTGTGCTCCGGTGACATGCTAATGGGAAAAAGGTGTGCTACGGTGGCATGCTAACGGCAAGGGTGTGCTCCGGTGTCATGCTAACGGGAAAAGGTGCGCTCCGGTGGTATGCTGACGGGAAAAGGTGTGCTCCGGTGGCATGCTAACGGGAAAAGGTGTGCTCTGGTGGCATGCTAACCGGGAAAGGTGTCCTCCGGTGGCATGCTAAAGGGAGAAGGTGTGCTACAGTTGTATGCTAACGGGAAAAGGTGGTCTACAGTTGCATGCTAACGGGAAAAGGTGTGCTACAGTTGCATGCTAATGGGAAAAGGTGGGCTACAGTTGCATTCTAATAGGAAAAGGTGGGCTACGGTGGCCTGGTAACGGGAGAAGCTGTGCTCCGGTGGCATGCTAAAGGTAAAACTTGTGCTCCGGTGGCATGCTAACAGTAAAGGTGTGCTCCGGTGGCATGCTAACGGGAAAAGGTGTGCTCCGGTGGCATGCTAACGGGAAAAGGTGTGCTACGGTGGCATGCTAACGGGAAAAGGTGTACTACGGTGACAAGCTAACGGTAAAGGTGTGCTCCAGTGTCATGCTAACGCGAAAAGTGTGCTCCGGTGGCATGCTGACGGGAGAAGTTGTCTTCCGGTGGCATGCTAATGGAAAGATGTGTCCTACGGTGGCATGCTAACGGGTAAAGATGGGCTACAGTGGCATGCTAACAGTAAAGGTGTGCTCCGGTGGCATGCTAACGGGAAAAGGTGTGTTCCGGTGGCATGCTAACGGAAAAGTTGTGCTCCGGTGGCATGCTAACAGTAAAAGGTGTGCTCTGGTGGCATGCTAACAGGAAAAAGTGTGCTCCGGTGGCATGCTAATGGGAAAGGCGGGCTCCGGTGGCATGCTAATGGTTAAAGGTGTGCCCCGTTGGCATGCTAACGGAAAAACGTGTGCTCCTGTGGCATGCTAACGGGGAAAGGTGTGCTGCGGTGGCATGCTAACGGTAAAGGCGGGCTCCGGTGGCATGCAAATGATAAAACGTGTGCTATCGTGGCATGCTAATGGGAAAAGGTGTGCTGCGGTGGCATGATAACGGTAAAGGTGTGCTCCGGTGGCATGCTAATGGTTAAAGGTGTGCTCCAGTGGCATGCTAATGGAAAAAGGTGTGCTCCGTTGGCATGCTAATGTTAAAGGTGTGCTCCGGTGGCATGCTAACGGGAAAAGGTGTACTACGGTGACAAGCTAACGGTAAAGGTGTGCTCCAGTGTCATGCTAACGCGAAAAGTGTGCTCCGGTGGCATGCTGACGGGAGAAGTTGTCTTCCGGTGGCATGCTAATGGAAAGAGGTGTCCTACGGTGGCATGTTAACGGGTAAAGATGGGCTACGGTGGCATGCTAACAGTAAAGGTGTGCTCCGGTGGCATGCTAACGGAAAAGTTGTGCTCCGGTGGCATGCTAACAGTAAAAGGTATGCTCTGGTGGCATGCTAACAGGAAAAAGTGTGCTCCGGTGGCATGCTAATGGGAAAGGCGGGCTCCGGTGGCATGCTAATGGTTAAAGGTGTGCCCCGTTGGCATGCTAACGGAAAAACGTGTGCTCCGGTGGCATGCTAACGGGGAAAGGTGTGCTGCGGTGGCATGCTAATGGTAAAGGCGGGCTCCGGTGGCATGCAAACGATAAAACGTGTGCTATCATGGCATGCTAACGGTAAAGGTGTGCTCCGGTGGCATGCTAATGGTTAAAGGTGTGCTCCAGTGGCATGCTAATGGAAAAAGGTGTGCTCCGGTGGCATGATAATGTTAAAGGTGTGCTCCTGTGGCATGCTAAAGGGAAAAGGTGTGCTCCAGTGGCATGCTAGTGGTAAAGGGTGTGCTCCGGTGGCATGCTAACGGTAAAGGTGTGCTCCGGTGGTATGCTAACAGGAAAAGGTGTGCTCCGGTGACATGCTAGTGGTAAAAGGTGTGCTCCGGTAGCATGCTAACGGTAAAAGGTGTGCTCCGGTGGCATGCTAAGGGGAAAAGCTGTGCTCTGGTGGCATGCTAATGGTAAAAGGTGTGCTCCGGTGGCATGCTAAGGGGAAAAGCTGTGCTCTGGTGGCATGCTAACGGTAAAAGGTATGCTCCGGTGGCATACTAACGGTAAAAGGTGAGCTCCGGTGGCATGCTAACGGGAAAAGATGTGCTCCGGTGGCATGCTAACGGGAAAATGTGTGCTACGGTGGCATGCTCATGGTAAAAGGTGTGCTCCGGTGGCATGCTAACGGAAAAAGTGTGCTACGGTGGCATGCTAACGGGAGAACATGTGGTTCGGTGGCATGCTAACTGGAAAAGGTGTGCTCCGGTGGCATGCTAATGGGAGAAGGTGTGCTTCAGTGGCATGCTAACAGGAAAAGGTGTGCTCCGGTGACATGCTAACGGGAGATGGTGTGCTACGATTACATGCTGACGGTAAAAGGTGTGCTCCGGTGGCTTGCCAACAAGAGAAGGTGTGCTACGGTGGCATGCTAACGGCAAAAGGTTTGCTCCAGTGGCATGCTAACTGAAAAAGGTGTGCTACGGTGGCATGCTAACGGGGAAAGGTGTGCTACGGTGGCATGCTAACGGTAAAGGTGTGCTCCGGTGGCATGTCAACGGGAAAAGGTGTGCTCCAATGGCATGCTAGCAAGAAAAGGTGTGCTCCGGTGGCATGCTAACGGTAAAGGTGTGCTCCGGTGACATGCTAACGGTGAAAGGTGTGCTCCCATGGCATGCTAACGGGAAAAGGTGTGCTCCGCTGCCATGTCAATGGGAAAAGGGTGCTCCGATGGCATGCTAACGGGAAAAGGTGTGCTCCGGTGGCATGCTAATGGTAAAGGTGTGCTCCGGTGGCATGCTAACGGTCAAAGGTGTCCTCTGATGGCATGCTAACGGTAAAGGGTGTGCTCCGGTGGCATGCTAATGGTAAAGGTGTGCTTCGGTGGTATGCTAACAGGAAAAGGTGTGCTCCTGTGGCATGCTAACGGGGAAAGAAGTGCTCCGGTGGCATGCTAAACGGGAAAGGTGTCCTCCGTTGGCATGCTAAAGGGAGAAGGTGTGCTACAGTTGCATGCTAATGGGAAAAGGTGGGCTACAGTTGTATGCTAACGGGAAACAGTGTGCTACAGTTGCATGCTAACGGGAAAAGGTGTGCTACAGTTGCATGCTAATAGGAAAAGGTGGGCTACGGTGGCATGGTAACGGGAGAAGGAGTGCTCTGGTGGCATGCTAATGGTAAAACGTGTGCTCCGGTGGCATGCTAATGGTAAAGGTGTGCTCCGGTGGCATGCTAACGGGAAAAGGTGTGCTCCGGTGGGATGCTAACAGGGAAAGTTGTGCTCCGGTGGCATGCTAACGTGAGAAGGTGTGCTACTGTAGCATGCTAAAGGGAAAAGGTGTGCTCCGGTGGCATGCTAAAGGTAAAGGTGTGCTCTGGTGGCATGCTAACGGGAAAAGGTGTGGTACTGTGGCATGCTAACGGGAAAAGGTGTGCTACGGTGGCATGCTAAAGGGAAAAGGTGTTCTCCAGTGGATGATAATGGGGAAAGGTGTGTTCCGGTGGCATGCTAATGGGAGAAGGTGTGCTCCGGTGGCATGCTAACAGGAGAAAATGTGCTCCGGGGGCATGCTAACGGGAAAATGTGTGCTCCGATGGCATGCTAACAGGAAAAGGTGTGCTACGGTGACATGCTAGCGGGAAAAGATGTGCACCGGTGGCATGCTAAAGGAAAAAGGTGTGCTACAGCGGCATACTAACTGGAAAAGGTGTAATACTGTGGCATGCTCACGGTAAAGGTGTGCTCTGGTGGCATGCTGATGGTAAAAGGTGTGCTCCGGTGGCATACTAACGGTAAAAGTTGTGCTCCGGTGGCATGTTAACGGTAAAAGGTGTTTTCCGTTGGCATGCTAACGGTAAAAGGTGTGATACAGTGTCATGCTTAACGATACAAGGTGTGCTCCGGTGGCATGCTAACGGGAAAAGGTGTGCTCCAGTGGCATGCTAACACGGAAAGGTGTGATCCGGTGGCTTGCTAACGTGAGAAAGTGTGCTCCGGTGGCATGCTAACGAGAAGAGGAGCGCTACGGTGGCATGCTAACGGGAAAAGGTGTTCTCCGGTGGCATGCTAACGATACAAGGTGTGCTCCGGTGGCATGCTAACGGGAAAAGGGGTGCTCCGGTGGCATGCTAATACGGAAAGGTGTGCTCCGGTGGCATGCTAAAGTGAGAAAGAGTGCTACGGTGGCATGCTAACGAGAAGAGGAGCGCTACGGTGGCATGCTAATGGGAAAAGGTGTGCCATGGTGGCATGCTAACAGTAAAAGGTGTGCTCCGGTGGCTTGCTTTTGGTAAAAGGTGTGCTCCGGTGGCATGCTAACGATACAAGATGTGCTCCGGTGGCATGCTAACGGGAAAAGGAGTAATACTGTGGCATGCTCACGGTAAAGGTGTGCTCTGGTGGCATGTTAATGGTAAAAGGTGTTCTCCGTTGGCATGCTAACGGTAAAAGGTGTGATACGTTGTCATGCTTAACGATACAAGGTGTGCTCCGGTGGCATGCTAACGGGAAAAGGTGTGCTCCAGTGGCATGATAACAAGGAAAGGTGTGCTCCAGTGGCATGCTAACGTGGGAAAGTGTGCTACGGTGGCATGCTAACGAGAAGAGGAGCGCTACGGTGGCATGCTAACGGGAAAAGGTGTGCTCCGGTGGCATGCTAACGATACAAGGTGTGCTCCGGTGGCAAGATAACGGGAAAAGGTGTGCTCCGGTGGCATGCAAACACGGAAAGGTGTGCTCCGGTGGCATGCTAACGTGAGAAAGTGTGCTACGGTGGCATGCTAACGAGAAGAGGTGCGCTATGGTGGCATGCTAACGGGAAGAGGTGCGCTATGGTGGCATGCTAACAGTAAAAGGTGTGCTCCGGTGGCTTGCTTTCGGTAAAAGGTGTGCTCCGGTGGCTTGCTTTCAGTAAGAGGTGTGCTCCGGTGGCATGCTAACGATACAAGATGTGCTCCGGTGGCATGCTAACGGGAAAAGGTGTGCTCCGGTGGCATGCTAACAGGGAAAGGTGTGCTCCGGTGGCATACTAACGGTAAAAGGTGTGCTCCGGTGGCATGTTAACGGTAAAAGGTGTTCTCCGTTGGCATGCTAACGGTAAAAGGTGTGCTACGGTGGCATGCTAACGATACAAGGTGTGCTCTGGTGGCATGCTAACGGGAAAAGGTGTGCTCCGATGGCATGCTAACACGGAAAGGTGTGCTCCGGTGGCATGCTAACGTGAGAAAGTGTGCTACGGTGGCATGCTAATGAGAAGAGGTGCGCTACGGTGGCATGCTAACGGGAAAGGTGTGCTCCGGTGGCATGCTAACGATACAAGGTGTGCTCCGGTGGCATGCTAACGGGAAAAGGTGTGCTCCGGTGACATGCTAACACGGAAAGGTGTGCTCCGGTCGCATGCTAACGTAAGAAAGTGTGCTACAATGGCATGCTAACGAGAAGAGGTGCGCTACGGTGGCATGCAAACGGGAAAAGGTGTGCTATGGTGGCATGGTAACTGTAAAAGGTGTGCTCTGGTGGCTTCCTTTCGGTAAAATGTGTGCTCTGGTGGCATGCTAGCGATACAAGATGTGCTCCGGTGGCATGCTAACGGGAAAAGGTGTGCTCCGGTGGCATGCTAACAGGGAAAGGTGTGCTCCGGTGGCATGCTAACGGGAGAAGGTGTGCTACTGTGGCATGCTAACAAGAAAAGGTGTGCTACAGTGGCATGCTAACTGGAAAAGGTGTGCTATGATGGCATGCTAACGGGAGAAGGTGTGCTCCAGTGGCATGCTAACAGGAGAAAATGTGCTCCGGGGGCATGCTAACGGGAAAATGTGTGCTCCGGTTGCATGCTAACGGGAAAAGGTGTGCTCCGGTGACATGCTAGCGGGAAAAGGTGTGCACCGGTGGCATGCTAATGGAAAAAGGTGTGCTACAGCGGCATACTAATGGGAAAAGGTGTAATACTGTGGCATGCTCATGGTAAAGGTGTGCTCTGGTGGCATGCTGATGGTAAAAGGTGTGCTCCAGTGGCATACTAACGGTAAAAGGTGTGCTCCGGTGGCATGTTAACGGTAAAAGGTTTTCTCCGTTGGCATGCTAACGGTAAAAGGTGTGCTACGGTGGCATGCTAACGATACAAGGTGTGCTCTGGTGGCATGCTAACAGGAAAAGGTGTGCTCCGGTGGCATGCTAACACGGAAAGGTGTGCTCCGTTCGCATGCTAACGTAAGAAAGTGTGCTACAATGGCATGCTAACGAGAAGAGGTGCGCTACGGTGGCATGCAAACGGGAAAAGGTGTGCTATGGTGGCATGCTAACGGTAAAACGTGTGCTCTGCTGGCTTCCTTTCGGTAAAATGTGTGCTCTGGTGGCATGCTAGCGATACAAGATGTGCTCCGGTGGCATGCTAATGGGAAAAGGTGTGCTCCGGTGGCATGCTAACAGGGAAAGGTGTGCTCCGGTGGCATGCTAACGGAAGAAGGTGTGCTACTGTGGCATGCTAACGGTAAAAGGTGTGCTACGGTGGCATGCTAACGATACAAGGTGTGCTCTGGTGGCATGCTAACGGGAAAAGGTGTGCTCCGATGGCATGCTAACACGGAAAGGTGTGCTCCGGTGGCATGCTAACGTGAGAAAGTGTGCTACGGTGACATGCTAATGAGAAGAGGTGCGCTACGGTGGCATGCTAACGGGAAAGGTGTGCTCCGGTGGCATGCTAACGATACAAGGTGTGCTCCGGTGGCATGCTAATGGGAAAAGGTGTGCTCCGGTGACATGCTAACACGGAAAGGTGTGCTCCGGTCGCATGCTAACGTAAGAAAGTGTGCTACAATGGCATGCTAACGAGAAGAGGTGCGCTACGGTGGCATGCAAACGGGAAAAGGTGTGCTATGGTGGCATGGTAACTGTAAAAGGTGTGCTCTGGTGGCTTCCTTTCGGTAAAATGTGTGCTCTGGTGGCATGCTAGCGATACAAGATGTGCTCCGGTGGCATGCTAACGGGAAAAGGTGTGCTCCGGTGGCATGCTAACAGGGAAAGGTGTGCTCCGGTGGCATGCTAACGGGAGAAGGTGTGCTACTGTGGCATGCTAACAAGAAAAGGTGTGCTACAGTGGCATGCTAACTGGAAAAGGTGTGCTATGATGGCATGCTAACGGGAGAAGGTGTGCTCCAGTGGCATGCTAACAGGAGAAAATGTGCTCCGGGGGCATGCTAACGGGAAAATGTGTGCTCCGGTTGCATGCTAACGGGAAAAGGTGTGCTCCGGTGACATGCTAGCGGGAAAAGGTGTGCACCGGTGGCATGCTAATGGAAAAAGGTGTGCTACAGCGGCATACTAATGGGAAAAGGTGTAATACTGTGGCATGCTCATGGTAAAGGTGTGCTCTGGTGGCATGCTGATGGTAAAAGGTGTGCTCCAGTGGCATACTAACGGTAAAAGGTGTGCTCCGGTGGCATGTTAACGGTAAAAGGTTTTCTCCGTTGGCATGCTAACGGTAAAAGGTGTGCTACGGTGGCATGCTAACGATACAAGGTGTGCTCTGGTGGCATGCTAACAGGAAAAGGTGTGCTCCGGTGGCATGCTAACACGGAAAGGTGTGCTCCGTTCGCATGCTAACGTAAGAAAGTGTGCTACAATGGCATGCTAACGAGAAGAGGTGCGCTACGGTGGCATGCAAACGGGAAAAGGTGTGCTATGGTGGCATGCTAACGGTAAAACGTGTGCTCTGCTGGCTTCCTTTCGGTAAAATGTGTGCTCTGGTGGCATGCTAGCGATACAAGATGTGCTCCGGTGGCATGCTAATGGGAAAAGGTGTGCTCCGGTGGCATGCTAACAGGGAAAGGTGTGCTCCGGTGGCATGCTAACGGAAGAAGGTGTGCTACTGTGGCATGCTAACAAGAAAAGGTGTGCTACAGTGGCATGCTAACTGGAAAAGGTGTGCTATGATGGCATGCTAATGGTAAAATGTGTGCTATGGTGGCATGCTAACGGTAAAAGGTGTGCAACGGTGGCATGATAACGGTAAAAGGTGTGCTCCGGTGGCATGCTAACGGGAAAAGGTGTGCAACGGTGGCATGCTAACAGGAAAAGGTGTGCTCCGGTGGCATGCTAACGGGAAAAGGTGTGCTCCGGTGGCATGCTAACGGGAAAAGGTGTGCTCCGGTGGCATGCTAACGGAAAAGGTGTGCTCCGGTGGCATGCTGATGGTAAAAGGTGTGCTCCGGCGGCATGCTAACGGTAAAAGGTGTTCTCCGTTGGCATGCTAACAGTTAAACGTGTGCTCAGGTGGCACGCTAACGATGCAAGGTGTGCTCTTGTGGCATGCTAACGGGAAAAGGTGTACTCCGGTGGAATGCTGACAGGGAAAGTTGTGCTCCGGCGGCATGCTAACGTGAGAAGGTGTGCTACTGTAGCATGCTAACGGGAAAAGGTGTGCTCCAGTGGCATGCTAAAGGTAAAGGTATGCTCTGGTGGCATGCTAACGGGAAAAGGTGTGGTACTGTGGCATGCTAACGGGAATAGGTGTGCTACGGTGGCATGCTAAAGGGAAAAGATGTTCTCCAGTGGATGCTAACCGGGAAAGGTGTGTTCCGGTGGCATGCTAATGGGAGAAGGTGTGCTCCGGTGGCATGCTAACAGGAGAAAATGTGCTCCGGGGGCATGCTAACGGGAAAATGTGTGCTCCGGTGGCATGCTGATGGTAAAAGGAGTGCTCCAGTGGCTTACTAATGGTAAAAGGTGTGCTCCGATGGCATGTTAACGGTAAGAGGTGTTCTCCGCTGGCATGCTAACGGTAAAAGGTGTGCTACGGTGGCATGCTAACGATACAAGGTGTGCTCCGGTGGCAAGATAATGGAAAAAGGTGTGCTCCGGTGGCATGCAAACACGGAAAGGTGTGCTCCGGTGGCATGCTAACGTGAGAAAGTGTGCTACGGTGGCATGCTAACGAGAAGAGGTGCGCTATGGTGGCATGCTAACGGGAAGAGGTGTGCTATGGCGGCATGCTAACAGTAAAAGGTGTGCTCCTGTGGCTTGCTTTCGGTAAAAGGTGTGATCCGGTGGCATGCTAACGATACAAGATGTGCTCCGGTGGCATGCTAACGGGAAAAGGTGTGCTCTAGTGGCATGCTAACGGGAAAAGGGGTGCTCTGGTGGCATGCTAACGGTAAAAGGTGTGCTCCAGTGGCATGCTAGCGGTAAAAGGTGTGCTCCGGTGGCATGCTAACTAAAAAAGTTATGCTCCAGTGGCATGATATTGCGAAAAGGTGTGCAACGGTGGAATGCTAACGGCAGAAGGTGTGCTCCGGTGGGAACAATGGGAAAAGGTGTGCTCCAGTGGCATTCTAACGGGAAAATGTGTGCAACGGTGGCATGCTAACGTAAAAAGGTGTGCAATGGAGGCATGCTAACGGTAAAAGGTGCGCTCCAGTGGCATGCTAGTGGTAAAAGGTATGCTCCGGTGTCATGCTAATGGAAAAAGGTATGCTCCAGTGGCATGATATTGGGAAAAGGTGTGCAACGGTGGCATGCTAACGGCAGAAGGTGTGCTCCGGTGGAAACAATGGGAAAAGGTGTGCTCCGGTGGCATGCTAACGGGAAAATGTGTGCAACGGTGGCATGCTAACGGAAAAAGGTGTGCAATGGTGGCATGCTAACAGTAAAAGGTGTGCTCCAGTGGCATGCTAATGGGAAAAGGTATGCTCCGGGGGTATGATAACAGGAAAAGGTGTCCAATGGTGGCATGCTAACAGGAGAAGGTGTGCTCCGGTGGCAACAACTGGAAAAGGTGTGCTCCGGTGGCATGCTAACGAGAAAAGGTGTGCAACAGTGGCATGCTAACGGGAAAAGGTGAGCAATGGTGGCATGCTAACGATACAAGATGTGCTCCGGTGGCATGCTAACAGGGAAAGGTGTGCTCCGGTGGCATGCTAAAGGGAGAATGTGTGCTACTGTGGCATGCTAACAAGAAAAAGTGTGCTACAGTGGCATGCTAACGGGAAAAGGTGTGCTATGGTGGCTTGCTAACTGTAAAAGGTGTGCAATGGTGGTATGATAACGAAAAAGGTGTGCTCCGGTGGCATGCTAAAGGGAAAAGGTGTTCTCCAGTGGATGCTAACGGGGAAAGGTGTGTTCCGGTGGCATGCTAACGGGAGAAGGTGTGCTCCGGGGGCATGCTAACGGAAAATGTGTGCTCCGGTTGCATGCTAATGGGAGAAGGTGTGCTCCGGTGGCATGCTAACAGGAGAAAATGTGCTCCGGGGGCATGCTAACGGGAAAATGTGTGCTCCGGTGGCATGCTGATGGTAAAAGGTGTGCTCCAGTGGCTTACTAATGGTAAAAGGTGTGCTCCGATGGCATGTTAACGGTAAGAGGTGTTCTCCGCTGGCATGCTAACGGTAAAAGGTGTGCTACGGTGGCATGCTAACGATACAAGGTGTGCTCCGGTGGCAAGATAACAGAAAAAGGTGTGCTCCGGTGGCATGCAAACACGGAAAGGTGTGCTCCGGTGGCATGCTAACGTGAGAAAGTGTGCTACGGTGGCATGCTAATGAGAAGAGGTGCGCTATGGTGGCATGCTAACGGGAAGAGGTGTGCTATGGTGGCATGCTAACAGTAAAAGGTGTGCTCCTGTGGCTTGCTTTCGGTAAAAGGTGAGCTCCGGTGGCATGCTAACGATACAAGATGTGCTCCGGTGGCATGCTAACGGGAAAAGGTGTGCTCTGGTGGCATGCTAACAGGGAAAGGTGTGCTCCGGTGGCATGCTAACGGAAGAAGGTGTCCTACTGTGGCATGCTAACAAGAAAAGGTGTGCTACAGTGGTATGCTAACGGGAAAAGGTGTGCTATGGTGGCATGCTAATGGGAAAAGGTGTGCTATCGTGGCAAGCTAACGGTAAAAGGTGTGCAACGGTGGCATGATAACGGAAAAAGGTGTGCTCCGGTGGCATGCAAACGGGAAAAGCAGTGCAACGGTGGCATGCTAACAGGAAAAGGTGTGCTCCGGTGGCATGCTAACGGGAAAAGGTGTTCTCCGGTGGCATGCTAACGGGAAAAGGTGTGCTCCGGTGGCATGCTAACGGAAAAAGGTGTGCTCCGGTGGCATGCTGATGGTAAAAGGTGTGCTCCGGCGGCATGCTAACGGTAAAAGGTGTTCTCCGTTGGCATGCTAACAGTTAAACGTGTGCTCAGGTGGCATGCTAACGATACAAGGTGTGCTCTTGTGGCATGCTAACGGGAAAAGGTGTACTCCGGTGGAATGCTGACAGGGAAAGTTGTGCTCCGGCGGCATGCTAACGTGAGAAGGTGTGCTACTGTAGCATGCTAACGGGAAAAGGTGTGCTCCAGTGGCATGCTAAAGGTAAAGGTGTGCTCTGGTGGCATGCTAACGGGAAAAGGTGTGGTACTGTGGCATGCTAACGGGAATAGATGTGCTACGGTGGCATGCTAAAGGGAAAAGGTGTTCTCCAGTGGATGCTAACGGGGAAAGGTGTGTTCCGGTGGCATGCTAATGGGAGAAGGTGTGCTCCGGTGGCATGCTAACAGGAGAAAATGTGCTCCGGGGGCATGCTAACGGGAAAATGTGTGCTCCGGTGGCATGCTGATGGTAAAAGGTGTGCTCTAGTGGCTTACTAATGGTAAAAGGTGTGCTCCGGTGGCATGTTAACGGTAAGAGGTGTTCTCCGTTGGCATGCTAACGGTAAAAGGTGTGCTACGGTGGCATGCTAACGATACAAGGTGTGCTCCGGTGGCAAGATAACGGAAAAAGGCGTGCTCGGGTGGTATGCAAACACGGAAAGGTGTGCTCCGGTGGCATGCTAACATGAGAAAGTGTGCTACGGTGGCATGCTAACGAGAAGAGGTGCGCTATGGTGGCATGCTAACGGGAAGAGGTGTGCTATGGTGGCATGCTAACAGTAAAAGGTGTGCTCCTGTGGCTTGCTTTCGGTAAAAGGTGTGCTCCGGTGGCATGCTAACGATACAAGATGTGCTCCGGTGGCATGCTAACGGGAAAAGGTGTGCTCCGGTGGCATGCTAACAGGGAAAGGGGTGCTCCGGTGGCATGCTAACGGGAGAAGGTGTCCTACTGTGGCATGCTAACAAGAAAAGGTGTGCTACAGTGGTATGCTAACGGGAAAAGGTGTGCTATCGTGGCAAGCTAACGGTAAAAGGTGTGCAACGGTGGCATGATAACGGAAAAAGGTGTGCTCCGGTGGCATGCTAACGGGAAAAGGTGTGCAACGGTGGCATGCTAACAGGAAAAGGTGTGCTCCGGTGGCATGCTAACGGGAAAAGGTGTGCTCCGGTGGCATGCTAACGGAAAAAAGTGTGCTCAGGTGGCATGCTAACGGGAAAAGCTGTGCTCCGGTGGGATGCCAATGGAAAAAGGTATGCTACGGTGGAGTGCTAATGGGAGAAGGTGTGCTCTGGTGGCATGCTAACGGTAAAAGGTGTGCTCCAGTGGCATGCTAGCGGTAAAAGGTATGCTCCGGTGGCATGCTAACTAAAAAAGTTATGCTCCAGTGGCATGATATTGGGAAAAGGTGTGCAACGGTGGAATGCTAACGGCAGAAGGTGTGCTCCGGTGGGAACAATGGGAAAAGGTGTGCTCCGGTGGCATGCTAACGGGAAAATGTGTGCAACGGTGGCATGCTAACGGAAAAAGGTGTGCAATGGAGGCATGCTAACGGTAAAAGGTGCGCTCCAGTGGCATGCTAGTGGTAAAAGGTATGCTCCGGTGTCATGCTAACGGAAAAAGGTATGCTCCAGTGGCATGATATTGGGAAAAGGTGTGCAACGGTGGCATGCTAACGGCAGAAGGTGTGCTCCGGTGGGAACAATGGGAAAAGGTGTGCTCCGGTGGCATGCTAACGGGAAAATGTGTGCAACGGTGGCATGCTAACGGAAAAAGGTGTGCAATGGTGGCATGCTAACGGTAAAAGGTGTGCTCCAGTGGCATGGTAATGGGAAAAGGTATGCTCCGGGGGTATGATAACGGGAAAAGGTGTCCAACGGTGGCATGCTAACAGGAGAAGGTGTGCTCCGGTGGCAACAACTGGAAAAGGTGTGCTCCGGTGGCATGCTAACGAGAAAAGGTGTGCAACAGTGGCATGCTAACTGGAAAAGGTGAGCAATGGTGGCATGCTAACGATACAAGATGTGCTCCGGTGGCATGCTAATGGGAAAAGGTGTGCTCCAGTGGCATGATAACAGGGAAAGGTGTGCTCCGGTGGCATGCTAAAGGGAGAATGTGTGCTACTGTGGCATGCTAACAAGAAAAAGTGTGCTACAGTGGCATGCTAACGGGAAAAGGTGTGCTATGGTGGCTTGCTAACTGTAAAAGGTGTGCAATGGTGGTATGATAACGAAAAAGGTGTGCTCCGGTGGCATGCTAAAGGGAAAAGGTGTTCTCCAGTGGATGCTAACGGGGAAAGGTGTGTTCCGGTGGCATGCTAACGGGAGAAGGTGTGCTCCGGGGGCATGATAACGGGAAAATGTGTGCTCCGGTTGCATGCTAATGGGAAAAGGTGTGCTCCGGTGACATGCTAGCGGGAAAAGGTGTGCACAGGTGGCATGCTAATGGAAAAAGGTGTACTACAGCTGCATACTAATGGGAAAAGGTGTATTACTGTGGCATGCTCACGGTAAAGGTGTGCTCTGGTGGCATGCTGATGGTAAAAGGTGTGCTCCAGTGGCATACTAACGGTAAAAGGTGTGCTCAGGTGGCATGTTAACGGTAAAAGGTGTTCTCCGTTGGCATGCTAACGGTAAAGTTGTGCTTCAGTGGCATGCTAACGATACAAGGTGTGCTCCGGTGGCATGCTAACGTGAGAAAGTGTGCTACGGTGGCATGCTAATGAGAAGAGGTGCGCTATGGTGGCATGCTAACGGGAAGAGGTGTGCTATGGTGGCATGCTAACAGTAAAAGGTGTGCTCCTGTGGCTTGCTTTCGGTAAAAGGTGAGCTCCGGTGGCATGCTAACGATACAAGATGTGCTCCGGTGGCATGCTAACGGGAATAGGTGTGCTCTGGTGGCATGCTAACAGGGAAAGGTGTGCTCCGGTGGCATGCTAACGGGAGAAGGTGTCCTACTGTGGCATGCTAACAAGAAAAGGTGTGCTACAGTGGTATGCTAACGGGAAAAGGTGTGCTATGGTGACATGCTAATGGGAAAAGGTGTGCTATCGTGGCAAGCTAACGGTAAAAGGTGTGCAACGGTGGCATGATAACGGAAAAAGGTGTGCTCCGGTGGCATGCAAACGGGAAAAGCAGTGCAACGGTGGCATGCTAACAGGAAAAGGTGTGCTCCGGTGGCATGCTAACGGGAAAAGGTGTTCTCCGGTGGCATGCTAACGGGAAAAGGTGTGCTCCGGTGGCATGCTAACGGAAAAAGGTGTGCTCCGGTGGCATGCTGATGGTAAAAGGTGTGCTCCGGCGGCATGCTAACGGTAAAAGGTGTTCTCCGTTGGCATGCTAACAGTTAAACGTGTGCTCAGGTGGCATGCTAACGATACAAGGTGTGCTCTTGTGGCATGCTAACGGGAAAAGGTGTACTCCGGTGGAATGCTGACAGGGAAAGTTGTGCTCCGGCGGCATGCTAACGTGAGAAGGTGTGCTACTGTAGCATGCTAACGGGAAAAGGTGTGCTCCAGTGGCATGCTAAAGGTAAAGGTGTGCTCTGGTGGCATGCTAACGGGAAAAGGTGTGGTACTGTGGCATGCTAACGGGAATAGATGTGCTACGGTGGCATGCTAAAGGGAAAAGGTGTTCTCCAGTGGATGCTAACGGGGAAAGGTGTGTTCCGGTGGCATGCTAATGGGAGAAGGTGTGCTCCGGTGGCATGCTAACAGGAGAAAATGTGCTCCGGGGGCATGCTAACGGGAAAATGTGTGCTCCGGTGGCATGCTGATGGTAAAAGGTGTGCTCTAGTGGCTTACTAATGGTAAAAGGTGTGCTCCGGTGGCATGTTAACGGTAAGAGGTGTTCTCCGTTGGCATGCTAACGGTAAAAGGTGTGCTACGGTGGCATGCTAACGATACAAGGTGTGCTCCGGTGGCAAGATAACGGAAAAAGGTGTGCTCGGGTGGCATGCAAACACGGAAAGGTGTGCTCCGGTGGCATGCTAACATGAGAAAGTGTGCTACGGTGGCATGCTAACGAGAAGAGGTGCGCTATGGTGGCATGCTAACGGGAAGAGGTGTGCTATGGTGGCATGCTAACAGTAAAAGGTGTGCTCCTGTGGCTTGCTTTCAGTAAAAGGTGTGCTCCGGTGGCATGCTAACGATACAAGATGTGCTCCGGTGGCATGCTAACGGGAAAAGGTGTGCTCCGGTGGCATGCTAACAGGGAAAGGGGTGCTCCGGTGGCATGCTAACGGGAGAAGGTGTCCTACTGTGGCATGCTAACAAGAAAAGGTGTGCTACAGTGGTATGCTAACGGGAAAAGGTGTGCTATCGTGGCAAGCTAACGGTAAAAGGTGTGCAACGGTGGCATGATAACGGAAAAAGGTGTGCTCCGGTGGCATGCTAACGGGAAAAGGTGTGCAACGGTGGCATGCTAACAGGAAAAGGTGTGCTCCGGTGGCATGCTAACGGGAAAAGGTGTGCTCCGGTGGCATGCTAACGGAAAAAAGTGTGCTCAGGTGGCATGCTAACGGGAAAAGCTGTGCTCCGGTGGCATGCCAATGGAAAAAGGTATGCTACGGTGGAGTGCTAATGGGAGAAGGTGTGCTCTGGTGGCATGCTAACGGTAAAAGGTGAGCTCCGGTGGCATGCTAACGGGAAAAGATGTGCTCCGGTGGCATGCTAACGGGAAAATGTGTGCTACGGTGGCATGCTCATGGTAAAAGGTGTGCTCCGGTGGCATGCTAACGGAAAAAGTGTGCTACGGTGGCATGCTAACGGGAGAACATGTGGTTCGGTGGCATGCTAACTGGAAAAGGTGTGCTCCGGTGGCATGCTAATGGGAGAAGGTGTGCTTCAGTGGCATGCTAACAGGAAAAGGTGTGCTCCGGTGACATGCTAACGGGAGATGGTGTGCTACGATTACATGCTGACGGTAAAAGGTGTGCTCCGGTGGCTTGCCAACAAGAGAAGGTGTGCTACGGTGGCATGCTAACGGCAAAAGGTTTGCTCCAGTGGCATGCTAACTGAAAAAGGTGTGCTACGGTGGCATGCTAACGGGGAAAGGTGTGCTACGGTGGCATGCTAACGGTAAAGGTGTGCTCCGGTGGCATGTCAACGGGAAAAGGTGTGCTCCAATGGCATGCTAGCAAGAAAAGGTGTGCTCCGGTGGCATGCTAACGGTAAAGGTGTGCTCCGGTGACATGCTAACGGTGAAAGGTGTGCTCCCGTGGCATGCTAACGGGAAAAGGTGTGCTCCGCTGCCATGTCAATGGGAAAAGGGTGCTCCGATGGCATGCTAACGGGAAAAGGTGTGCTCCGGTGGCATGCTAATGGTAAAGGTGTGCTCCGGTGGCATGCTAACGGTCAAAGGTGTCCTCTGATGGCATGCTAACGGTAAAGGGTGTGCTCCGGTGGCATGCTAATGGTAAAGGTGTGCTTCGGTGGTATGCTAACAGGAAAAGGTGTGCTCCTGTGGCATGCTAACGGGGAAAGAAGTGCTCCGGTGGCATGCTAAACGGGAAAGGTGTCCTCCGTTGGCATGCTAAAGGGAGAAGGTGTGCTACAGTTGCATGCTAATGGGAAAAGGTGGGCTACAGTTGTATGCTAACGGGAAACAGTGTGCTACAGTTGCATGCTAACGGGAAAAGGTGTGCTACAGTTGCATGCTAATAGGAAAAGGTGGGCTACGGTGGCATGGTAACGGGAGAAGGAGTGCTCTGGTGGCAAGCTAACGGTAAAACGTGTGCTCCGGTGGCATGCTAATGGTAAAGGTGTGCTCCGGTGGCATGCTAACGGGAAAAGGTGTGCTCCGGTGGGATGCTAACAGGGAAAGTTGTGCTCCGGTGGCATGCTAACGTGAGAAGGTGTGCTACTGTAGCATGCTAAAGGGAAAAGGTGTGCTCCGGTGGCATGCTAAAGGTAAAGGTGTGCTCTGGTGGCATGCTAACGGGAAAAGGTGTGGTACTGTGGCATGCTAACGGGAAAAGGTGTGCTACGGTGGCATGCTAAAGGGAAAAGGTGTTCTCCAGTGGATGATAATGGGGAAAGGTGTGTTCCGGTGGCATGCTAATGGGAGAAGGTGTGCTCCGGTGGCATGCTAACAGGAGAAAATGTGCTCCGGGGGCATGCTAACGGGAAAATGTGTGCTCCGATGGCATGCTAACAGGAAAAGGTGTGCTACGGTGACATGCTAGCGGGAAAAGATGTGCACCGGTGGCATGCTAAAGGAAAAAGGTGTGCTACAGCGGCATACTAACTGGAAAAGGTGTAATACTGTGGCATGCTCACGGTAAAGGTGTGCTCTGGTGGCATGCTTATGGTAAAAGGTGTGCTCCGGTGGCATACTAACGGTAAAAGTTGTGCTCCGGTGGCATGTTAACGGTAAAAGGTGTTTTCCGTTGGCATGCTAACGGTAAAAGGTGTGATACAGTGTCATGCTTAACGATACAAGGTGTGCTCCGGTGGCATGCTAACGGGAAAAGGTGTGCTCCAGTGGCATGCTAACACGGAAAGGTGTGATCCGGTGGCTTGCTAACGTGAGAAAGTGTGCTCCGGTGGCATGCTAACGAGAAGAGGAGCGCTACGGTGGCATGCTAACAGGAAAAGGTGTTCTCCGGTGGCATGCTAACGATACAAGGTGTGCTCCGGTGGCATGCTAACGGGAAAAGGGGTGCTCCGGTGGCATGCT
Source organism: Phyllobates terribilis (assembly GCF_046119375.1). Lineage (NCBI taxonomy): Eukaryota > Metazoa > Chordata > Amphibia > Anura > Dendrobatidae > Phyllobates > Phyllobates terribilis. The sequence goes on along the minus strand of NW_027363861.1, from coordinate 395,056 downwards.
AATACAGAAAGGTGTGCTCCGGTGGCATGCTAACGTGAGAAAGAGTGCTACGGTGGCATGCTAACGAGAAGAGGAGCGCTACGGTGGCATGCTAATGGGAAAAGGTGTGCCATGGTGGCATGCTAACAGTAAAAGGTGTTCTCCGGTGGCTTGCTTTTGGTAAAAGGTGTGCTCCGGTGGCATGCTAACGATACAAGATGTGCTCCGGTGGCATGCTAACGGGAAAAGGAGTAATACTGTGGCATGCTCACGGTAAAGGTGTGCTCTGGTGGCATGTTAATGGTAAAAGGTGTTCTCCGTTGGCATGCTAACGGTAAAAGGTGTGATACGTTGTCATGCTTAACGATACAAGGTGTGCTCCGGTGGCATGCTAACGGGAAAAGGTGTGCTCCAGTGGCATGCTAACAAGGAAAGGTGTGCTCCAGTGGCATGCTAACGTGGGAAAGTGTGCTACGGTGGCATGCTAACGAGAAGAGGAGCGCTACGGTGGCATGCTAACGGGAAAAGGTGTGCTCCGGTGGCATGCTAACGATACAAGGTGTGCTCCGGTGGCAAGATAACGGGAAAAGGTGTGCTCCGGTGGCATGCAAACACGGAAAGGTGTGCTCCGGTGGCATGCTAACGTGAGAAAGTGTGCTAGGGTGGCATGCTAACGAGAAGAGGTGCGCTATGGTGGCATGCTAACGGGAAGAGGTGCGCTATGGTGGCATGCTAACAGTAAAAGGTGTGCTCCGGTGGCTTGCTTTCGGTAAAAGGTGTGCTCCGGTGGCTTGCTTTCAGTAAGAGGTGTGCTCCGGTGGCATGCTAACGATACAAGATGTGCTCCGGTGGCATGCTAACGGGAAAAGGTGTGCTCCGGTGGCATGCTAACAGGGAAAGGTGTGCTCCGGTGGCATACTAACGGTAAAAGGTGTGCTCCGGTGGCATGTTAACGGTAAAAGGTGTTCTCCGTTGGCATGCTAACGGTAAAAGGTGTGCTACGGTGGCATGCTAACGATACAAGGTGTGCTCTGGTGGCATGCTAACGGGAAAAGGTGTGCTCCGATGGCATGCTAACACGGAAAGGTGTGCTCCGGTGGCATGCTAACGTGAGAAAGTGTGCTACGGTGGCATGCTAATGAGAAGAGGTGCGCTACGGTGGCATGCTAACGGGAAAGGTGTGCTCCGGTGGCATGCTAACGATACAAGGTGTGCTCCGGTGGCATGCTAACGGGAAAAGGTGTGCTCCGGTGACATGCTAACACGGAAAGGTGTGCTCCGGTCGCATGCTAACGTAAGAAAGTGTGCTACAATGGCATGCTAACGAGAAGAGGTGCGCTACGGTGGCATGCAAACGGGAAAAGGTGTGCTATGGTGCCATGGTAACTGTAAAAGGTGTGCTCTGGTGGCTTCCTTTCGGTAAAATGTGTGCTCTGGTGGCATGCTAGCGATACAAGATGTGCTCCGGTGGCATGCTAATGGGAAAAGGTGTGCTCCGGTGGCATGCTAACAGGGAAAGGTGTGCTCCGGTGGCATGCTAACGGGAGAAGGTGTGCTACTGTGGCATGCTAACAAGAAAAGGTGTGCTACAGTGGCATGCTAACTGGAAAAGGTGTGCTATGATGGCATGCTAACGGGAGAAGGTGTGCTCCAGTGGCATGCTAACAGGAGAAAATGTGCTCCGGGGGCATGCTAACGGGAAAATGTGTGCTCCGGTTGCATGCTAACGGGAAAAGGTGTGCTCCGGTGACATGCTAGCGGGAAAAGGTGTGCACCGGTGGCATGCTAATGGAAAAAGGTGTGCTACAGCGGCATACTAATGGGAAAAGGTGTAATACTGTGGCATGCTCATGGTAAAGGTGTGCTCTGGTGGCATGCTGATGGTAAAAGGTGTGCTCCAGTGGCATACCAACGGTAAAAGGTGTGCTCCGGTGGCATGTTAACGGTAAAAGGTTTTCTCCGTTGGCATGCTAACGGTAAAAGGTGTGCTACGGTGGCATGCTAACGATACAAGGTGTGCTCTGGTGGCATGCTAACAGGAAAAGGTGTGCTCCGGTGGCATGCTAACACGGAAAGGTGTGCTCCGTTCGCATGCTAACGTAAGAAAGTGTGCTACAATGGCATGCTAACGAGAAGAGGTGCGCTACGGTGGCATGCAAACGGGAAAAGGTGTGCTATGGTGGCATGCTAACGGTAAAACGTGTGCTCTGCTGGCTTCCTTTCGGTAAAATGTGTGCTCTGGTGGCATGCTAGCGATACAAGATGTGCTCCGGTGGCATGCTAATGGGAAAAGGTGTGCTCCGGTGGCATGCTAACAGGGAAAGGTGTGCTCCGGTGGCATGCTAACGGAAGAAGGTGTGCTACTGTGGCATGCTAACAAGAAAAGGTGTGCTACAGTGGCATGCTAACTGGAAAAGGTGTGCTATGATGGCATGCTAATGGTAAAATGTGTGCTATGGTGGCATGCTAACGGTAAAAGGTGTGCAACGGTGGCATGATAACGGTAAAAGGTGTGCTCCGGTGGCATGCTAACGGGAAAAGGTGTGCAACGGTGGCATGCTAACAGGAAAAGGTGTGCTCCGGTGGCATGCTAACGGGAAAAGGTGTGCTCCGGTGGCATGCTAACGGGAAAAGGTGTGCTCCGGTGGCATGCTAACGGAAAAAGGTGTGCTCCGGTGGCATGCTGATGGTAAAAGGTGTGCTCCGGCGGCATGCTAACGGTAAAAGGTGTTCTCCGTTGGCATGCTAACAGTTAAACGTGTGCTCAGGTGGCACGCTAACGATGCAAGGTGTGCTCTTGTGGCATGCTAACGGGAAAAGGTGTACTCCGGTGGAATGCTGACAGGGAAAGTTGTGCTCCGGCGGCATGCTAACGTGAGAAGGTGTGCTACTGTAGCATGCTAACGGGAAAAGGTGTGCTCCAGTGGCATGCTAAAGGTAAAGGTGTGCTCTGGTGGCATGCTAACGGGAAAAGGTGTGGTACTGTGGCATGCTAACGGGAATAGATGTGCTACGGTGGCATGCTAAAGGGAAAAGGTGTTCTCCAGTGGATGCTAACGGGGAAAGGTGTGTTCCGGTGGCATGCTAATGGGAGAAGGTGTGCTCCGGTGGCATGCTAACAGGAGAAAATGTGCTCCGGGGGCATGCTAACGGGAAAATGTGTGCTCCGGTGGCATGCTGATGGTAAAAGGTGTGCTCTAGTGGCTTACTAATGGTAAAAGGTGTGCTCCGGTGGCATGTTAACGGTAAGAGGTGTTCTCCGTTGGCATGCTAACGGTAAAAGGTGTGCTACGGTGGCATGCTAACGATACAAGGTGTGCTCCGGTGGCAAGATAACGGAAAAAGGTGTGCTCGGGTGGCATGCAAACACGGAAAGGTGTGCTCCGGTGGCATGCTAACATGAGAAAGTGTGCTACGGTGGCATGCTAACGAGAAGAGGTGCGCTATGGTGGCATGCTAACGGGAAGAGGTGTGCTATGGTGGCATGCTAACAGTAAAAGGTGTGCTCCTGTGGCTTGCTTTCAGTAAAAGGTGTGCTCCGGTGGCATGCTAACGATACAAGATGTGCTCCGGTGGCATGCTAACGGGAAAAGGTGTGCTCCGGTGGCATGCTAACAGGGAAAGGGGTGCTCCGGTGGCATGCTAACGGGAGAAGGTGTCCTACTGTGGCATGCTAACAAGAAAAGGTGTGCTACAGTGGTATGCTAACGGGAAAAGGTGTGCTATCGTGGCAAGCTAACGGTAAAAGGTGTGCAACGGTGGCATGATAACGGAAAAAGGTGTGCTCCGGTGGCATGCTAACGGGAAAAGGTGTGCAACGGTGGCATGCTAACAGGAAAAGGTGTGCTCCGGTGGCATGCTAACGGGAAAAGGTGTGCTCCGGTGGCATGCTAACGGAAAAAAGTGTGCTCAGGTGGCATGCTAACGGGAAAAGCTGTGCTCCGGTGGCATGCCAATGGAAAAAGGTATGCTACGGTGGAGTGCTAATGGGAGAAGGTGTGCTCTGGTGGCATGCTAACGGTAAAAGGTGAGCTCCGGTGGCATGCTAACGGGAAAAGATGTGCTCCGGTGGCATGATAACGGGAAAATGTGTGCTACGGTGGCATGCTCATGGTAAAAGGTGTGCTCCTGTGGCATGCTAACGGAAAAAGTGTGCTACGGTGGCATGCTAACGGGAGAACATGTGGTTCGGTGGCATGCTAACTGGAAAAGGTGTGCTCCGGTGGCATGCTAATGGGAGAAGGTGTGCTTCAGTGGCATGCTAACAGGAAAAGGTGTGCTCCGGTGACATGCTAACGGGAGATGGTGTGCTACGATTACATGCTGACGGTAAAAGGTGTGCTCCGGTGGCTTGCCAACAAGAGAAGGTGTGCTACGGTGGCATGCTAACGGCAAAAGGTTTGCTCCAGTGGCATGCTAACTGAAAAAGGTGTGCTACGATGGCATGCTAACGGGGAAAGGTGTGCTACGGTGGCATGCTAACGGTAAAGGTGTGCTCCGGTGGCATGTCAACGGGAAAAGGTGTGCTCCAATGGCATGCTAGCAAGAAAAGGTGTGCTCCGGTGGCATGCTAACGGTAAAGGTGTGCTCCGGTGACATGCTAACGGTGAAAGGTGTGCTCCCGTGGCATGCTAACGGGAAAAGGTGTGCTCCGCTGCCATGTCAATGGGAAAAGGGTGCTCCGATGGCATGCTAACGGGAAAATGTGTGCTCCGGTGGCATGCTAATGGTAAAGGTGTGCTCCGGTGGCATGCTAACGGTCAAAGGTGTCCTCTGATGGCATGCTAACGGTAAAGGGTGTGCTCCGGTGGCATGCTAATGGTAAAGGTGTGCTTCGGTGGTATGCTAACAGGAAAAGGTGTGCTCCTGTGGCATGCTAACGGGGAAAGAAGTGCTCCGGTGGCATGCTAAACGGGAAAGGTGTCCTCCGTTGGCATGCTAAAGGGAGAAGGTGTGCTACAGTTGCATGCTAATGGGAAAAGGTGGGCTACAGTTGTATGCTAACGGGAAACAGTGTGCTACAGTTGCATGCTAACGGGAAAAGGTGTGCTACAGTTGCATGCTAATAGGAAAAGGTGGGCTACGGTGGCATGGTAACGGGAGAAGGAGTGCTCTGGTGGCATGCTAACGGTAAAATGTGTGCTCCGGTGGCATGCTAATGGTAAAGGTGTGCTCCGGTGGCATGCTAACGGGAAAAGGTGTGCTCCGGTGGGATGCTAACAGGGAAAGTTGTGCTCCGGTGGCATGCTAACGTGAGAAGGTGTGCTACTGTAGCATGCTAAAGGGAAAAGGTGTGCTCCGGTGGCATGCTAAAGGTAAAGGTGTGCTCTGGTGGCATGCTAACGGGAAAAGGTGTGGTACTGTGGCATGCTAACGGGAAAAGGTGTGCTACGGTGGCATGCTAAAGGGAAAAGGTGTTCTCCAGTGGATGATAATGGGGAAAGGTGTGTTCCGGTGGCATGCTAATGGGAGAAGGTGTGCTCCGGTGGCATGCTAACAGGAGAAAATGTGCTCCGGGGGCATGCTAACGGGAAAATGTGTGCTCCGATGGCATGCTAACAGGAAAAGGTGTGCTACGGTGACATGCTAGCGGGAAAAGATGTGCACCGGTGGCATGCTAAAGGAAAAAGGTGTGCTACAGCGGCATACTAACTGGAAAAGGTGTAATACTGTGGCATGCTCACGGTAAAGGTGTGCTCTGGTGGCATGCTGATGGTAAAAGGTGTGCTCCGGTGGCATACTAACGGTAAAAGTTGTGCTCCGGTGGCATGTTAACGGTAAAAGGTGTTTTCCGTTGGCATGCTAACGGTAAAAGGTGTGATACAGTGTCATGCTTAACGATACAAGGTGTGCTCCGGTGGCATGCTAAACGGGAAAGGTGTCCTCCGTTGGCATGCTAAAGGGAGAAGGTGTGCTACAGTTGCATGCTAATGGGATTAGGTGGGCTACAGTTGTATGCTAACGGGAAACAGTGTGCTACAGTTGCATGCTAACGGGAAAAGGTGTGCTACAGTTGCATGCTAATAGGAAAAGGTGGGCTACGGTGGCATGGTAACGGGAGAAGGAGTGCTCTGGTGGCATGCTAACGGTAAAACGTGTGCTCCGGTGGCATGCTAATGGTAAAGGTGTGCTCCGGTGGCATACTAACGGGAAAAGGTGTGCTCCGGTGGGATGCTAACAGGGAAAGTTGTGCTCCGGTGGCATGCTAACGTGAGAAGGTGTGCTACTGTAGCATGCTAAAGGGAAAAGGTGTGCTCCGGTGGCATGCTAAAGGTAAAGGTGTGCTCTGGTGGCATGCTAACGGGAAAAGGTGTGGTACTGTGGCATGCTAACGGGAAAAGGTGTGCTACGGTGGCATGCTAAAGGGAAAAGGTGTTCTCCAGTGGATGATAATGGGGAAAGGTGTGTTCCGGTGGCATGCTAATGGGAGAAGGTGTGCTCCGCTGCCATGTCAATGGGAAAAGGGTGCTCCGATGGCATGCTAACGGGAAAATGTGTGCTCCGGTGGCATGCTAATGGTAAAGGTGTGCTCCGGTGGCATGCTAACGGTCAAAGGTGTCCTCTGATGGCATGCTAACGGTAAAGGGTGTGCTCCGGTGGCATGCTAATGGTAAAGGTGTGCTTCGGTGGTATGCTAACAGGAAAAGGTGTGCTCCTGTGGCATGCTAACGGGGAAAGAAGTGCTCCGGTGGCATGCTAAACGGGAAAGGTGTCCTCCGTTGGCATGCTAAAGGGAGAAGGTGTGCTACAGTTGCATGCTAATGGGAAAAGGTGGGCTACAGTTGTATGCTAACGGGAAACAGTGTGCTACAGTTGCATGCTAACGGGAAAAGGTGTGCTACAGTTGCATGCTAATAGGAAAAGGTGGGCTACGGTGGCATGGTAACGGGAGAAGGAGTGCTCTGGTGGCATGCTAACGGTAAAATGTGTGCTCCGGTGGCATGCTAATGGTAAAGGTGTGCTCCGGTGGCATGCTAACGGGAAAAGGTGTGCTCCGGTGGGATGCTAACAGGGAAAGTTGTGCTCCGGTGGCATGCTAACGTGAGAAGGTGTGCTACTGTAGCATGCTAAAGGGAAAAGGTGTGCTCCGGTGGCATGCTAAAGGTAAAGGTGTGCTCTGGTGGCATGCTAACGGGAAAAGGTGTGGTACTGTGGCATGCTAACGGGAAAAGGTGTGCTACGGTGGCATGCTAAAGGGAAAAGGTGTTCTCCAGTGGATGATAATGGGGAAAGGTGTGTTCCGGTGGCATGCTAATGGGAGAAGGTGTGCTCCGGTGGCATGCTAACAGGAGAAAATGTGCTCCGGGGGCATGCTAACGGGAAAATGTGTGCTCCGATGGCATGCTAACAGGAAAAGGTGTGCTACGGTGACATGCTAGCGGGAAAAGATGTGCACCGGTGGCATGCTAAAGGAAAAAGGTGTGCTACAGCGGCATACTAACTGGAAAAGGTGTAATACTGTGGCATGCTCACGGTAAAGGTGTGCTCTGGTGGCATGCTGATGGTAAAAGGTGTGCTCCGGTGGCATACTAACGGTAAAAGTTGTGCTCCGGTGGCATGTTAACGGTAAAAGGTGTTTTCCGTTGGCATGCTAACGGTAAAAGGTGTGATACAGTGTCATGCTTAACGATACAAGGTGTGCTCCGGTGGCATGCTAAACGGGAAAGGTGTCCTCCGTTGGCATGCTAAAGGGAGAAGGTGTGCTACAGTTGCATGCTAATGGGATTAGGTGGGCTACAGTTGTATGCTAACGGGAAACAGTGTGCTACAGTTGCATGCTAACGGGAAAAGGTGTGCTACAGTTGCATGCTAATAGGAAAAGGTGGGCTACGGTGGCATGGTAACGGGAGAAGGAGTGCTCTGGTGGCATGCTAACGGTAAAATGTGTGCTCCGGTGGCATGCTAATGGTAAAGGTGTGCTCCGGTGGCATGCTAACGGGAAAAGGTGTGCTCCGGTGGGATGCTAACAGGGAAAGTTGTGCTCCGGTGGCATGCTAACGTGAGAAAGTGTGCTACGGTGGCATGCTAACGAGAAGAGGTGCGCTATGGTGGCATGCTAACGGGAAGAGGTGTGCTATGGCGGCATGCTAACAGTAAAAGGTGTGCTCCTGTGGCTTGCTTTCGGTAAAAGGTGTGATCCGGTGGCATGCTAACGATACAAGATGTGCTCCGGTGGCATGCTAACGGGAAAAGGTGTGCTCTGGTGGCATGCTAACGGGAAAAGGGGTGCTCTGGTGGCATGCTAACGGTAAAAGGTGTGCTCCAGTGGCATGCTAGCGGTAAAAGGTGTGCTCCGGTGGCATGCTAACTAAAAAAGTTATGCTCCAGTGGCATGATATTGCGAAAAGGTGTGCAACGGTGGAATGCTAACGGCAGAAGGTGTGCTCCGGTGGGAACAATGGGAAAAGGTGTGCTCCAGTGGCATTCTAACGGGAAAATGTGTGCAACGGTGGCATGCTAACGGAAAAAGGTGTGCAATGGAGGCATGCTAACGGTAAAAGGTGCGCTCCAGTGGCATGCTAGTGGTAAAAGGTATGCTCCGGTGTCATGCTAATGGAAAAAGGTATGCTCCAGTGGCATGATATTGGGAAAAGGTGTGCAACGGTGGCATGCTAACGGCAGAAGGTGTGCTCCGGTGGAAACAATGGGAAAAGGTGTGCTCCGGTGGCATGCTAACGGGAAAATGTGTGCAACGGTGGCATGCTAACGGAAAAAGGTGTGCAATGGTGGCATGCTAACAGTAAAAGGTGTGCTCCAGTGGCATGCTAATGGGAAAAGGTATGCTCCGGGGGTATGATAACAGGAAAAGGTGTCCAACGGTGGCATGCTAACAGGAGAAGGTGTGCTCCGGTGGCAACAACTGGAAAAGGTGTGCTCCGGTGGCATGCTAACGAGAAAAGGTGTGCAACAGTGGCATGCTAACGGGAAAAGGTGAGCAATGGTGGCATGCTAACGATACAAGATGTGCTCCGGTGGCATGCTAATGGGAAAAGGTGTGCTCCAGTGGCATGCTAACAGGGAAAGGTGTGCTCCGGTGGCATGCTAAAGGGAGAATGTGTGCTACTGTGGCATGCTAACAAGAAAAAGTGTGCTACAGTGGCATGCTAACGGGAAAAGGTGTGCTATGGTGGCTTGCTAACTGTAAAAGGTGTGCAATGGTGGTATGATAACGAAAAAGGTGTGCTCCGGTGGCATGCTAAAGGGAAAAGGTGTTCTCCAGTGGATGCTAACGGGGAAAGGTGTGTTCCGGTGGCATGCTAACGGGAGAAGGTGTGCTCCGGGGGCATGCTAACGGAAAATGTGTGCTCCGGTTGCATGCTAATGGGAGAAGGTGTGCTCCGGTGGCATGCTAACAGGAGAAAATGTGCTCCGGGGGCATGCTAACGGGAAAATGTGTGCTCCGGTGGCATGCTGATGGTAAAAGGTGTGCTCCAGTGGCTTACTAATGGTAAAAGGTGTGCTCCGATGGCATGTTAACGGTAAGAGGTGTTCTCCGCTGGCATGCTAACGGTAAAAGGTGTGCTACGGTGGCATGCTAACGATACAAGGTGTGCTCCAGTGGCAAGATAACGGAAAAAGGTGTGCTCCGGTGGCATGCAAACACGGAAAGGTGTGCTCCGGTGGCATGCTAACGTGAGAAAGTGTGCTACGGTGGCATGCTAATGAGAAGAGGTGCGCTATGGTGGCATGCTAACGGGAAGAGGTGTGCTATGGTGGCATGCTAACAGTAAAAGGTGTGCTCCTGTGGCTTGCTTTCGGTAAAAGGTGAGCTCCGGTGGCATGCTAACGATACAAGATGTGCTCCGGTGGCATGCTAACGGGAAAAGGTGTGCTCTGGTGGCATGCTAACAGGGAAAGGTGTGCTCCGGTGGCATGCTAACGGAAGAAGGTGTCCTACTGTGGCATGCTAACAAGAAAAGGTGTGCTACAGTGGTATGCTAACGGGAAAAGGTGTGCTATGGTGGCATGCTAATGGGAAAAGGTGTGCTATCGTGGCAAGCTAACGGTAAAAGGTGTGCAACGGTGGCATGATAACGGAAAAAGGTGTGCTCCGGTGGCATGCAAACGGGAAAAGCAGTGCAACGGTGGCATGCTAACAGGAAAAGGTGTGCTCCGGTGGCATGCTAACGGGAAAAGGTGTGCTCCGGTGGCATGCTAACGGAAAAAGGTGTGCTCTGGTGGCATGCTGATGGTAAAAGGTGTGCTCCGGCGGCATGCTAACGGTAAAAGGTGTTCTCCGTTGGCATGCTAACAGTTAAACGTGTGCTCAGGTGGCATGCTAACGATACAAGGTGTGCTCTTGTGGCATGCTAACGGGAAAAGGTGTACTCCGGTGGAATGCTGACAGGGAAAGTTGTGCTCCGGCGGCATGCTAACGTGAGAAGGTGTGCTACTGTAGCATGCTAACGGGAAAAGGTGTGCTCCAGTGGCATGCTAAAGGTAAAGGTGTGCTCTGGTGGCATGCTAACGGGAAAAGGTGTGGTACTGTGGCATGCTAACGGGAATAGATGTGCTACGGTGGCATGCTAAAGGGAAAAGGTGTTCTCCAGTGGATGCTAACGGGGAAAGGTGTGTTCCGGTGGCATGCTAATGGGAGAAGGTGTGCTCCGGTGGCATGCTAACAGGAGAAAATGTGCTCCGGGGGCATGCTAACGGGAAAATGTGTGCTCCGGTGGCATGCTGATGGTAAAAGGTGTGCTCTAGTGGCTTACTAATGGTAAAAGGTGTGCTCCGGTGGCATGTTAACGGTAAGAGGTGTTCTCCGTTGGCATGCTAACGGTAAAAGGTGTGCTACGGTGGCATGCTAACGATACAAGGTGTGCTCCGGTGGCAAGATAACGGAAAAAGGCGTGCTCGGGTGGCATGCAAACACGGAAAGGTGTGCTCCGGTGGCATGCTAACATGAGAAAGTGTGCTACGGTGGCATGCTAACGAGAAGAGGTGCGCTATGGTGGCATGCTAACGGGAAGAGGTGTGCTATGGTGGCATGCTAACAGTAAAAGGTGTGCTCCTGTGGCTTGCTTTCGGTAAAAGGTGTGCTCCGGTGGCATGCTAACGATACAAGATGTGCTCCGGTGGCATGCTAACGGGAAAAGGTGTGCTCCGGTGGCATGCTAACAGGGAAAGGGGTGCTCCGGTGGCATGCTAACGGGAGAAGGTGTCCTACTGTGGCATGCTAACAAGAAAAGGTGTGCTACAGTGGTATGCTAACGGGAAAAGGTGTGCTATCGTGGCAAGCTAACGGTAAAAGGTGTGCAACGGTGGCATGATAACGGAAAAAGGTGTGCTCCGGTGGCATGCTAACGGGAAAAGGTGTGCAACGGTGGCATGCTAACAGGAAAAGGTGTGCTCCGGTGGCATGCTAACGGGAAAAGGTGTGCTCCGGTGGCATGCTAACGGAAAAAAGTGTGCTCAGGTGGCATGCTAACGGGAAAAGCTGTGCTCCGGTGGCATGCCAATGGAAAAAGGTATGCTACGGTGGAGTGCTAATGGGAGAAGGTGTGCTCTGGTGGCATGCTAACGGTAAAAGGTGTGCTCCAGTGGCATGCTAGCGGTAAAAGGTATGCTCCGGTGGCATGCTAACTAAAAAAGTTATGCTCCAGTGGCATGATATTGGGAAAAGGTGTGCAACGGTGGAATGCTAACGGCAGAAGGTGTGCTCCGGTGGGAACAATGGGAAAAGGTGTGCTCCGGTGGCATGCTAACGGGAAAATGTGTGCAACGGTGGCATGCTAACGGAAAAAGGTGTGCAATGGAGGCATGCTAACGGTAAAAGGTGCGCTCCAGTGGCATGCTAGTGGTAAAAGGTATGCTCCGGTGTCATGCTAACGGAAAAAGGTATGCTCCAGTGGCATGATATTGGGAAAAGGTGTGCAACGGTGGCATGCTAACGGCAGAAGGTGTGCTCCGGTGGGAACAATGGGAAAAGGTGTGCTCCGGTGGCATGCTAACGGGAAAATGTGTGCAACGGTGGCATGCTAACGGAAAAAGGTGTGCAATGGTGGCATGCTAACGGTAAAAGGTGTGCTCCAGTGGCATGGTAATGGGAAAAGGTATGCTCTGGGGGTATGATAACGGGAAAAGGTGTCCAACGGTGGCATGCTAACAGGAGAAGGTGTGCTCCGGTGGCAACAACTGGAAAAGGTGTGCTCCGGTGGCATGCTAACGAGAAAAGGTGTGCAACAGTGGCATGCTAACTGGAAAAGGTGAGCAATGGTGGCATGCTAACGATACAAGATGTGCTCCGGTGGCATGCTAATGGGAAAAGGTGTGCTCCAGTGGCATGCTAACAGGGAAAGGTGTGCTCCGGTGGCATGCTAAAGGGAGAATGTGTGCTACTGTGGCATGCTAACAAGAAAAAGTGTGCTACAGTGGCATGCTAACGGGAAAAGGTGTGCTATGGTGGCTTGCTAACTGTAAAAGGTGTGCAATGGTGGTATGATAACGAAAAAGGTGTGCTCCGGTGGCATGCTAAAGGGAAAAGGTGTTCTCCAGTGGATGCTAACGGGGAAAGGTGTGTTCCGGTGGCATGCTAACGGGAGAAGGTGTGCTCCGGGGGCATGCTAACGGGAAAATGTGTGCTCCGGTTGCATGCTAATGGGAAAAGGTGTGCTCCGGTGACATGCTAGCGGGAAAAGGTGTGCACAGGTGGCATGCTAATGGAAAAAGGTGTACTACAGCTGCATACTAATGGGAAAAGGTGTATTACTGTGGCATGCTCACGGTAAAGGTGTGCTCTGGTGGCATGCTGATGGTAAAAGGTGTGCTCCAGTGGCATACTAACGGTAAAAGGTGTGCTCAGGTGGCATGTTAACGGTAAAAGGTGTTCTCCGTTGGCATGCTAACGGTAAAGTTGTGCTTCGGTGGCATGCTAACGATACAAGGTGTGCTCCGGTGGCATGCTAACGGGAAAAGGTGTGCTCCGGTGGCATGCTAACACGGAAAGGTGTGCTCCGGTGGCATGCTAACGTGAGAAAGTGGCATGCTAACGAGAAGAGGTGCGCTACGGTGGCATGCTAACGGGAAAAGGGGTGCTCCGGTGGCATGCTAACGATACAAGGTGTGCTTCGGTGGCATGCTAACGGGAAAAGGTGTGCTCCGGTGGCATGCTAACACGGAAAGGTGTGCTCCGGTCGCATGCTAACGAGAAGAGGTGAGCTATGGTGGCATGCTAACGGAAAAGGTGTGCTATGGTGGCATGCTAACGGTAAAAGGTGTGCTCCGGTGGCTTGCTTTCGGTTAAACGTGTGCTCCGGTGGCATGCTAGCGATACAAGATGTGCTCCGGTGGCATGCTAATGGGAAAATGTGTGCTCCGGTGGCATGCTAACAGGGAAAGGTGTGCTCCGGTGGCATGCTAACGGGAGAAGGTGTCCTACTGTGGCATGCTAACAAGAAAAGGTGTTCTACAGTGGCATGCTAACGGGAAAAGGTGTGCTATGGTGGCATGCTAATGGGAAAAGGTGTGCTATCGTGGCATGCTAACGGTAAAAGGTGTGCAACGGTGGCATGATAACGGAAAAAGGTGTGCTCCGGTGGCATGCTAACGGGAAAAGGTGTGCTCCGGTGGCATGCTAACGGAAAAAAGGATGCTCCTGTGGCATGCTAACGGGAAAATCTGTGCTCCGGTGGCATGCCAATGGAAAAAGGTATGCTACGGTGGAATGCTAATGGGAGAAGGTGTGCTCTGGTGGCATGCTAACGGTAAAAGGTGTGCTCCAGTGGCATGCTAGCGGTAAAAGGTGTGCTCTGGTGGCATGCTAACGGAAAAAGGTATGCTCCAGTGCCATGATATTGGGAAAAGGTGTGCAACGGTGGAATGCTAACGGCAGAAGGTGTGCTGCAGTGGGAACAATGGGAAAAGGTGTGCTCCGTTGGCATGCTAACGGGAAAATGTGTGCAATGGAGGCATGCTAACGGTAAAAAGTGTGCTCCGGTGGCATGCTAACGGGAAAAGGTATGCTCCGGTGGTATGATAGCGGGAAAAGGTGTGCAACGGTGGCATGCTAACAGGGGAAGGTGTGCTTCGGTGGCAACAACGGGAAAAGGTGTGCTGCGGTGGCATGCTAACGAGAAAAGGTGTGCAACGGTGGCATTCTAACGGGAAAAGGTGTGCAATGGTGGCATGCTAACGGTAAAAGGTGTGTTCCGGTGGCATGCTAACGTGAAAAGGTGTGTTCCGGTAGCATGCTAACGATACAAGATGTGCTCCGGTGGAATGCTAATGGGAAAAGGTGTGCTCCGGTGGTATGCTAACAGGGAAAGGTGTGCTCCGGTGGCATGCTAACGGGAGAAGGTGTGCTACTGTGGCATGCTAACAATAGAAGGTGTGATACAGTGGCATGCTAACGGGAAAATGTGTGCTATGGTGGCTTGCTAACGGGAAAAGGTGAGCTATGGTGGCATGCTAACTGTAAAAGGTGTGCAATGGTGGCATGATAACGGAAAAAGGTGTGCTACGGTGGCATGCTAAAGGGAAAGGGTGTTCTCCAGTGGATGCTAACGGGGAAAGGTGTGTTCCGAGGGCATGCTAACGGGAGAAGGTGTGCTCCGGTGGCATGCTAACTGGAGAAAATGTGCTCCGGGGGCATGCTAACGGGAAAATGTGTGCTCCGGTTGCATGCTAACGGGAAAAGGTGTGCTCCGGTGACATGCTAGCGGGAAAAGGTGTGCACCGGTGGCATGCTAATGGTAAAAGGTGTGCTACAGCGGCATACTAATGGGAAAAGGTGTAATACTGTGGCATGCTCACGGTAAAGGTGTGCTCTGGTGGCATGCTGATGGTAAAAGCTGTGCTCCAGTGTCACACTAACGGTGAAAGGTGTGCTCCGGTGGCATGTTAACGGTAAGAGGTGTTCTCTGTTGGCACTCTAACGGTAAAAGGTGTGCTACGGTGGCATGCTAACGATACAAGGTGTGCTCCGGTGGCATGCTAACGGGAAAAGGTGTGCTTCGGTGGCATGCTAACACGGAAAGGTGTGCTCCGGTGGCATGCTAACGAGAAGAGGTGCGCTACGGTGGCATGCTAACGGGAAAAGGTGTGCTCCGGTGGCATGCTAACGATACAAGGTGTGCTCCGATGGCATGCTAACGGGAAAAGGTGTGCTCCGGTGACATGCTAACACGCAAAGGTGTGCTCCGGTCGCATGCTAACGTAAGAAAGTGTGCTACAATGGCATGCTAATGGGAAAAGTTGTGCTCCGGTGGCATGCTAACGGAAAAAAGTGTGCTCCTGTGGCATGCTAACGGGAAAAGCTGTGCTCCGGTGGCATGCCAATGGAAAAAGGTTTGCTACGGTGGAATGGTAATGGGAAAAGGTGTGCGCTGGTGGCATGATAACGGTAAAAGGTGTGCTCCAGTGGCATGCTAGCGGTAAAAGGTGAAATCCGGTGGCTTGCTCACGGAAATAGGTATGCTACAGTGGCATGATATTGGGAAAAGGTGTCCAACGGTGGCATGCTAACGGCATAAGGTGTGCTCCGGTGGGAACAATGGGAAAAGGTGTGCTCCGGTGGCATGCTAATGGGAAAATGAGTGCAACGGTGGAATGCTAACGGAAAACGGTGTGTAATGGAGGCATGCTAACGGTAAAAGGTGTGCTCCGGTGGCATGCTAAAGGGAAGAGGTATGCTCTGGTGGTATGATAGCGGGAAAAGGTGTGCAACGGTGGCATGCTAACAGGAGAAGGTGTGCTTCGCTGGCAACAACGGGAAAAGGTGTGCTCCGGTGGCATGCTAACGAGAAAAGGTGTGCAACGGTGGCATGCTAACGGTAAAAGGTGTGTTCCCGTGGCATGCTAACGTGAAAAGGTGTGTTCCGGTGGCATGCTAACGATACAAGATGTGCTCCGGTGGCATGCTAATGGGAAAAGGTGTGCTCCGGTGGTATGCTAACAGGGAAAGGTGTGCTCCGGTGGCATGCTAACGGGAGAATGTGTGCTACTGTGGCATGCTAACAATAAAAGGTGTGCTACAGTGGCATGCTAACTGGAAAATGTGTGCTATGGTGGCTTGCTAACGGGAAAAGGTGAGCTATGGTGGCATGCTAACTGTAAAAGGTGTGCAATGGTGGCATGATAACGGAAAAAGGTGTGCTCTGGTGGCATGCTAACGGGAAAAGCTGTGCTCCGGTGGCATGCCAATGGAAAAAGGTATGTTATGGTGGAATGCTAATAGGAGAAGGTGTGCTCCGGTGGCATGCTAACTGTAAAAGGTGTGCTCCAGTGGCATGCTAGCGGTAAAAGGTGTGCTCCGGTGTCATGCTAATGGAAATAGGTATGCTCCAGTGGCATGATATTGGGAAAAGGTGTGCAACGGTGGCATGCTAACGGCAGAAGGTGTGCTCCGGTGGGAACAATGGGAAAAGGTGTGCTCCGGTGGCATGCTAACGGGAAAATGTGTGCAACGGTGGAATGCTAACGGAAAAATGTGTGCAATGGAGGCATGCTAACGGTAAAAGGTGTTCTCCGGTGGCATGCTAACGGGAAGAGGTATGCTCCGGTGGTATGATAGCGGGAAAAGGTGTGCAACGGTGGCATGCTAACAGGAGAAGGTGTGCTTCGGTGGCAACAATGGGAAAAGGTGTGCTCCGGTGGCATGCTAACGTGAAAAGGTGTGTTCCGGTGGCATGCTAACGATACAAGATGTGCTCCGGTGGCATGCTAATGGGAAAAGGTGTGCTCCGGTGGTATGCTAACAGGGAAATGTGTGCTCCGGTGGCATGCTAACGGGAGAATGTGTGCTACTGTGGCATGCTAACATTAAAAGGTGTGCAACAGTGGCATGCTAACTGGAAAATGTGTGCTATGGTGGCTTGCTAACTGGAAAAGGTGAGCTATAGTGGCATGTTAACTGTAAAAGGTGGGCAATGGTGGCATGATAACGGAAAAAGGTGTGCTCCGGTGGCATGCTAAAGGGAAAAGGTGTTCTCCAGTGGATGCTAACGGGGAAAGGTGTGTTCCGAGGGCATGCTAACGGGAGAAGGCGTGCTCCGGTGGCATGCTAACAGGAGAAAATGTGCTCCGGGGGCATGCTAACGGGAAAAGGTGTGCTCCGGTGACATGTTAGCGGGAAAAGGTGTGCACCGGTGGCATGCTAATGGAAAAAGGTGTGCTACAGCGGCATACTAATGGAAAAAGGTGTAATACTGTGGCATGCTCACGGTAAAAGTGTGCTCTGGTGGCATGCTGATGGTAAAAGGTGTGCTCCAGTGGCACACTAACGGTAAAAGGTGTGCTCCGGTGGCATGTTAACGGTAAGAGGTTTTCTCCATTGGCATTCTAACGGTAAAAGGTGTGCTACGTTGGCATGCTAACGATACAAGGTGTGCTCCGGTGTCATGCTAACGGGAAAAGGTGTGCTCCGGTGGCATGCTAACATGGAAAGGTGTGCTCCGGTGGCATGCTAATGTGAGAAAGTGTGCTACGGTGGCATGCCAACGAGAAGAGGTGCGCTTCGGTGGCATGCTAAAGGGAAAAGGTGTGCTCCGGTGGCATGCTAACGATAGAAGGTGTGCTCCGGTGGCATGCTAACGGGAAAAGGTGTGCTCCGGTGACATGCTAACACGCAAAGGTATGCTCCGGTCGCATGCTAACGTAAGAAAGTGTGCTACAATGGCATGCTAATGAGAAGATGTGCGCTACGGTGGCATGCAAACGGGAAAAGGTGTGCTATGGTGGCATGCTAATGTTAAAAGGTGTGCTCTGGTGGCTTCCTTTCGGTAAAATGTGTGCTCTGGTGGCATGCTAGCGATACAAGATATGCTCCGGTGGCATGCTAACGGGTAAAGTTGTGCTCCGGTGGCATGCTAACAGGGAAAGGTGTGCTCTGGTGGCATGCTAACGGGAGAAGGTGTGCTACTGTGGCATGCTAACAGGAAAAGGTGTGCTATGGTGGCATGCTAACGGTAAAAGGTGTGCAACGGTGGCATGATAACGGAAAAAGGTGTGCTCCGGTGGCATGCTAACGAGAAAAGGTGTGCAACGGTGGCATGCTAACAGGAAAAGGTGTGCTCCGGTGGCATGCTAACGGGAAAAGGTGTGCTCCGGTGGTATGCTAACGGGAAAAGGTGTGCTACTGTGGCATGCTAAAGGGAAAAGGTGAACTCCGTTGGCATGCTAACGGGAAAACTGTGTGCTACAGTGGCATGCTAACGGTAAAGGTGTGCTCCGCTGGCATGCTAACGGGAAGATGGTGTGCTACGGTGACATGCTAACGGTAAAGGTGTGCTCCAGTGTCATGCTAACGCGAAAAGGTGTGCTCCGGTGGCATGCTGACGGGAGAAGGTGTCTTCCAGTGGCATGCTAATGGATAAAGGTGGGCTACAGTGGCATGCTAACGGTAAAGGTGTGCTCCGGTGGCATGCTAACGGGAAAAAGTGTGCTCCGGTGGCATGCTAACGGGAAAAGGTGTGCTCCGGTGGCATGCTAACGGAAAAAGGTGTGCTCCGGTGGCATGCTGATGGTAAAAGGTGTGCTCCGGCGGCATGCTAACGGTAAAAGGTGTTCTCCGTTGGCATGCTAACAGTTAAACGTGTGCTCAGGTGGCACGCTAACGATGCAAGGTGTGCTCTTGTGGCATGCTAACGGGAAAAGGTGTACTCCGGTGGAATGCTGACAGAGAAAGTTGTGCTCCGGCGGCATGCTAACGTGAGAAGGTGTGCTACTGTAGCATGCTAACGGGAAAAGGTGTGCTCCAGTGGCATGCTAAAGGTAAAGGTATGCTCTGGTGGCATGCTAACGGGAAAAGGTGTGGTACTGTGGCATGCTAACGGGAATAGGTGTGCTACGGTGGCATGCTAAAGGGAAAAGATGTTCTCCAGTGGATGCTAACCGGGAAAGGTGTGTTCCGGTGGCATGCTAATGGGAGAAGGTGTGCTCCGGTGGCATGCTAACAGGAGAAAATGTGCTCCGGGGGCATGCTAACGGGAAAATGTGTGCTCCGGTGGCATGCTGATGGTAAAAGGAGTGCTCCAGTGGCTTACTAATGGTAAAAGGTGTGCTCCGATGGCATGTTAACGGTAAGAGGTGTTCTCCGCTGGCATGCTAACGGTAAAAGGTGTGCTACGGTGGCATGCTAACGATACAAGGTGTGCTCCGGTGGCAAGATAATGGAAAAAGGCGTGCTCCGGTGGCATGCAAACACGGAAAGGTGTGCTCCGGTGGCATGCTAACGTGAGAAAGTGTGCTACGGTGGCATGCTAATTAGAAGAGGTGCGCTATGGTGTCATGCTAACGGGAAGAGGTGTGCTATGGTGGCATGCTAACAGTAAAAGGTGTGCTCCTGTGGCTTGCTTTCGGTAAAAGGTGTGATCCGGTGGCATGCTAACGATACAAGATGTGCTCCGGTGGCATGCTAACGGGAAAAGGTGTGCTCTGGTGGCATGCTAATGGGAAAAGGTGTGCTCCAGTGGCATGCTAGCGGTAAAAGGTGTGCTCCGGTGGCATGCTAACTAAAAAACTTATGCTCCAGTGGCATGATATTGGGAAAAGGTGTGCAACGGTGGCATGCTAACGGGAAAAGGTGTGCAATGGTGGCATGCTAACGGTAAAAGGTGTGTTCCGGTGGCATGCTAACGTGAAAAGGTGTGTTCCGGTAGCATGCTAACGATACAAGATGTGCTCCG
Source organism: Phyllobates terribilis (assembly GCF_046119375.1). NCBI lineage: Eukaryota > Metazoa > Chordata > Amphibia > Anura > Dendrobatidae > Phyllobates > Phyllobates terribilis. Next base: position 375,455 of record NW_027363861.1, on the reverse strand, counting down.
GTGGAATGCTAATGGGAAAAGGTGTGCTCCGGTGGTATGCTAACAGGGAAAGGTGTGCTCCGGTGGCATGCTAACGGGAGAAGGTGTGCTACTGTGGCATGCTAACAATAGAAGGTGTGATACAGTGGCATGCTAACGGGAAAATGTGTGCTATGGTGGCTTGCTAACGGGAAAAGGTGAGCTATGGTGACATGCTAACTGTAAAAGGTGTGCAATGGTGGCATGATAACGGAAAAAGGTGTGCTACGGTGGCATGCTAAAGGGAAAGGGTGTTCTCCAGTGGATGCTAACGGGGAAAGGTGTGTTCCGAGGGCATGCTAACGGGAGAAGGTGTGCTCCGGTGGCATGCTAACTGGAGAAAATGTGCTCCGGGGGCATGCTAACGGGAAAATGTGTGCTCCGGTTGCATGCTAACGGGAAAAGGTGTGCTCCGGTGACATGCTAGCGGGAAAAGGTGTGCACCGGTGGCATGCTAATGGTAAAAGGTGTGCTACAGCGGCATACTAATGGGAAAAGGTGTAATACTGTGGCATGCTCACGGTAAAGGTGTGCTCTGGTGGCATGCTGATGGTAAAAGCTGTGCTCCAGTGTCACACTAACGGTGAAAGGTGTGCTCCGGTGGCATGTTAACGGTAAGAGGTGTTCTCTGTTGGCACTCTAACGGTAAAAGGTGTGCTACGGTGGCATGCTAACGATACAAGGTGTGCTCCGGTGGCATGCTAACGGGAAAAGGTGTGCTTCGGTGGCATGCTAACACGGAAAGGTGTGCTCCGGTGGCATGCTAACGAGAAGAGGTGCGCTACGGTGGCATGCTAACGGGAAAAGGTGTGCTCCGGTGGCATGCTAACGATACAAGGTGTGCTCCGATGGCATGCTAACGGGAAAAGGTGTGCTCCGGTGACATGCTAACACGCAAAGGTGTGCTCCGGTCGCATGCTAACGTAAGAAAGTGTGCTACAATGGCATGCTAATGGGAAAAGTTGTGCTCCGGTGGCATGCTAACGGAAAAAAGTGTGCTCCTGTGGCATGCTAACGGGAAAAGCTGTGCTCCGGTGGCATGCCAATGGAAAAAGGTTTGCTACGGTGGAATGGTAATGGGAAAAGGTGTGCGCTGGTGGCATGCTAACGGTAAAAGGTGTGCTCCAGTGGCATGCTAGCGGTAAAAGGTGAAATCCGGTGGCTTGCTCACGGAAATAGGTATGCTACAGTGGCATGATATTGGGAAAAGGTGTCCAACGGTGGCATGCTAACGGCATAAGGTGTGCTCCGGTGGGAACAATGGGAAAAGGTGTGCTCCGGTGGCATGCTAATGGGAAAATGAGTGCAACGGTGGAATGCTAACGGAAAAAGGTGTGTAATGGAGGCATGCTAACGGTAAAAGGTGTGCTCCGGTGGCATGCTAAAGGGAAGAGGTATGCTCTGGTGGTATGATAGCGGGAAAAGGTGTGCAACGGTGGCATGCTAACAGGAGAAGGTGTGCTTTGCTGGCAACAACGGGAAAAGGTGTGCTCCGGTGGCATGCTAACGAGAAAAGGTGTGCAACGGTGGCATGCTAACGGTAAAAGGTGTGTTCCCGTGGCATGCTAACGTGAAAAGGTGTGTTCCGGTGGCATGCTAACGATACAAGATGTGCTCCGGTGGCATGCTAATGGGAAAAGGTGTGCTCCGGTGGTATGCTAACAGGGAAAGGTGTGCTCCGGTGGCATGCTAACGGGAGAATGTGTGCTACTGTGGCATGCTAACAATAAAAGGTGTGCTACAGTGGCATGCTAACTGGAAAATGTGTGCTATGGTGGCTTGCTAACGGGAAAAGGTGAGCTATGGTGGCATGCTAACTGTAAAAGGTGTGCAATGGTGGCATGATAACGGAAAAAGGTGTGCTCTGGTGGCATGCTAACGGGAAAAGCTGTGCTCCGGTGGCATGCCAATGGAAAAAGGTATGTTATGGTGGAATGCTAATAGGAGAAGGTGTGCTCCGGTGGCATGCTAACTGTAAAAGGTGTGCTCCAGTGGCATGCTAGCGGTAAAAGGTGTGCTCCGGTGTCATGCTAATGGAAATAGGTATGCTCCAGTGGCATGATATTGGGAAAAGGTGTGCAACGGTGGCATGCTAACGGCAGAAGGTGTGCTCCGGTGGGAACAATGGGAAAAGGTGTGCTCCGGTGGCATGCTAACGGGAAAATGTGTGCAACGGTGGAATGCTAACGGAAAAATGTGTGCAATGGAGGCATGCTAACGGTAAAAGGTGTTCTCCGGTGGCATGCTAACGGGAAGAGGTATGCTCCGGTGGTATGATAGCGGGAAAAGGTGTGCAACGGTGGCATGCTAACAGGAGAAGGTGTGCTTCGGTGGCAACAATGGGAAAAGGTGTGCTCCGGTGGCATGCTAACGTGAAAAGGTGTGTTCCGGTGGCATGCTAACGATACAAGATGTGCTCCGGTGGCATGCTAATGGGAAAAGGTGTGCTCCGGTGGTATGCTAACAGGGAAATGTGTGCTCCGGTGGCATGCTAACGGGAGAATGTGTGCTACTGTGGCATGCTAACATTAAAAGGTGTGCAACAGTGGCATGCTAACTGGAAAATGTGTGCTATGGTGGCTTGCTAACTGGAAAAGGTGAGCTATAGTGGCATGTTAACTGTAAAAGGTGGGCAATGGTGGCATGATAACGGAAAAAGGTGTGCTCCGGTGGCATGCTAAAGGGAAAAGGTGTTCTCCAGTGGATGCTAACGGGGAAAGGTGTGTTCCGAGGGCATGGTAACGGGAGAAGGCGTGCTCCGGTGGCATGCTAACAGGAGAAAATGTGCTCCGGGGGCATGCTAACGGGAAAAGGTGTGCTCCGGTGACATGTTAGCGGGAAAAGGTGTGCACCGGTGGCATGCTAATGGAAAAAGGTGTGCTACAGCGGCATACTAATGGAAAAAGGTGTAATACTGTGGCATGCTCACGGTAAAAGTGTGCTCTGGTGGCATGCTGATGGTAAAAGGTGTGCTCCAGTGGCACACTAACGGTAAAAGGTGTGCTCCGGTGGCATGTTAACGGTAAGAGGTTTTCTCCGTTGGCATTCTAACGGTAAAAGGTGTGCTACGTTGGCATGCTAATGATACAAGGTGTGCTCCGGTGTCATGCTAACGGGAAAAGGTGTGCTCCGGTGGCATGCTAACATGGAAAGGTGTGCTCCGGTGGCATGCTAATGTGAGAAAGTGTGCTACGGTGGCATGCCAACGAGAAGAGGTGCGCTTCGGTGGCATGCTAAACTGAAAAGGTGTGCTCCGGTGGCATGCTAACGATAGAAGGTGTGCTCCGGTGGCATGCTAACGGGAAAAGGTGTGCTCCGGTGACATGCTAACACGCAAAGGTATGCTCCGGTCGCATGCTAACGTAAGAAAGTGTGCTACAATGGCATGCTAATGAGAAGATGTGCGCTACGGTGGCATGCAAACGGGAAAAGGTGTGCTATGGTGGCATGCTAATGTTAAAAGGTGTGCTCTGGTGGCTTCCTTTCGGTAAAATGTGTGCTCTGGTGGCATGCTAGCGATACAAGATATGCTCCGGTGGCATGCTAACGGGTAAAGTTGTGCTCCGGTGGCATGCTAACAGGGAAAGGTGTGCTCTGGTGGCATGCTAACGGGAGAAGGTGTGCTACTGTGGCATGCTAACAGGAAAAGGTGTGCTATGGTGGCATGCTAACGGTAAAAGGTGTGCAACGGTGGCATGATAACGGAAAAAGGTGTGCTCCGGTGGCATGCTAACGGGAAAAGGTGTGCAACGGTGGCATGCTAACAGGAAAAGGTGTGCTCCGGTGGCATGCTAACGGGAAAAGGTGTGCTCCGGTGGTATGCTAACGGGAAAAGGTCTGCTACTGTGGCATGCTAAAGGGAAAAGGTGAACTCCGTTGGCATGCTAACGGGAAAACTGTGTGCTACAGTGGCATGCTAACGGTAAAGGTGTGCTCCGCTGGCATGCTAACGGGAAGATGGTGTGCTACGGTGACATGCTAACGGTAAAGGTGTGCTCCAGTGTCATGCTAACGCGAAAAGGTGTGCTCCGGTGGCATGCTGACGGGAGAAGGTGTCTTCCGGTGGCATGCTAATGGATAAAGGTGGGCTACAGTGGCATGCTAACGGTAAAGGTGTGCTCCGGTGGCATGCTAACGGGAAAAAGTGTGCTCCGGTGGCATGCTAACGGGAAAAGGTGTGCTCCGGTGGCATGCTAACGGAAAAAGGTGTGCTCCGGTGGCATGCTGATGGTAAAAGGTGTGCTCCGGCGGCATGCTAACGGTAAAAGGTGTTCTCCGTTGGCATGCTAACAGTTAAACGTGTGCTCAGGTGGCACGCTAACGATGCAAGGTGTGCTCTTGTGGCATGCTAACGGGAAAAGGTGTACTCCGGTGGAATGCTGACAGAGAAAGTTGTGCTCCGGCGGCATGCTAACGTGAGAAGGTGTGCTACTGTAGCATGCTAACGGGAAAAGGTGTGCTCCAGTGGCATGCTAAAGGTAAAGGTATGCTCTGGTGGCATGCTAACGGGAAAAGGTGTGGTACTGTGGCATGCTAACGGGAATAGGTGTGCTACGGTGGCATGCTAAAGGGAAAAGATGTTCTCCAGTGGATGCTAACCGGGAAAGGTGTGTTCCGGTGGCATGCTAATGGGAGAAGGTGTGCTCCGGTGGCATGCTAACAGGAGAAAATGTGCTCCGGGGGCATGCTAACGGGAAAATGTGTGCTCCGGTGGCATGCTGATGGTAAAAGGAGTGCTCCAGTGGCTTACTAATGGTAAAAGGTGTGCTCCGATGGCATGTTAACGGTAAGAGGTGTTCTCCGCTGGCATGCTAACGGTAAAAGGTGTGCTACGGTGGCATGCTAACGATACAAGGTGTGCTCCGGTGGCAAGATAATGGAAAAAGGCGTGCTCCGGTGGCATGCAAACACGGAAAGGTGTGCTCCGGTGGCATGCTAACGTGAGAAAGTGTGCTACGGTGGCATGCTAATTAGAAGAGGTGCGCTATGGTGTCATGCTAACGGGAAGAGGTGTGCTATGGTGGCATGCTAACAGTAAAAGGTGTGCTCCTGTGGCTTGCTTTCGGTAAAAGGTGTGATCCGGTGGCATGCTAACGATACAAGATGTGCTCCGGTGGCATGCTAACGGGAAAAGGTGTGCTCTGGTGGCATGCTAATGGGAAAAGGTGTGCTCCAGTGGCATGCTAGCGGTAAAAGGTGTGCTCCGGTGGCATGCTAACTAAAAAACTTATGCTCCAGTGGCATGATATTGGGAAAAGGTGTGCAACGGTGGCATGCTAACGGGAAAAGGTGTGCAATGGTGGCATGCTAACGGTAAAAGGTGTGTTCCGGTGGCATGCTAACGTGAAAAGGTGTGTTCCGGTAGCATGCTAACGATACAAGATGTGCTCCGGTGGAATGCTAATGGGAAAAGGTGTGCTCCGGTGGTATGCTAACAGGGAAAGGTGTGCTCCGGTGGCATGCTAACGGGAGAAGGTGTGCTACTGTGGCATGCTAACAATAGAAGGTGTGATACAGTGGCATGCTAACGGGAAAATGTGTGCTATGGTGGCTTGCTAACGGGAAAAGGTGAGCTATGGTGACATGCTAACTGTAAAAGGTGTGCAATGGTGGCATGATAACGGAAAAAGGTGTGCTACGGTGGCATGCTAAAGGGAAAGGGTGTTCTCCAGTGGATGCTAACGGGGAAAGGTGTGTTCCGAGGGCATGCTAACGGGAGAAGGTGTGCTCCGGTGGCATGCTAACTGGAGAAAATGTGCTCCGGGGGCATGCTAACGGGAAAATGTGTGCTCCGGTTGCATGCTAACGGGAAAAGGTGTGCTCCGGTGACATGCTAGCGGGAAAAGGTGTGCACCGGTGGCATGCTAATGGTAAAAGGTGTGCTACAGCGGCATACTAATGGGAAAAGGTGTAATACTGTGGCATGCTCACGGTAAAGGTGTGCTCTGGTGGCATGCTGATGGTAAAAGCTGTGCTCCAGTGTCACACTAACGGTGAAAGGTGTGCTCCGGTGGCATGTTAACGGTAAGAGGTGTTCTCTGTTGGCACTCTAACGGTAAAAGGTGTGCTACGGTGGCATGCTAACGATACAAGGTGTGCTCCGGTGGCATGCTAACGGGAAAAGGTGTGCTTCGGTGGCATGCTAACACGGAAAGGTGTGCTCCGGTGGCATGCTAACGAGAAGAGGTGCGCTACGGTGGCATGCTAACGGGAAAAGGTGTGCTCCGGTGGCATGCTAACGATACAAGGTGTGCTCCGATGGCATGCTAACGGGAAAAGGTGTGCTCCGGTGACATGCTAACACGCAAAGGTGTGCTCCGGTCGCATGCTAACGTAAGAAAGTGTGCTACAATGGCATGCTAATGGGAAAAGTTGTGCTCCGGTGGCATGCTAACGGAAAAAAGTGTGCTCCTGTGGCATGCTAACGGGAAAAGCTGTGCTCCGGTGGCATGCCAATGGAAAAAGGTTTGCTACGGTGGAATGGTAATGGGAAAAGGTGTGCGCTGGTGGCATGCTAACGGTAAAAGGTGTGCTCCAGTGGCATGCTAGCGGTAAAAGGTGAAATCCGGTGGCTTGCTCACGGAAATAGGTATGCTACAGTGGCATGATATTGGGAAAAGGTGTCCAACGGTGGCATGCTAACGGCATAAGGTGTGCTCCGGTGGGAACAATGGGAAAAGGTGTGCTCCGGTGGCATGCTAATGGGAAAATGAGTGCAACGGTGGAATGCTAACGGAAAAAGGTGTGTAATGGAGGCATGCTAACGGTAAAAGGTGTGCTCCGGTGGCATGCTAAAGGGAAGAGGTATGCTCTGGTGGTATGATAGCGGGAAAAGGTGTGCAACGGTGGCATGCTAACAGGAGAAGGTGTGCTTTGCTGGCAACAACGGGAAAAGGTGTGCTCCGGTGGCATGCTAACGAGAAAAGGTGTGCAACGGTGGCATGCTAACGGTAAAAGGTGTGTTCCCGTGGCATGCTAACGTGAAAAGGTGTGTTCCGGTGGCATGCTAACGATACAAGATGTGCTCCGGTGGCATGCTAATGGGAAAAGGTGTGCTCCGGTGGTATGCTAACAGGGAAAGGTGTGCTCCGGTGGCATGCTAACGGGAGAATGTGTGCTACTGTGGCATGCTAACAATAAAAGGTGTGCTACAGTGGCATGCTAACTGGAAAATGTGTGCTATGGTGGCTTGCTAACGGGAAAAGGTGAGCTATGGTGGCATGCTAACTGTAAAAGGTGTGCAATGGTGGCATGATAACGGAAAAAGGTGTGCTCTGGTGGCATGCTAACGGGAAAAGCTGTGCTCCGGTGGCATGCCAATGGAAAAAGGTATGTTATGGTGGAATGCTAATAGGAGAAGGTGTGCTCCGGTGGCATGCTAACTGTAAAAGGTGTGCTCCAGTGGCATGCTAGCGGTAAAAGGTGTGCTCCGGTGTCATGCTAATGGAAATAGGTATGCTCCAGTGGCATGATATTGGGAAAAGGTGTGCAACGGTGGCATGCTAACGGCAGAAGGTGTGCTCCGGTGGGAACAATGGGAAAAGGTGTGCTCCGGTGGCATGCTAACGGGAAAATGTGTGCAACGGTGGAATGCTAACGGAAAAATGTGTGCAATGGAGGCATGCTAACGGTAAAAGGTGTTCTCCGGTGGCATGCTAACGGGAAGAGGTATGCTCCGGTGGTATGATAGCGGGAAAAGGTGTGCAACGGTGGCATGCTAACAGGAGAAGGTGTGCTTCGGTGGCAACAATGGGAAAAGGTGTGCTCCGGTGGCATGCTAACGTGAAAAGGTGTGTTCCGGTGGCATGCTAACGATACAAGATGTGCTCCGGTGGCATGCTAATGGGAAAAGGTGTGCTCCGGTGGTATGCTAACAGGGAAATGTGTGCTCCGGTGGCATGCTAACGGGAGAATGTGTGCTACTGTGGCATGCTAACATTAAAAGGTGTGCAACAGTGGCATGCTAACTGGAAAATGTGTGCTATGGTGGCTTGCTAACTGGAAAAGGTGAGCTATAGTGGCATGTTAACTGTAAAAGGTGGGCAATGGTGGCATGATAACGGAAAAAGGTGTGCTCCGGTGGCATGCTAAAGGGAAAAGGTGTTCTCCAGTGGATGCTAACGGGGAAAGGTGTGTTCCGAGGGCATGGTAACGGGAGAAGGCGTGCTCCGGTGGCATGCTAACAGGAGAAAATGTGCTCCGGGGGCATGCTAACGGGAAAAGGTGTGCTCCGGTGACATGTTAGCGGGAAAAGGTGTGCACCGGTGGCATGCTAATGGAAAAAGGTGTGCTACAGCGGCATACTAATGGAAAAAGGTGTAATACTGTGGCATGCTCATGGTAAAAGTGTGCTCTGGTGGCATGCTGATGGTAAAAGGTGTGCTCCAGTGGCACACTAACGGTAAAAGGTGTGCTCCGGTGGCATGTTAACGGTAAGAGGTTTTCTCCGTTGGCATTCTAACGGTAAAAGGTGTGCTACGTTGGCATGCTAATGATACAAGGTGTGCTCCGGTGTCATGCTAACGGGAAAAGGTGTGCTCCGGTGGCATGCTAACATGGAAAGGTGTGCTCCGGTGGCATGCTAATGTGAGAAAGTGTGCTACGGTGGCATGCCAACGAGAAGAGGTGCGCTTCGGTGGCATGCTAAACTGAAAAGGTGTGCTCCGGTGGCATGCTAACGATAGAAGGTGTGCTCCGGTGGCATGCTAACGGGAAAAGGTGTGCTCCGGTGACATGCTAACACGCAAAGGTATGCTCCGGTCGCATGCTAACGTAAGAAAGTGTGCTACAATGGCATGCTAATGAGAAGATGTGCGCTACGGTGGCATGCAAACGGGAAAAGGTGTGCTATGGTGGCATGCTAATGTTAAAAGGTGTGCTCTGGTGGCTTCCTTTCGGTAAAATGTGTGCTCTGGTGGCATGCTAGCGATACAAGATATGCTCCGGTGGCATGCTAACGGGTAAAGTTGTGCTCCGGTGGCATGCTAACAGGGAAAGGTGTGCTCTGGTGGCATGCTAACGGGAGAAGGTGTGCTACTGTGGCATGCTAACAGGAAAAGGTGTGCTATGGTGGCATGCTAACGGTAAAAGGTGTGCAACGGTGGCATGATAACGGAAAAAGGTGTGCTCCGGTGGCATGCTAACGGGAAAAGGTGTGCAACGGTGGCATGCTAACAGGAAAAGGTGTGCTCCGGTGGCATGCTAACGGGAAAAGGTGTGCTCCGGTGGTATGCTAACGGGAAAAGGTCTGCTACTGTGGCATGCTAAAGGGAAAAGGTGAACTCCGTTGGCATGCTAACGGGAAAACTGTGTGCTACAGTGGCATGCTAACGGTAAAGGTGTGCTCCGCTGGCATGCTAACGGGAAGATGGTGTGCTACGGTGACATGCTAACGGTAAAGGTGTGCTCCAGTGTCATGCTAACGCGAAAAGGTGTGCTCCGGTGGCATGCTGACGGGAGAAGGTGTCTTCCGGTGGCATGCTAATGGATAAAGGTGGGCTACAGTGGCATGCTAACGGTAAAGGTGTGCTCCGGTGGCATGCTAACGGGAAAAAGTGTGCTCCGGTGGCATGCTAACGGGAAAAGGTGTGCTCCGGTGGCATGCTAACGGAAAAAGGTGTGCTCCGGTGGCATGCTGATGGTAAAAGGTGTGCTCCGGCGGCATGCTAACGGTAAAAGGTGTTCTCCGTTGGCATGCTAACAGTTAAACGTGTGCTCAGGTGGCACGCTAACGATGCAAGGTGTGCTCTTGTGGCATGCTAACGGGAAAAGGTGTACTCCGGTGGAATGCTGACAGAGAAAGTTGTGCTCCGGCGGCATGCTAACGTGAGAAGGTGTGCTACTGTAGCATGCTAACGGGAAAAGGTGTGCTCCAGTGGCATGCTAAAGGTAAAGGTATGCTCTGGTGGCATGCTAACGGGAAAAGGTGTGGTACTGTGGCATGCTAACGGGAATAGGTGTGCTACGGTGGCATGCTAAAGGGAAAAGATGTTCTCCAGTGGATGCTAACCGGGAAAGGTGTGTTCCGGTGGCATGCTAATGGGAGAAGGTGTGCTCCGGTGGCATGCTAACAGGAGAAAATGTGCTCCGGGGGCATGCTAACGGGAAAATGTGTGCTCCGGTGGCATGCTGATGGTAAAAGGAGTGCTCCAGTGGCTTACTAATGGTAAAAGGTGTGCTCCGATGGCATGTTAACGGTAAGAGGTGTTCTCCGCTGGCATGCTAACGGTAAAAGGTGTGCTACGGTGGCATGCTAACGATACAAGGTGTGCTCCGGTGGCAAGATAATGGAAAAAGGCGTGCTCCGGTGGCATGCAAACACGGAAAGGTGTGCTCCGGTGGCATGCTAACGTGAGAAAGTGTGCTACGGTGGCATGCTAACGGGAAGAGGTGTGCTATGGTGGCATGCTAACAGTAAAAGGTGTGCTCCTGTGGCTTGCTTTCGGTAAAAGGTGTGATCCGGTGGCATGCTAACGATACAAGATGTGCTCCGGTGGCATGCTAACGGGAAAAGGTGTGCTCTGGTGGCATGCTAACGGGAAAAGGGGTGCTCTGGTGGCATGCTAATGGTAAAAGGTGTGCTCCAGTGGCATGCTAGCGGTAAAAGGTGTGCTCCGGTGGCATGCTAACTAAAAAAGTTATGCTCCAGTGGCATGATATTGCGAAAAGGTGTGCAACGGTGGAATGCTAACGGCAGAAGGTGTGCTCCGGTGGGAACAATGGGAAAAGGTGTGCTCCGGTGGCATTCTAATGGGAAAATGTGTGCAACGGTGGCATGCTAACGGAAAAAGGTGTGCAATGGAGGCATGCTAACGGTAAAAGGTGTGCTCCAGTGGCATGCTAATGGGAAAAGGTATGCTCCGGGGGTATGATAACAGGAAAAGGTGTCCAACGGTGGCATGCTAACAGGAGAAGGTGTGCTCCGGTGGCAACAACTGGAAAAGTTGTGCTCCGGTGGCATGCTAACGAGAAAAGGTGTGCAACAGTGGCATGCTAACGGGAAAAGGTGAGCAATGGTGGCATGCTAACGATACAAGATGTGCTCCGGTGGCATGCTAATGGGAAAAGGTGTGCTCCAGTGGCATGCTAACAGGGAAAGGTGTGCTCCGGTGGCATGCTAAAGGGAGAATGTGTGCTACTGTGGCATGCTAACAAGAAAAAGTGTGCTACAGTGGCATGCTAACGGGAAAAGGTGTGTTATGGTGGCTTGCTAACTGTAAAAGGTGTGCAATGGTGGTATGATAATGAAAAAGGTGTGCTCCGGTGGCATGCTAAAGGGAAAAGGTGTTCTCCAGTGGATGCTAACGGGGAAAGGTGTGTTCCGGTGGCATGCTAACGGGAGAAGGTGTGCTCCGGGGGCATGCTAACGGAAAATGTGTGCTCCGGTTGCATGCTAATGGGAGAAGGTGTGCTCCGGTGGCATGCTAACAGGAGAAAATGTGCTCCGGGGGCATGCTAACGGGAAAATGTGTGCTCCGGTGGCATGCTGATGGTAAAAGGTGTGCTCCAGTGGCTTACTAATGGTAAAAGGTGTGCTCCGATGGCATGTTAACGGTAAGAGGTGTTCTCCGCTGGCATGCTAACGGTAAAAGGTGTGCTACGGTGGCATGCTAACGATACAAGGTGTGCTCCGGTGGCAAGATAACGGAAAAAGGTGTGCTCCGGTGGCATGCAAACACGGAAAGGTGTGCTCCGGTGGCATGCTAACGTGAGAAAGTGTGCTACGGTGGCATGCTAATGAGAAGAGGTGCGCTATGGTGGCATGCTAACGGGAACAGGTGTGCTATGGTGGCATGCTAACAGTAAAAGGTGTGCTCCTGTGGCTTGCTTTCGGTAAAAGGTGAGCTCCGGTGGCATGCTAACGATACAAGATGTGCTCCGGTGGCATGCTAACGGGAAAAGGTGTGCTCTGGTGGCATGCTAACAGGGAAAGGTGTGCTCCGGTGGCATGCTAACGGGAGAAGGTGTCCTACTGTGGCATGCTAACAAGAAAAGGTGTGCTACAGTGGTATGCTAACGGGAAAAGGTGTGCTATGGTGGCATGCTAATGGGAAAAGGTGTGCTATCGTGGCAAGCTAACGGTAAAAGGTGTGCAACGGTGGCATGATAACGGAAAAAGGTGTGCTCCGGTGGCATGCAAACGGGAAAAGCAGTGCAACGGTGGCATGCTAACAGGAAAAGGTGTGCTCCGGTGGCATGCTAACGGGAAAAGGTGTTCTTCGGTGGCATGCTAACGGGAAAAGGTGTGCTCCGGTGGCATGCTAACGGAAAAAGGTGTGCTCCGGTGGCATGCTGATGGTAAAATGTGTGCTCCGGCGGCATGCTAACGGTAAAAGGTGTTCTCCGTTGGCATGCTAACAGTTAAACGTGTGCTCAGGTGGCATGCTAACGATACAAGGTGTGCTCTTGTGGCATGCTAACGGGAAAAGGTGTACTCCGGTGGAATGCTGACAGGGAAAGTTGTGCTCCGGCGGCATGCTAACGTGAGAAGGTGTGCTACTGTAGCATGCTAACGGGAAAAGGTGTGCTCCAGTGGCATGCTAAAGGTAAAGGTGTGCTCTGGTGGCATGCTAACGGGAAAAGGTGTGGTACTGTGGCATGCTAACGGGAATAGATGTGCTACGGTGGCATGCTAAAGGGAAAAGGTGTTCTCCAGTGGATGCTAACGGGGAAAGGTGTGTTCCGGTGGCATGCTAATGGGAGAAGGTGTGCTCCGGTGGCATGCTAACAGGAGAAAATGTGCTCCGGGGGCATGCTAACGGGAAAATGTGTGCTCCGGTGGCATGCTGATGGTAAAAGGTGTGCTCTAGTGGCTTACTAATGGTAAAAGGTGTGCTCCGGTGGCATGTTAACGGTAAGAGGTGTTCTCCGTTGGCATGCTAACGGTAAAAGGTGTGCTACGGTGGCATGCTAACGATACAAGGTGTGCTCCGGTGGCAAGATAACGGAAAAAGGTGTGCTCGGGTGGCATGCAAACACGGAAAGGTGTGCTCCGGTGGCATGCTAACATGAGAAAGTGTGCTACGGTGGCATGCTAACGAGAAGAGGTGCGCTATGGTGGCATGCTAACGGGAAGAGGTGTGCTATGGTGGCATGCTAACAGTAAAAGGTGTGCTCCTGTGGCTTGCTTTCAGTAAAAGGTGTGCTCCGGTGGCATGCTAACGATACAAGATGTGCTCCGGTGGCATGCTAACGGGAAAAGGTGTGCTCCGGTGGCATGCTAACAGGGAAAGGGGTGCTCCGGTGGCATGCTAACGGGAGAAGGTGTCCTACTGTGGCATGCTAACAAGAAAAGGTGTGCTACAGTGGTATGCTAACGGGAAAAGGTGTGCTATCGTGGCAAGCTAACGGTAAAAGGTGTGCAACGGTGGCATGATAACGGAAAAAGGTGTGCTCCGGTGGCATGCTAACGGGAAAAGGTGTGCAACGGTGGCATGCTAACAGGAAAAGGTGTGCTCCGGTGGCATGCTAACGGGAAAAGGTGTGCTCCGGTGGCATGCTAATGGAAAAAAGTGTGCTCAGGTGGCATGCTAACGGGAAAAGCTGTGCTCCGGTGGCATGCCAATGGAAAAAGGTATGCTACGGTGGAGTGCTAATGGGAGAAGGTGTGCTCTGGTGGCATGCTAACGGTAAAAGGTGTGCTCCAGTGGCATGCTAGCGGTAAAAGGTATGCTCCGGTGGCATGCTAACTAAAAAAGTTATGCTCCAGTGGCATGATATTGGGAAAAGGTGTGCAACGGTGGAATGCTAACGGCAGAAGGTGTGCTCCGGTGGGAACAATGGGAAAAGGTGTGCTCCGGTGGCATGCTAACGGGAAAATGTGTGCAACGGTGGCATGCTAACGGAAAAAGGTGTGCAATGGAGGCATGCTAACGGTAAAAGGTGCGCTCCAGTGGCATGCTAGTGGTAAAAGGTATGCTCCGGTGTCATGCTAACGGAAAAAGGTATGCTCCAGTGGCATGATATTGGGAAAAGGTGTGCAACGGTGGCATGCTAACGGCAGAGGGTGTGCTCCGGTGGGAACAATGGGAAAAGGTGTGCTCCGGTGGCATGCTAACGGGAAAATGTGTGCAACGGTGGCATGCTAACGGAAAAAGGTGTGCAATGGTGGCATGCTAACGGTAAAAGGTGTGCTCCAGTGGCATGGTAATGGGAAAAGGTATGCTCCGGGGGTATGATAATGGGAAAAGGTGTCCAACGGTGGCATGCTAACAGGAGAAGGTGTGCTCCGGTGGCAACAACTGGAAAAGGTGTGCTCCGGTGGCATGCTAACGAGAAAAGGTGTGCAACAGTGGCATGCTAACTGGAAAAGGTGAGCAATGGTGGCATGCTAACGATACAAGATGTGCTCCGGTGGCATGCTAATGGGAAAAGGTGTGCTCCAGTGGCATGCTAACAGGGAAAGGTGTGCTCCGGTGGCATGCTAAAGGGAGAATGTGTGCTACTGTGGCATGCTAACAAGAAAAAGTGTGCTACAGTGGCATGCTAACGGGAAAAGGTGTGCTATGGTGGCTTGCTAACTGTAAAAGGTGTGCAATGGTGGTATGATAACGAAAAAGGTGTGCTCCGGTGGCATGCTAAAGGGAAAAGGTGTTCTCCAGTGGATGCTAACGGGGAAAGGTGTGTTCCGGTGGCATGCTAACGGGAGAAGGTGTGCTCCGGGGGCATGCTAACGGGAAAATGTGTGCTCCGGTTGCATGCTAATGGGAAAAGGTGTGCTCCGGTGACATGCTAGCGGGAAAAGGTGTGCACAGGTGGCATGCTAATGGAAAAAGGTGTACTATAGCTGCATACTAATGGGAAAAGGTGTATTACTGTGGCATGCTCACGGTAAAGGTGTGCTCTGGTGGCATGCTGATGGTAAAAGGTGTGCTCCAGTGGCATACTAACGGTAAAAGGTGTGCTCAGGTGGCATGTTAACGGTAAAAGGTGTTCTCCGTTGGCATGCTAACGGTAAAGTTGTGCTTTGGTGGCATGCTAACGATACAAGGTGTGCTCCGGTGGCATGCTAACGTGAGAAAGTGTGCTACGGTGGCATGCTAATGAGAAGAGGTGCGCTATGGTGGCATGCTAACGGGAAGAGGTGTGCTATGGTGGCATGCTAACAGTGAAAGGTGTGCTCCTGTGGCTTGCTTTCGGTAAAAGGTGAGCTCCGGTGGCATGCTAACGATACAAGATGTGCTCCGGTGGCATGCTAACGGGAAAAGGTGTGCTCTGGTGGCATGCTAACAGGGAAAGGTGTGCTCCGGTGGCATGCTAACGGGAGAAGGTGTCCTACTGTGGCATGCTAACAAGAAAAGGTGTGCTACAGTGGTATGCTAACGGGAAAAGGTGTGCAATGGTGGCATGCTAATGGGAAAAGGTGTGCTATCGTGGCAAGCTAACGGTAAAAGGTGTGCAACGGTGGCATGATAACGGAAAAAGGTGTGCTCCGGTGGCATGCAAACGGGAAAAGCAGTGCAACGGTGGCATGCTAACAGGAAAAGGTGTGCTCCGGTGGCATGCTAACGGGAAAAGGTGTTCTCCGGTGGCATGCTAACGGGAAAAGGTGTGCTCCGGTGGCATGCTAACGGAAAAAGGTGTGCTCCGGTGGCATGCTGATGGTAAAAGGTGTGCTCCGGCGGCATGCTAACGGTAAAAGGTGTTCTCCGTTGGCATGCTAACAGTTAAACGTGTGCTCAGGTGGCATGCTAACGATACAAGGTGTGCTCTTGTGGCATGCTAACGGGAAAAGGTGTACTCCGGTGGAATGCTGACAGGGAAAGTTGTGCTCCGGCGGCATGCTAACGTGAGAAGGTGTGCTACTGTAGCATGCTAACGGGAAAAGGTGTGCTCCAGTGGCATGCTAAAGGTAAAGGTGTGCTCTGGTGGCATGCTAACGGGAAAAGGTGTGGTACTGTGGCATGCTAACGGGAATAGATGTGCTACGGTGGCATGCTAAAGGGAAAAGGTGTTCTCCAGTGGATGCTAACGGGGAAAGGTGTGTTCCGGTGGCATGCTAATGGGAGAAGGTGTGCTCCGGTGGCATGCTAACAGGAGAAAATGTGCTCCGGGGGCATGCTAACGGGAAAATGTGTGCTCCGGTGGCATGCTGATGGTAAAAGGTGTGCTCTAGTGGCTTACTAATGGTAAAAGGTGTGCTCCGGTGGCATGTTAACGGTAAGAGGTGTTCTCCGTTGGCATGCTAACGGTAAAAGGTGTGCTACGGTGGCATGCTAACGATACAAGGTGTGCTCCGGTGGCAAGATAACGGAAAAAGGTGTGCTCGGGTGGCATGCAAACACGGAAAGGTGTGCTCCGGTGGCATGCTAACATGAGAAAGTGTGCTACGGTGGCATGCTAACGAGAAGAGGTGCGCTATGGTGGCATGCTAACGGGAAGAGGTGTGCTATGGTGGCATGCTAACAGTAAAAGGTGTGCTCCTGTGGCTTGCTTTCAGTAAAAGGTGTGCAACGGTGGCATGCTAACAGAAAAAGGTGTGCTCCGGTGGCATGCTAACGGGAAAAGGTGTGCTCCGGTGGTATGCTAACGGGAAAAGGTGTGCTACTGTGGCATGCTAAAGGGAAAAGGTGAACTCCGTTGGCATGCTAACGGGAAAACTGTGTGCTACAGTGGCATGCTAACGGTAAAGGTGTGCTCCGCTGGCATGCTAACGGGAAGATGGTGTGCTACGGTGACATGCTAACGGTAAAGGTGTGCTCCAGTGTCATGCTAACGCGAAAAGGTGTGCTCCGGTGGCATGCTGACGGGAGAAGGTGTCTTCCGGTGGCATGCTAATGGATAAAGGTGGGCTACAGTGGCATGCTAACGGTAAAGGTGTGCTCCGGTGGCATGCTAACGGGAAAAAGTGTGCTCCGGTGGCATGCTAACGGTAAAGGTGTGCTCCGGTGGCATGCTAACAGTAAAAGGTGTGCTCTGGTGGCATGCTAACAGTAAAAGGTGGGCTCCGGTGGCATGCTAATGGGAAAGGCAGGCTCCGGTGGCATGCTAATGGTTAAAGGTGTGCCCCGGTGGCATGCTAACGGAAAAAGGTGTGCTCCGGTGGCATGCTAAAGGGAAAAGGTGTTCTCCGGTGGCATGCTAACGATAGAAGGTGTGCTCCGGTGGCATGCTAACGGGAAAAGGTGTGCTCCGGTGACATGCTAACACGCAAAGGTATGCTCCGGTCGCATGCTAACGTAAGAAAGTGTGCTACAATGGCATGCTAATGAGAAGATGTGCGCTACGGTGGCATGCAAACGGGAAAAGGTGTGCTATGGTGGCATGCTAATGTTAAAAGGTGTGCTCTGGTGGCTTCCTTTCGGTAAAATGTGTGCTCTGGTGGCATGCTAGCGATACAAGATATGCTCCGGTGGCATGCTAACGGGAAAAGTTGTGCTCCGGTGGCATGCTAACAGGGAAAGGTGTGCTCTGGTGGCATGCTAACGGGAGAAGGTGTGCTACTGTGGCATGCTAACAGGAAAAGGTGTGCTATGGTGGCATGCTAACGGTAAAAGGTGTGCAACGGTGGCATGATAACGGAAAAAGGTGTGCTCTGGTGGCATGCTAACGGGAAAAGGTGTGCAACGGTGGCATGCTAACAGGAAAAGGTGTGCTCCGGTGGCATGCTAACGGGAAAAGGTGTGCTCCGGTGGTATGCTAACGGGAAAAGGTGTGCTACTGTGGCATGCTAAAGGGAAAAGGTGAACTCCGTTGGCATGCTAACGGGAAAACTGTGTGCTACAGTGGCATGCTAACGGTAAAGGTGTGCTCCGCTGGCATGCTAACGGGAAGATGGTGTGCTACGGTGACATGCTAACGGTAAAGGTGTGCTCCAGTGTCATGCTAACGCAAAAAGGGGGGCTCCGGTGGCATGCTGACGGGAGGAGGTGTCTTCCGGTGGCATGCTAATGGATAAAGGTGGGCTACAGTGGCATGCTAACGGTAAAGGTGTGCTCCGGTGGCATGCTAACGGGAAAAAGTGTGCTCCGGTTGCATGCTAACGGTAAAGGTGTGCTCCGGTGGCATGCTAACAGTAAAAGGTGTGCTCTGGTGGCATGCTAACAGTAAAAGGTGGGCTCCGGTGGCATGCTAATGGGAAAGGCAGGCTCCGGTGGCATGCTAATGGTTAAAGGTGTGCCCCGGTGGCATGCTAACGGAAAAAGGTGTGCTCCGGTGGCATGCTAACTGGGAAAGGTGTACTGCGGTGGCATGCTAACGGTAAAAGCGGGCTCCGGTGGCATGCTAATGATAAAACGTGTGCTATGGTGGCATGCTAGTGGGAAAAGGTGTGCCGTGGTGGCTTGCTAATAGTAAAGGTGTGCTCCGGTGGCATGCTAATGGTTAAAGGTGTGCTCCAGTGGCATGCTAACGGAAAAAGGTGTGCCCCGGTGGCATGCTAACGGAAAAACGTGTGCTATGGTGGCATGCTAACGGGAAAAGGTGTGCTGCGGTGGCATGCTAATAGTAAAGGTGTGCTCCGGTGGCATACTAATGGTTAAAGGTGTGCTCCAGTGGCATGCTAACGGAAAAAGGAGTGCTCCGGTAGCATGCTAACGTTAGAGGTGTGCTCCGGTGGCATGCTAACGGTAAAAGGTGTGCTCCGGTAGCATGCTAGCGGTAAAAGTGTGCTCCGGTGGCATTCTAACGGTAAAAGGTGTGCTCCGGTGGCATGCTAAGGGTAAAAGGTGTGCTTTGGTAGCATGCTAACGGTAAAAGGTGTGCTCCGGTGGCATGCTAACGGGAAAAGATGTGCTCCGGTGGCATGCTAACGGGAAAATGCGTGCTGCGGTGGCATGCTCATGGTAAAGGGTGTGCTCCGGTGGCATGCTAACGGTAGAAGGAGTGCTCCGGTGGCATGATAATGAGTAAAGGTGTGCTACGGTGGCATGCTAATGGGAAAAGGTGTGCTCCGGTGGCATGCTAACGGGAAAAGGTGTGATCTGGTGGCATGCTAATGGAGAAAGGTGTGCTCCGGTGGCATGCTGACGGGAAAAGGTGTGCTCCAGTGGCATGCTAACGGGAGAAGGTTTGCTCCGGTGGCATACTAACGGGAAAAGGTGTGCTCCGGTGGCATGCTAATGGAAAGAGGTGTGCTACGGTGGCATGCTAATGGCAAAAGGTGTGTT
The DNA here is from genome assembly GCF_046119375.1 of Phyllobates terribilis. NCBI lineage: Eukaryota > Metazoa > Chordata > Amphibia > Anura > Dendrobatidae > Phyllobates > Phyllobates terribilis. Next base: position 356,331 of record NW_027363861.1, on the reverse strand, counting down.
ACGGTGGCATGCTCACGGAAAAATGTGTGGTACGTTTGCATGCTCATTGTAAAAGGTGTGCTCCGGTGGCATGCTAACGGGAAAAGGCGTGCTACAGTGGCATACTCACGGGAAAGCGGTGTGCTCCGGTGACATGCTAACGGGAAAAGGTGTGCTCCTTTGGCATGCTAATGGGAAAAGGTATGCTCCAGTGGCATGCTAACAGGAAAAGGTGTGATCTGGTGGCATGCTAATAGAAAAAGTTGTACTCCGATGGCATGCTAACGGGAAAAGGTGTGCTCTGGTGGCATGCTAACGGGAAAAGTTGTGCTCCTGTGGCATGCTAACAGAAAAAGGTGTGCTACGGTGGCATGCTAATTGGGAGAGGTGTGCTACGGTGGCTTGCTAATGGTAAAGGTGTGCTCCGGTGGCATGCTAATGGTAAAAGGTGTGCTCCGGTGGCATGCTAACGGAAAGGTGTGCTCTGGTGGTTTGCTAACGGGAAAAATGTGTGCTACATTGGCATGCTAATGGTAAAGGTGTGCTCCGGTGACATGCTAATGGGAAAAAGGTGTGCTACGGTGGCATGCTAACGGCAAGGGTGTGCTCCGGTGTCATGCTAACGGGAAAAGGTGCGCTCCGGTGGTATGCTGACGGGAAAAGGTGTGCTCCGGTGGCATGCTAACGGGAAAAGGTGTGCTCTGGTGGCATGCTAACCGGGAAAGGTGTCCTCCGGTGGCATGCTAAAGGGAGAAGGTGTGCTACAGTTGTATGCTAACGGGAAAAGGTGGTCTACAGTTGCATGCTAACGGGAAAAGGTGTGCTACAGTTGCATGCTAATGGGAAAAGGTGGGCTACAGTTGCATTCTAATAGGAAAAGGTGGGCTACGGTGGCCTGGTAACGGGAGAAGCTGTGCTCCGGTGGCATGCTAAAGGTAAAACTTGTGCTCCGGTGGCATGCTAACAGTAAAGGTGTGCTCCGGTGGCATGCTAACGGGAAAAGGTGTGCTCCGGTGGCATGCTAACGGGAAAAGGTGTGCTACGGTGGCATGCTAACGGGAAAAGGTGTACTACGGTGACAAGCTAACGGTAAAGGTGTGCTCCAGTGTCATGCTAACGCGAAAAGTGTGCTCCGGTGGCATGCTGACGGGAGAAGTTGTCTTCCGGTGGCATGCTAATGGAAAGATGTGTCCTACGGTGGCATGCTAACGGGTAAAGATGGGCTACAGTGGCATGCTAACAGTAAAGGTGTGCTCCGGTGGCATGCTAACGGGAAAAGGTGTGTTCCGGTGGCATGCTAACGGAAAAGTTGTGCTCCGGTGGCATGCTAACAGTAAAAGGTGTGCTCTGGTGGCATGCTAACAGGAAAAAGTGTGCTCCGGTGGCATGCTAATGGGAAAGGCGGGCTCCGGTGGCATGCTAATGGTTAAAGGTGTGCCCCGTTGGCATGCTAACGGAAAAACGTGTGCTCCTGTGGCATGCTAACGGGGAAAGGTGTGCTGCGGTGGCATGCTAACGGTAAAGGCGGGCTCCGGTGGCATGCAAATGATAAAACGTGTGCTATCGTGGCATGCTAATGGGAAAAGGTGTGCTGCGGTGGCATGATAACGGTAAAGGTGTGCTCCGGTGGCATGCTAATGGTTAAAGGTGTGCTCCAGTGGCATGCTAATGGAAAAAGGTGTGCTCCGTTGGCATGCTAATGTTAAAGGTGTGCTCCGGTGGCATGCTAACGGGAAAAGGTGTACTACGGTGACAAGCTAACGGTAAAGGTGTGCTCCAGTGTCATGCTAACGCGAAAAGTGTGCTCCGGTGGCATGCTGACGGGAGAAGTTGTCTTCCGGTGGCATGCTAATGGAAAGAGGTGTCCTACGGTGGCATGTTAACGGGTAAAGATGGGCTACGGTGGCATGCTAACAGTAAAGGTGTGCTCCGGTGGCATGCTAACGGAAAAGTTGTGCTCCGGTGGCATGCTAACAGTAAAAGGTATGCTCTGGTGGCATGCTAACAGGAAAAAGTGTGCTCCGGTGGCATGCTAATGGGAAAGGCGGGCTCCGGTGGCATGCTAATGGTTAAAGGTGTGCCCCGTTGGCATGCTAACGGAAAAACGTGTCCTCCGGTGGCATGCTAACGGGGAAAGGTGTGCTGCGGTGGCATGCTAATGGTAAAGGCGGGCTCCGGTGGCATGCAAACGATAAAACGTGTGCTATCATGGCATGCTAACGGTAAAGGTGTGCTCCGGTGGCATGCTAATGGTTAAAGGTGTGCTCCAGTGGCATGCTAATGGAAAAAGGTGTGCTCCGGTGGCATGATAATGTTAAAGGTGTGCTCCTGTGGCATGCTAAAGGGAAAAGGTGTGCTCCAGTGGCATGCTAGTGGTAAAGGGTGTGCTCCGGTGGCATGCTAACGGTAAAGGTGTGCTCCGGTGGTATGCTAACAGGAAAAGGTGTGCTCCGGTGACATGCTAGTGGTAAAAGGTGTGCTCCGGTAGCATGCTAACGGTAAAAGGTGTGCTCCGGTGGCATGCTAAGGGGAAAAGCTGTGCTCTGGTGGCATGCTAATGGTAAAAGGTGTGCTCCGGTGGCATGCTAAGGGGAAAAGCTGTGCTCTGGTGGCATGCTAACGGTAAAAGGTATGCTCCGGTGGCATACTAACGGTAAAAGGTGAGCTCCGGTGGCATGCTAACGGGAAAAGATGTGCTCCGGTGGCATGCTAACGGGAAAATGTGTGCTACGGTGGCCTGCTCATGGTAAAAGGTGTGCTCCGGTGGCATGCTAACGGAAAAAGTGTGCTACGGTGGCATGCTAACGGGAGAACATGTGGTTCGGTGGCATGCTAACTGGAAAAGGTGTGCTCCGGTGGCATGCTAATGGGAGAAGGTGTGCTTCAGTGGCATGCTAACAGGAAAAGGTGTGCTCCGGTGACATGCTAACGGGAGATGGTGTGCTACGATTACATGCTGACGGTAAAAGGTGTGCTCCGGTGGCTTGCCAACAAGAGAAGGTGTGCTACGGTGGCATGCTAACGGCAAAAGGTTTGCTCCAGTGGCATGCTAACTGAAAAAGGTGTGCTACGGTGGCATGCTAACGGGGAAAGGTGTGCTACGGTGGCATGCTAACGGTAAAGGTGTGCTCCGGTGGCATGTCAACGGGAAAAGGTGTGCTCCAATGGCATGCTAGCAAGAAAAGGTGTGCTCCGGTGGCATGCTAACGGTAAAGGTGTGCTCCGGTGACATGCTAACGGTGAAAGGTGTGCTCCCGTGGCATGCTAACGGGAAAAGGTGTGCTCCGCTGCCATGTCAATGGGAAAAGGGTGCTCCGATGGCATGCTAACAGGAAAAGGTGTGCTCCGGTGGCATGCTAATGGTAAAGGTGTGCTCCGGTGGCATGCTAACGGTCAAAGGTGTCCTCTGATGGCATGCTAACGGTAAAGGGTGTGCTCCGGTGGCATGCTAATGGTAAAGGTGTGCTTCGGTGGTATGCTAACAGGAAAAGGTGTGCTCCTGTGGCATGCTAACGGGGAAAGAAGTGCTCCGGTGGCATGCTAAACGGGAAAGGTGTCCTCCGTTGGCATGCTAAAGGGAGAAGGTGTGCTACAGTTGCATGCTAATGGGAAAAGGTGGGCTACAGTTGTATGCTAACGGGAAACAGTGTGCTACAGTTGCATGCTAACGGGAAAAGGTGTGCTACAGTTGCATGCTAATAGGAAAAGGTGGGCTACGGTGGCATGGTAACGGGAGAAGGAGTGCTCTGGTGGCATGCTAACGGTAAAACGTGTGCTCCGGTGGCATGCTAATGGTAAAGGTGTGCTCCGGTGGCATGCTAACGGGAAAAGGTGTGCTCCGGTGGGATGCTAACAGGGAAAGTTGTGCTCCGGTGGCATGCTAACGTGAGAAGGTGTGCTACTGTAGCATGCTAAAGGGAAAAGGTGTGCTCCGGTGGCATGCTAAAGGTAAAGGTGTGCTCTGGTGGCATGCTAACGGGAAAAGGTGTGGTACTGTGGCATGCTAACGGGAAAAGGTGTGCTACGGTGGCATGCTAAAGGGAAAAGGTGTTCTCCAGTGGATGATAATGGGGAAAGGTGTGTTCCAGTGGCATGCTAATGGGAGAAGGTGTGCTCCGGTGGCATGCTAACAGGAGAAAATGTGCTCCGGGGGCATGCTAACGGGAAAATGTGCGCTCCGATGGCATGCTAACAGGAAAAGGTGTGCTACGGTGACATGCTAGCGGGAAAAGATGTGCACCGGTGGCATGCTAAAGGAAAAAGGTGTGCTACAGCGGCATACTAACTGGAAAAGGTGTAATACTGTGGCATGCTCACGGTAAAGGTGTGCTCTGGTGGCATGCTGATGGTAAAAGGTGTGCTCCGGTGGCATACTAACGGTAAAAGTTGTGCTCCGGTGGCATGTTAACGGTAAAAGGTGTTTTCCGTTGGCATGCTAACGGTAAAAGGTGTGATACAGTGTCATGCTTAACGATACAAGGTGTGCTCCGGTGGCATGCTAACGGGAAAAGGTGTGCTCCAGTGGCATGCTAACACGGAAAGGTGTGATCCGGTGGCTTGCTAACGTGAGAAAGTGTGCTCCGGTGGCATGCTAACGAGAAGAGGAGCGCTACGGTGGCATGCTAACGGGAAAAGGTGTTCTCCGGTGGCATGCTAACGATACAAGGTGTGCTCCGGTGGCATGCTAACGGGAAAAGGGGTGCTCCGGTGGCATGCTAATACGGAAAGGTGTGCTCCGGTGGCATGCTAACGTGAGAAAGAGTGCTACGGTGGCATGCTAACGAGAAGAGGAGCGCTACGGTGGCATGCTAATGGGAGAAGGTGTGCCATGGTGGCATGCTAACAGTAAAAGGTGTGCTCCGGTGGCTTGCTTTTGGTAAAAGGTGTGCTCCGGTGGCATGCTAACGATACAAGATGTGCTCCGGTGGCATGCTAACGGGAAAAGGAGTAATACTGTGGCATGCTCACGGTAAAGGTGTGCTCTGGTGGCATGTTAATGGTAAAAGGTGTTCTCCGTTGGCATGCTAACGGTAAAAGGTGTGATACGTTGTCATGCTTAACGATACAAGGTGTGCTCCGGTGGCATGCTAACGGGAAAAGGTGTGCTCCAGTGGCATGCTAACAAGGAAAGGTGTGCTCCAGTGGCATGCTAACGTGGGAAAGTGTGCTACGGTGGCATGCTAACGAGAAGAGGAGCGCTACGGTGGCATGCTAACGGGAAAAGGTGTGCTCCGGTGGCATGCTAACGATACAAGGTGTGCTCCGGTGGCAAGATAACGGGAAAAGGTGTGCTCCGGTGGCATGCAAACACGGAAAGGTGTGCTCCGGTGGCATGCTAACGTGAGAAAGTGTGCTACGGTGGCATGCTAACGAGAAGAGGTGCGCTATGGTGGCATGCTAACGGGAAGAGGTGCGCTATGGTGGCATGCTAACAGTAAAAGGTGTGCTCCGGTGGCTTGCTTTCGGTAAAAGGTGTGCTCCAGTGGCTTGCTTTCAGTAAGAGGTGTGCTCCGGTGGCATGCTAACGATACAAGATGTGCTCCGGTGGCATGCTAACGGGAAAAGGTGTGCTCCGGTGGCATGCTAACAGGGAAAGGTGTGCTCCGGTGGCATACTAACGGTAAAAGGTGTGCTCCGGTGGCATGTTAACGGTAAAAGGTGTTCTCCGTTGGCATGCTAACGGTAAAAGGTGTGATACGGTGGCATGCTAACGATACAAGGTGTGCTCTGGTGGCATGCTAACGGGAAAAGGTGTGCTCCGATGGCATGCTAACACGGAAAGGTGTGCTCCGGTGGCATGCTAACGTGAGAAAGTGTGTTACGGTGGCATGCTAATGAGAAGAGGTGCGCTACGGTGGCATGCTAACGGGAAAGGTGTGCTCCGGTGGCATGCTAACGATACAAGGTGTGCTCCGGTGGCATGCTAATGGGAAAAGGTGTGCTCCGGTGACATGCTAACACGGAAAGGTGTGCTCCGGTCGCATGCTAACGTAAGAAAGTGTGCTACAATGGCATGCTAACGAGAAGAGGTGCGCTACGGTGGCATGCAAACGGGAAAAGGTGTGCTATGGTGGCATGGTAACTGTAAAAGGTGTGCTCTGGTGGCTTCCTTTCGGTAAAATGTGTGCTCTGGTGGCATGCTAGCGATACAAGATGTGCTCCGGTGGCATGCTAACGGGAAAAGGTGTGCTCCGGTGGCATGCTAACAGGGAAAGGTGTGCTCCGGTGGCATGCTAACGGGAGAAGGTGTGCTACTGTGGCATGCTAACAAGAAAAGGTGTGCTACAGTGGCATGCTAACTGGAAAAGGTGTGCTATGATGGCATGCTAACGGGAGAAGGTGTGCTCCAGTGGCATGCTAACAGGAGAAAATGTGCTCCGGGGGCATGCTAACGGGAAAAGGTGTGCTCCGGTGGCATGCTAACGGGAAAAGGTGTGCTACGGTGGCATGCTAACGGGAAAAGGTGTACTACGGTGACAAGCTAACGGTAAAGGTGTGCTCCAGTGTCATGCTAACGCGAAAAGTGTGCTCCGGTGGCATGCTGACGGGAGAAGTTGTCTTCCGGTGGCATGCTAATGGAAAGATGTGTCCTACGGTGGCATGCTAACGGGTAAAGATGGGCTACAGTGGCATGCTAACAGTAAAGGTGTGCTCCGGTGGCATGCTAACGGGAAAAGGTGTGTTCCGGTGGCATGCTAACGGAAAAGTTGTGCTCCGGTGGCATGCTAACAGTAAAAGGTGTGCTCTGGTGGCATGCTAACAGGAAAAAGTGTGCTCCGGTGGCATGCTAATGGGAAAGGCGGGCTCCGGTGGCATGCTAATGGTTAAAGGTGTGCCCCGTTGGCATGCTAACGGAAAAACGTGTGCTCCTGTGGCATGCTAACGGGGAAAGGTGTGCTGCGGTGGCATGCTAACGGTAAAGGCGGGCTCCGGTGGCATGCAAATGATAAAACGTGTGCTATCGTGGCATGCTAATGGGAAAAGGTGTGCTGCGGTGGCATGATAACGGTAAAGGTGTGCTCCGGTGGCATGCTAATGGTTAAAGGTGTGCTCCAGTGGCATGCTAATGGAAAAAGGTGTGCTCCGTTGGCATGCTAATGTTAAAGGTGTGCTCCGGTGGCATGCTAACGGGAAAAGGTGTACTACGGTGACAAGCTAACGGTAAAGGTGTGCTCCAGTGTCATGCTAACGCGAAAAGTGTGCTCCGGTGGCATGCTGACGGGAGAAGTTGTCTTCCGGTGGCATGCTAATGGAAAGAGGTGTCCTACGGTGGCATGTTAACGGGTAAAGATGGGCTACGGTGGCATGCTAACAGTAAAGGTGTGCTCCGGTGGCATGCTAACGGAAAAGTTGTGCTCCGGTGGCATGCTAACAGTAAAAGGTATGCTCTGGTGGCATGCTAACAGGAAAAAGTGTGCTCCGGTGGCATGCTAATGGGAAAGGCGGGCTCCGGTGGCATGCTAATGGTTAAAGGTGTGCCCCGTTGGCATGCTAACGGAAAAACGTGTGCTCCGGTGGCATGCTAACGGGGAAAGGTGTGCTGCGGTGGCATGCTAATGGTAAAGGCGGGCTCCGGTGGCATGCAAACGATAAAACGTGTGCTATCATGGCATGCTAACGGTAAAGGTGTGCTCCGGTGGCATGCTAATGGTTAAAGGTGTGCTCCAGTGGCATGCTAATGGAAAAAGGTGTGCTCCGGTGGCATGATAATGTTAAAGGTGTGCTCCTGTGGCATGCTAAAGGGAAAAGGTGTGCTCCAGTGGCATGCTAGTGGTAAAGGGTGTGCTCCGGTGGCATGCTAACGGTAAAGGTGTGCTCCGGTGGTATGCTAACAGGAAAAGGTGTGCTCCGGTGACATGCTAGTGGTAAAAGGTGTGCTCCGGTAGCATGCTAACGGTAAAAGGTGTGCTCCGGTGGCATGCTAAGGGGAAAAGCTGTGCTCTGGTGGCATGCTAATGGTAAAAGGTGTGCTCCGGTGGCATGCTAAGGGGAAAAGCTGTGCTCTGGTGGCATGCTAACGGTAAAAGGTATGCTCCGGTGGCATACTAACGGTAAAAGGTGAGCTCCGGTGGCATGCTAACGGGAAAAGATGTGCTCCGGTGGCATGCTAACGGGAAAATGTGTGCTACGGTGGCATGCTCATGGTAAAAGGTGTGCTCCGGTGGCATGCTAACGGAAAAAGTGTGCTACGGTGGCATGCTAACGGGAGAACATGTGGTTCTGTGGCATGCTAACTGGAAAAGGTGTGCTCCGGTGGCATGCTAATGGGAGAAGGTGTGCTTCAGTGGCATGCTAACAGGAAAAGGTGTGCTCCGGTGACATGCTAACGGGAGATGGTGTGCTACGATTACATGCTGACGGTAAAAGGTGTGCTCCGGTGGCTTGCCAACAAGAGAAGGTGTGCTACGGTGGCATGCTAACGGCAAAAGGTTTGCTCCAGTGGCATGCTAACTGAAAAAGGTGTGCTACGGTGGCATGCTAACGGGGAAAGGTGTGCTACGGTGGCATGCTAACGGTAAAGGTGTGCTCCGGTGGCATGTCAACGGGAAAAGGTGTGCTCCAATGGCATGCTAGCAAGAAAAGGTGTGCTCCGGTGGCATGCTAACGGTAAAGGTGTGCTCCGGTGACATGCTAACGGTGAAAGGTGTGCTCCCGTGGCATGCTAACGGGAAAAGGTGTGCTCCGCTGCCATGTCAATGGGAAAAGGGTGCTCCGATGGCATGCTAACGGGAAAAGGTGTGCTCCGGTGGCATGCTAATGGTAAAGGTGTGCTCCGGTGGCATGCTAACGGTCAAAGGTGTCCTCTGATGGCATGCTAACGGTAAAGGGTGTGCTCCGGTGGCATGCTAATGGTAAAGGTGTGCTTCGGTGGTATGCTAACAGGAAAAGGTGTGCTCCTGTGGCATGCTAACGGGGAAAGAAGTGCTCCGGTGGCATGCTAAACGGGAAAGGTGTCCTCCGTTGGCATGCTAAAGGGAGAAGGTGTGCTACAGTTGCATGCTAATGGGAAAAGGTGGGCTACAGTTGTATGCTAACGGGAAACAGTGTGCTACAGTTGCATGCTAACGGGAAAAGGTGTGCTACAGTTGCATGCTAATAGGAAAAGGTGGGCTACGGTGGCATGGTAACGGGAGAAGGAGTGCTCTGGTGGCATGCTAATGGTAAAACGTGTGCTCCGGTGGCATGCTAATGGTAAAGGTGTGCTCCGGTGGCATGCTAACGGGAAAAGGTGTGCTCCGGTGGGATGCTAACAGGGAAAGTTGTGCTCCGGTGGCATGCTAACGTGAGAAGGTGTGCTACTGTAGCATGCTAAAGGGAAAAGGTGTGCTCCGGTGGCATGCTAAAGGTAAAGGTGTGCTCTGGTGGCATGCTAACGGGAAAAGGTGTGGTACTGTGGCATGCTAACGGGAAAAGGTGTGCTACGGTGGCATGCTAAAGGGAAAAGGTGTTCTCCAGTGGATGATAATGGGGAAAGGTGTGTTCCGGTGGCATGCTAATGGGAGAAGGTGTGCTCCGGTGGCATGCTAACAGGAGAAAATGTGCTCCGGGGGCATGCTAACGGGAAAATGTGTGCTCCGATGGCATGCTAACAGGAAAAGGTGTGCTACGGTGACATGCTAGCGGGAAAAGATGTGCACCGGTGGCATGCTAAAGGAAAAAGGTGTGCTACAGCGGCATACTAACTGGAAAAGGTGTAATACTGTGGCATGCTCACGGTAAAGGTGTGCTCTGGTGGCATGCTGATGGTAAAAGGTGTGCTCCGGTGGCATACTAACGGTAAAAGTTGTGCTCCGGTGGCATGTTAACGGTAAAAGGTGTTTTCCGTTGGCATGCTAACGGTAAAAGGTGTGATACAGTGTCATGCTTAACGATACAAGGTGTGCTCCGGTGGCATGCTAACGGGAAAAGGTGTGCTCCAGTGGCATGCTAACACGGAAAGGTGTGATCCGGTGGCTTGCTAACGTGAGAAAGTGTGCTCCGGTGGCATGCTAACGAGAAGAGGAGCGCTACGGTGGCATGCTAACGGGAAAAGGTGTTCTCCGGTGGCATGCTAACGATACAAGGTGTGCTCCGGTGGCATGCTAACGGGAAAAGGGGTGCTCCGGTGGCATGCTAATACGGAAAGGTGTGCTCCGGTGGCATGCTAAAGTGAGAAAGAGTGCTACGGTGGCATGCTAACGAGAAGAGGAGCGCTACGGTGGCATGCTAATGGGAAAAGGTGTGCCATGGTGGCATGCTAACAGTAAAAGGTGTGCTCCGGTGGCTTGCTTTTGGTAAAAGGTGTGCTCCGGTGGCATGCTAACGATACAAGATGTGCTCCGGTGGCATGCTAACGGGAAAAGGAGTAATACTGTGGCATGCTCACGGTAAAGGTGTGCTCTGGTGGCATGTTAATGGTAAAAGGTGTTCTCCGTTGGCATGCTAACGGTAAAAGGTGTGATACGTTGTCATGCTTAACGATACAAGGTGTGCTCCGGTGGCATGCTAACGGGAAAAGGTGTGCTCCAGTGGCATGCTAACAAGGAAAGGTGTGCTCCAGTGGCATGCTAACGTGGGAAAGTGTGCTACGGTGGCATGCTAACGAGAAGAGGAGCGCTACGGTGGCATGCTAACGGGAAAAGGTGTGCTCCGGTGGCATGCTAACGATACAAGGTGTGCTCCGGTGGCAAGATAACGGGAAAAGGTGTGCTCCGGTGGCATGCAAACACGGAAAGGTGTGCTCCGGTGGCATGCTAACGTGAGAAAGTGTGCTACGGTGGCATGCTAACGAGAAGAGGTGCGCTATGGTGGCATGCTAACGGGAAGAGGTGCGCTATGGTGGCATGCTAACAGTAAAAGGTGTGCTCCGGTGGCTTGCTTTCGGTAAAAGGTGTGCTCCGGTGGCTTGCTTTCAGTAAGAGGTGTGCTCCGGTGGCATGCTAACGATACAAGATGTGCTCCGGTGGCATGCTAACGGGAAAAGGTGTGCTCCGGTGGCATGCTAACAGGGAAAGGTGTGCTCCGGTGGCATACTAACGGTAAAAGGTGTGCTCCGGTGGCATGTTAACGGTAAAAGGTGTTCTCCGTTGGCATGCTAACGGTAAAAGGTGTGCTACGGTGGCATGCTAACGATACAAGGTGTGCTCTGGTGGCATGCTAACGGGAAAAGGTGTGCTCCGATGGCATGCTAACACGGAAAGGTGTGCTCCGGTGGCATGCTAACGTGAGAAAGTGTGCTACGGTGGCATGCTAATGAGAAGAGGTGCGCTACGGTGGCATGCTAACGGGAAAGGTGTGCTCCGGTGGCATGCTAACGATACAAGGTGTGCTCCGGTGGCATGCTAACGGGAAAAGGTGTGCTCCGGTGACATGCTAACACGGAAAGGTGTGCTCCGGTCGCATGTTAACGTAAGAAAGTGTGCTACAATGGCATGCTAACGAGAAGAGGTGCGCTACGGTGGCATGCAAACGGGAAAAGGTGTGCTATGGTGGCATGGTAACTGTAAAAGGTGTGCTCTGGTGGCTTCCTTTCGGTAAAATGTGTGCTCTGGTGGCATGCTAGCGATACAAGATGTGCTCCGGTGGCATGCTAACGGGAAAAGGTGTGCTCCGGTGGCATGCTAACAGGGAAAGGTGTGCTCCGGTGGCATGCTAACGGGAGAAGGTGTGCTACTGTGGCATGCTAACAAGAAAAGGTGTGCTACAGTGGCATGCTAACTGGAAAAGGTGTGCTATGATGGCATGCTAACGGGAGAAGGTGTGCTCCAGTGGCATGCTAACAGGAGAAAATGTGCTCCGGGGGCATGCTAACGGGAAAATGTGTGCTCCGGTTGCATGCTAACGGGAAAAGGTGTGCTCCGGTGACATGCTAGCGGGAAAAGGTGTGCACCGGTGGCATGCTAATGGAAAAAGGTGTGCTACAGCGGCATACTAATGGGAAAAGGTGTAATACTGTGGCATGCTCATGGTAAAGGTGTGCTCTGGTGGCATGCTGATGGTAAAAGGTGTGCTCCAGTGGCATACTAACGGTAAAAGGTGTGCTCCGGTGGCATGTTAACGGTAAAAGGTTTTCTCCGTTGGCATGCTAACGGTAAAAGGTGTGCTACGGTGGCATGCTAACGATACAAGGTGTGCTCTGGTGGCATGCTAACAGGAAAAGGTGTGCTCCGGTGGCATGCTAACACGGAAAGGTGTGCTCCGTTCGCATGCTAACGTAAGAAAGTGTGCTACAATGGCATGCTAACGAGAAGAGGTGCGCTACGGTGGCATGCAAACGGGAAAAGGTGTGCTATGGTGGCATGCTAACGGTAAAACGTGTGCTCTGCTGGCTTCCTTTCGGTAAAATGTGTGCTCTGGTGGCATGCTAGCGATACAAGATGTGCTCCGGTGGCATGCTAATGGGAAAAGGTGTGCTCCGGTGGCATGCTAACAGGGAAAGGTGTGCTCCGGTGGCATGCTAACGGAAGAAGGTGTGCTACTGTGGCATGCTAACGGTAAAAGGTGTGCTACGGTGGCATGCTAACGATACAAGGTGTGCTCTGGTGGCATGCTAACGGGAAAAGGTGTGCTCCGATGGCATGCTAACACGGAAAGGTGTGCTCCGGTGGCATGCTAACGTGAGAAAGTGTGCTACGGTGACATGCTAATGAGAAGAGGTGCGCTACGGTGGCATGCTAACGGGAAAGGTGTGCTCCGGTGGCATGCTAACGATACAAGGTGTGCTCCGGTGGCATGCTAATGGGAAAAGGTGTGCTCCGGTGACATGCTAACACGGAAAGGTGTGCTCCGGTCGCATGCTAACGTAAGAAAGTGTGCTACAATGGCATGCTAACGAGAAGAGGTGCGCTACGGTGGCATGCAAACGGGAAAAGGTGTGCTATGGTGGCATGGTAACTGTAAAAGGTGTGCTCTGGTGGCTTCCTTTCGGTAAAATGTGTGCTCTGGTGGCATGCTAGCGATACAAGATGTGCTCCGGTGGCATGCTAACGGGAAAAGGTGTGCTCCGGTGGCATGCTAACAGGGAAAGGTGTGCTCCGGTGGCATGCTAACGGGAGAAGGTGTGCTACTGTGGCATGCTAACAAGAAAAGGTGTGCTACAGTGGCATGCTAACTGGAAAAGGTGTGCTATGATGGCATGCTAACGGGAGAAGGTGTGCTCCAGTGGCATGCTAACAGGAGAAAATGTGCTCCGGGGGCATGCTAACGGGAAAATGTGTGCTCCGGTTGCATGCTAACGGGAAAAGGTGTGCTCCGGTGACATGCTAGCGGGAAAAGGTGTGCACCGGTGGCATGCTAATGGAAAAAGGTGTGCTACAGCGGCATACTAATGGGAAAAGGTGTAATACTGTGGCATGCTCATGGTAAAGGTGTGCTCTGGTGGCATGCTGATGGTAAAAGGTGTGCTCCAGTGGCATACTAACGGTAAAAGGTGTGCTCCGGTGGCATGTTAACGGTAAAAGGTTTTCTCCGTTGGCATGCTAACGGTAAAAGGTGTGCTACGGTGGCATGCTAACGATACAAGGTGTGCTCTGGTGGCATGCTAACAGGAAAAGGTGTGCTCCGGTGGCATGCTAACACGGAAAGGTGTGCTCCGTTCGCATGCTAACGTAAGAAAGTGTGCTACAATGGCATGCTAACGAGAAGAGGTGCGCTACGGTGGCATGCAAACGGGAAAAGGTGTGCTATGGTGGCATGCTAACGGTAAAACGTGTGCTCTGCTGGCTTCCTTTCGGTAAAATGTGTGCTCTGGTGGCATGCTAGCGATACAAGATGTGCTCCGGTGGCATGCTAATGGGAAAAGGTGTGCTCCGGTGGCATGCTAACAGGGAAAGGTGTGCTCCGGTGGCATGCTAACGGAAGAAGGTGTGCTACTGTGGCATGCTAACAAGAAAAGGTGTGCTACAGTGGCATGCTAACTGGAAAAGGTGTGCTATGATGGCATGCTAATGGTAAAATGTGTGCTATGGTGGCATGCTAACGGTAAAAGGTGTGCAACGGTGGCATGATAACGGTAAAAGGTGTGCTCCGGTGGCATGCTAACGGGAAAAGGTGTGCAACGGTGGCATGCTAACAGGAAAAGGTGTGCTCCGGTGGCATGCTAACGGGAAAAGGTGTGCTCCGGTGGCATGCTAACGGGAAAAGGTGTGCTCCGGTGGCATGCTAACGGAAAAGGTGTGCTCCGGTGGCATGCTGATGGTAAAAGGTGTGCTCCGGCGGCATGCTAACGGTAAAAGGTGTTCTCCGTTGGCATGCTAACAGTTAAACGTGTGCTCAGGTGGCACGCTAACGATGCAAGGTGTGCTCTTGTGGCATGCTAACGGGAAAAGGTGTACTCCGGTGGAATGCTGACAGGGAAAGTTGTGCTCCGGCGGCATGCTAACGTGAGAAGGTGTGCTACTGTAGCATGCTAACGGGAAAAGGTGTGCTCCAGTGGCATGCTAAAGGTAAAGGTATGCTCTGGTGGCATGCTAACGGGAAAAGGTGTGGTACTGTGGCATGCTAACGGGAATAGGTGTGCTACGGTGGCATGCTAAAGGGAAAAGATGTTCTCCAGTGGATGCTAACCGGGAAAGGTGTGTTCCGGTGGCATGCTAATGGGAGAAGGTGTGCTCCGGTGGCATGCTAACAGGAGAAAATGTGCTCCGGGGGCATGCTAACGGGAAAATGTGTGCTCCGGTGGCATGCTGATGGTAAAAGGAGTGCTCCAGTGGCTTACTAATGGTAAAAGGTGTGCTCCGATGGCATGTTAACGGTAAGAGGTGTTCTCCGCTGGCATGCTAACGGTAAAAGGTGTGCTACGGTGGCATGCTAACGATACAAGGTGTGCTCCGGTGGCAAGATAATGGAAAAAGGTGTGCTCCGGTGGCATGCAAACACGGAAAGGTGTGCTCCGGTGGCATGCTAACGTGAGAAAGTGTGCTACGGTGGCATGCTAACGAGAAGAGGTGCGCTATGGTGGCATGCTAACGGGAAGAGGTGTGCTATGGCGGCATGCTAACAGTAAAAGGTGTGCTCCTGTGGCTTGCTTTCGGTAAAAGGTGTGATCCGGTGGCATGCTAACGATACAAGATGTGCTCCGGTGGCATGCTAACGGGAAAAGGTGTGCTCTAGTGGCATGCTAACGGGAAAAGGGGTGCTCTGGTGGCATGCTAACGGTAAAAGGTGTGCTCCAGTGGCATGCTAGCGGTAAAAGGTGTGCTCCGGTGGCATGCTAACTAAAAAAGTTATGCTCCAGTGGCATGATATTGCGAAAAGGTGTGCAACGGTGGAATGCTAACGGCAGAAGGTGTGCTCCGGTGGGAACAATGGGAAAAGGTGTGCTCCAGTGGCATTCTAACGGGAAAATGTGTGCAACGGTGGCATGCTAACGTAAAAAGGTGTGCAATGGAGGCATGCTAACGGTAAAAGGTGCGCTCCAGTGGCATGCTAGTGGTAAAAGGTATGCTCCGGTGTCATGCTAATGGAAAAAGGTATGCTCCAGTGGCATGATATTGGGAAAAGGTGTGCAACGGTGGCATGCTAACGGCAGAAGGTGTGCTCCGGTGGAAACAATGGGAAAAGGTGTGCTCCGGTGGCATGCTAACGGGAAAATGTGTGCAACGGTGGCATGCTAACGGAAAAAGGTGTGCAATGGTGGCATGCTAACAGTAAAAGGTGTGCTCCAGTGGCATGCTAATGGGAAAAGGTATGCTCCGGGGGTATGATAACAGGAAAAGGTGTCCAACGGTGGCATGCTAACAGGAGAAGGTGTGCTCCGGTGGCAACAACTGGAAAAGGTGTGCTCCGGTGGCATGCTAACGAGAAAAGGTGTGCAACAGTGGCATGCTAACGGGAAAAGGTGAGCAATGGTGGCATGCTAACGATACAAGATGTGCTCCGGTGGCATGCTAATGGGAAAAGGTGTGCTCCAGTGGCATGCTAACAGGGAAAGGTGTGCTCCGGTGGCATGCTAAAGGGAGAATGTGTGCTACTGTGGCATGCTAACAAGAAAAAGTGTGCTACAGTGGCATGCTAACGGGAAAAGGTGTGCTATGGTGGCTTGCTAACTGTAAAAGGTGTGCAATGGTGGTATGATAACGAAAAAGGTGTGCTCCGGTGGCATGCTAAAGGGAAAAGGTGTTCTCCAGTGGATGCTAACGGGGAAAGGTGTGTTCCGGTGGCATGCTAACGGGAGAAGGTGTGCTCCGGGGGCATGCTAACGGAAAATGTGTGCTCCGGTTGCATGCTAATGGGAGAAGGTGTGCTCCGGTGGCATGCTAACAGGAGAAAATGTGCTCCGGGGGCATGCTAACGGGAAAATGTGTGCTCCGGTGGCATGCTGATGGTAAAAGGTGTGCTACAGTGGCTTACTAATGGTAAAAGGTGTGCTCCGATGGCATGTTAACGGTAAGAGGTGTTCTCCGCTGGCAAGATAACAGAAAAAGGTGTGCTCCGGTGGCATGCAAACACGGAAAGGTGTGCTCCGGTGGCATGCTAACGTGAGAAAGTGTGCTACGGTGGCATGCTAATGAGAAGAGGTGCGCTATGGTGGCATGCTAACGGGAAGAGGTGTGCTATGGTGGCATGCTAACAGTAAAAGGTGTGCTCCTGTGGCTTGCTTTCGGTAAAAGGTGAGCTCCGGTGGCATGCTAACGATACAAGATGTGCTCCGGTGGCATGCTAACGGGAAAAGGTGTGCTCTGGTGGCATGCTAACAGGGAAAGGTGTGCTCCGGTGGCATGCTAACGGAAGAAGGTGTCCTACTGTGGCATGCTAACAAGAAAAGGTGTGCTACAGTGGTATGCTAACGGGAAAAGGTGTGCTATGGTGGCATGCTAATGGGAAAAGGTGTGCTATCGTGGCAAGCTAACGGTAAAAGGTGTGCAACGGTGGCATGATAACGGAAAAAGGTGTGCTCCGGTGGCATGCTAACGGGAAAAGGTGTGCAACGGTGGCATGCTAACAGGAAAAGGTGTGCTCCGGTGGCATGCTAACGGGAAAACGTGTGCTCCGGTGGCATGCTAATGGAAAAAGGTGTGCTCCTGTGGCATGCTAACGGGAAAAGCTGTGCTCCGGTGGCATGCCAATGGAAAAAGATATGCTACGGTGGCACGCTAACGGGAGAAGGTGTGCTCTGGTGGCATGCTAACGGTAAAAGGTGCGCTCCAGTGGCATGCTAGCGGTAAAAGGTATGCTCCGGTGGCATGCTAACGGAAAAAGGTATGCTCCAGTGGCATGATATTGGAAAAAGGTGTGCAACGGTGGCATGCTAACGGCAGAAGGTGTGCTACGGTGGGAACAATGGGAAAAGGTGTGCTCCGGTGGCATGCTAGCGGGAAAATGTGTGCAACGGTGGCATGCTAACGGAAAAAGGTGTGCAATGGTGGCATGCTAACGGTTAAAGGTGTGCTCCGGTGGCATGCTAATGGGAAAAGGTATGCTCCGGGGGTATGATAACGGGAAAAGGTGTGCAACGGTGGCATGCTAACAGGAGAAGGTGTGCTCCGGTGGCAACAACTGGAAAAGGTGTGCTCCGGTGCCATGCTAACGAGAAAAAGTGTGCAACGGTGGCATGCTAACGGGAAAAGGTGAGCAATGGTGGCATGCTAACGATACAAGATGTGCTCCGGTGGCATGCTAATGGGAAAAGGTGTGCTCCGGTGGCATGCTAACAGGGAAAGGTGTGCTCCGGAGGCATGCTAACGGGAGAAGGTGTGCTACTGTGGCATGCTAACAAGAAAAGGTGTGATACAGTGGCATGCTAACGGGAAAAGGTGTGCTATGGTGGCTTGCTAACTGTAAAAGGTGTGCAATGGTGGCATGATAACGAAAAAGGTGTGCTCCAGTGGCATGCTAAAGGGAAAAGGTGTTCTCCAGTGGATGCTAACGGGGAAAGGTGTGTTCCGGTGGCATGCTAACGGGAGAAGGTGTGCTCCGGGGGCATGCTAACGAGAAAATGTGTGCTCCGGTGACATGCTAGCGGGAAATGGTGTGCACAGGTGGCATGCTAATGGAAAAAGGTGTACTACAGCGGCATACTAATGGGAAAAGGTGTAATACTGTGGCATGCTCACGGTAAAGGTGTGCTCTGGTGGCATGCTGATGGTAAAAGGTGTGCTCCAGTGGCATACTAACGGTAAAAGGTGTGCTCAGGTGGCATGTTAACGGTAAAAGGTGTTCTCCGTTGGCATGCTAACGGTAAAAGGTGTGCTTCGGTGGCATACTAACGATACAAGGTGTGCTCCGGTGGCATGCTAACGGGAAAAGGTTTGCTCCAGTGGCATGCTAATACGGAAAGGTGTGCTCCGGTGGCATGCTAACGTGAGAAAGTGTGCTACGGTGGCATGCTAACGAGAAGGGGTGCACTACGGTGGCATGCTAACGGGAAAAGGTGTGCTCCGGTGGCATGCTAATGATACAAGGTGTGCTTCGGTGGCATGCGAGCGGGATAAGGTGTTCTCTGGTGACATGCTAACACGGAAAGGTGTGCTCCGGTCGCATGCTAACGTAAGAAAGTGTGCTACAATGGCATGCTAACGAGAAGAGGTGCGCTACGGTGGCATGCAAATGGGAAAAGGTGTGCTATGGTGGCATGCTAACGGTAAAACGTGTGCTCTGCTGGCTTCCTTTCGGTAAAATTTGTGCTCTGGTGGCATGCTAGCGATACAAGATGTGCTCCGGTGGCATGCTAATGGGAAAAGGTGTGCTCCGGTGGCATGCTAACAGGGAAAGGTGTGCTCCGGTGGCATGCTAACGGAAGAAGGTGTGCTACTGTGGCATGCTAACAAGAAAAGGTGTGCTACAGTGGCATGCTAACTGGAAAAGGTGTGCTATGATGGCATGCTAATGGTAAAATGTGTGCTATGGTGGCATGCTAACGGTAAAAGGTGTGCAACGGTGGCATGATAACGGTAAAAGGTGTGCTCCGGTGGCATGCTAACGGGAAAAGGTGTGCAACGGTGGCATGCTAACAGGAAAAGGTGTGCTCCGGTGGCATGCTAACGGGAAAAGGTGTGCTCCGGTGGCATGCTAACGGGAAAAGGTGTGCTCCGGTGGCATGCTAACGGAAAAAGGTGTGCTCCGGTGGCATGCTGATGGTAAAAGGTGTGCTCCGGTGGCATGCTAACGGGAAAAGGTGTGCTCCGGTTGCATGCTAACGGGAAAAGGTGTGCTCCGGTGACATGCTAGCGGGAAAAGGTGTGCACCGGTGGCATGCTAATGGTAAAAGGTGTGCTGCAGCGGCATACTAATGGGAAAAGGTGTAATACTGTGGCATGCTCACGGTAAAGGTGTGCTCTGGTGGCATGCTGATGGTAAAAGCTGTGCTCCAGTGTCACACTAACGGTGAAAGGTGTGCTCCGGTGGCATGTTAACGGTAAGAGGTGTTCTCTGTTGGCACTCTAACGGTAAAAGGTGTGCTACGGTGGCATGCTAACGATACAAGGTGTGCTCCGGTGGCATGCTAACGGGAAAAGGTGTGCTTCGGTGGCATGCTAACACGGAAAGGTGTGCTCCGGTGGCATGCTAACGAGAAGAGGTGCGCTACGGTGGCATGCTAACGGGAAAAGGTGTGCTCCGGTGGCATGCTAACGATACAAGGTGTGCTCCGATGGCATGCTAACGGGAAAAGGTGTGCTCCGGTGACATGCTAACACGCAAAGGTGTGCTCCGGTCGCATGCTAACGTAAGAAAGTGTGCTACAATGGCATGCTAATGGGAAAAGTTGTGCTCCGGTGGCATGCTAACGGAAAAAAGTGTGCTCCTGTGGCATGCTAACGGGAAAAGCTGTGCTCCGGTGGCATGCCAATGGAAAAAGGTTTGCTACGGTGGAATGGTAATGGGAAAAGGTGTGCGCTGGTGGCATGCTAACGGTAAAAGGTGTGCTCCAGTGGCATGCTAGCGGTAAAAGGTGAAATCCGGTGGCTTGCTCACGGAAATAGGTATGCTACAGTGGCATGATATTGGGAAAAGGTGTCCAACGGTGGCATGCTAACGGCATAAGGTGTGCTCCGGTGGGAACAATGGGAAAAGGTGTGCTCCGGTGGCATGCTAATGGGAAAATGAGTGCAACGGTGGAATGCTAACGGAAAAAGGTGTGTAATGGAGGCATGCTAACGGTAAAAGGTGTGCTCCGGTGGCATGCTAAAGGGAAGAGGTATGCTCTGGTGGTATGATAGCGGGAAAAGGTGTGCAACGGTGGCATGCTAACAGGAGAAGGTGTGCTTCGCTGGCAACAACGGGAAAAGGTGTGCTCCGGTGGCATGCTAACGAGAAAAGGTGTGCAACGGTGGCATGTTAACGGTAAAAGGTGTGTTCCCGTGGCATGCTAACGTGAAAAGGTGTGTTCCGGTGGCATGCTAACGATACAAGATGTGCTCCGGTGGCATGCTAATGGGAAAAGGTGTGCTCCGGTGGTATGCTAACAGGGAAAGGTGTGCTCCGGTGGCATGCTAACGGGAGAATGTGTGCTACTGTGGCATGCTAACAATAAAAGGTGTGCTACAGTGGCATGCTAACTGGAAAATGTGTGCTATGGTGGCTTGCTAACGGGAAAAGGTGAGCTATGGTGGCATGCTAACTGTAAAAGGTGTGCAATGGTGGCATGATGACGGAAAAAGGTGTGCTCTGGTGGCATGCTAACGGGAAAAGCTGTGCTCCGGTGGCATGCCAATGGAAAAAGGTATGTTATGGTGGAATGCTAATAGGAGAAGGTGTGCTCCGGTGGCATGCTAACTGTAAAAGGTGTGCTCCAGTGGCATGCTAGCGGTAAAAGGTGTGCTCCGGTGTCATGCTAATGGAAATAGGTATGCTCCAGTGGCATGATATTGGGAAAAGGTGTGCAACGGTGGCATGCTAACGGCAGAAGGTGTGCTCCGGTGGGAACAATGGGAAAAGGTGTGCTCCGGTGGCATGCTAACGGGAAAATGTGTGCAACGGTGGAATGCTAACGGAAAAATGTGTGCAATGGAGGCATGCTAACGGTAAAAGGTGTGCTCCGGTGGCATGCTAACGGGAAGAGGTATGCTCCGGTGGTATGATAGCGGGAAAAGGTGTGCAACGGTGGCATGCTAACAGGAGAAGGTGTGCTTCGGTGGCAACAATGGGAAAAGGTGTGCTCCGGTGGCATGCTAACGTGAAAAGGTGTGTTCCGGTGGCATGCTAACGATACAAGATGTGCTCCGGTGGCATGCTAATGGGAAAAGGTGTGCTCCGGTGGTATGCTAACAGGGAAATGTGTGCTCCGGTGGCATGCTAACGGGAGAATGTGTGCTACTGTGGCATGCTAACATTAAAAGGTGTGCAACAGTGGCATGCTAACTGGAAAATGTGTGCTATGGTGGCTTGCTAACTGGAAAAGGTGAGCTATGGTGGCATGTTAACTGTAAAAGGTGGGCAATGGTGGCATGATAACGGAAAAAGGTGTGCTCCGGTGGCATGCTAAAGGGAAAAGGTGTTCTCCAGTGGATGCTAACGGGGAAAGGTGTGTTCCGAGGGCATGCTAACGGGAGAAGGCGTGCTCCGGTGGCATGCTAACAGGAGAAAATGTGCTCCGGGGGCATGCTAACGGGAAAAGGTGTGCTCCGGTGACATGTTAGCGGGAAAAGGTGTGCACCGGTGGCATGCTAATGGAAAAAGGTGTGCTACAGCGGCATACTAATGGAAAAAGGTGTAATACTGTGGCATGCTCACGGTAAAAGTGTGCTCTGGTGGCATGCTGATGGTAAAAGGTGTGCTCCAGTGGCACACTAACGGTAAAAGGTGTGCTCCGGTGGCATGTTAACGGTAAGAGGTTTTCTCCGTTGGCATTCTAACGGTAAAAGGTGTGCTACGTTGGCATGCTAACGATACAAGGTGTGCTCCGGTGTCATGCTAACGGGAAAAGGTGTGCTCCGGTGGCATGCTAACATGGAAAGGTGTGCTCCGGTGGCATGCTAATGTGAGAAAGTGTGCTACGGTGGCATGCCAACGAGAAGAGGTGCGCTTCGGTGGCATGCTAAAGGGAAAAGGTGTGCTCCGGTGGCATGCTAACGATAGAAGGTGTGCTCCGGTGGCATGCTAACGGGAAAAGGTGTGCTCCGGTGACATGCTAACACGCAAAGGTATGCTCCGGTCGCATGCTAACGTAAGAAAGTGTGCTACAATGGCATGCTAATGAGAAGATGTGCGCTACGGTGGCATGCAAACGGGAAAAGGTGTGCTATGGTGGCATGCTAATGTTAAAAGGTGTGCTCTGGTGGCTTCCTTTCGGTAAAATGTGTGCTCTGGTGGCATGCTAGCGATACAAGATATGCTCCGGTGGCATGCTAACGGGAAAAGTTGTGCTCCGGTGGCATGCTAACAGGGAAAGGTGTGCTCTGGTGGCATGCTAACGGGAGAAGGTGTGCTACTGTGGCATGCTAACAGGAAAAGGTGTGCTATGGTGGCATGCTAACGGTAAAAGGTGTGCAACGGTGGCATGATAACGGAAAAAGGTGTGCTCCGGTGGCATGCTAACGGGAAAAGGTGTGCAACGGTGGCATGCTAACAGGAAAAGGTGTGCTCCGGTGGCATGCTAACGGGAAAAGGTGTGCTCCGGTGGTATGCTAACGGGAAAAGGTGTGCTACTGTGGCATGCTAAAGGGAAAAGGTGAACTCCGTTGGCATGCTAACGGGAAAACTGTGTGCTACAGTGGCATGCTAACGGTAAAGGTGTGCTCCGCTGGCATGCTAACGGGAAGATGGTGTGCTACGGTGACATGCTAACGGTAAAGGTGTGCTCCAGTGTCATGCTAACGCGAAAAGGGGGGCTCCGGTGGCATGCTGACGGGAGGAGGTGTCTTCCGGTGGCATGCTAATGGATAAAGGTGGGCTACAGTGGCATGCTAACGGTAAAGGTGTGCTCCGGTGGCATGCTAACGGGAAAAAGTGTGCTCCGGTTGCATGCTAACGGTAAAGGTGTGCTCCGGTGGCATGCTAACAGTAAAAGGTGTGCTCTGGTGGCATGCTAACAGTAAAAGGTGGGCTCCGGTGGCATGCTAATGGGAAAGGCAGGCTCCGGTGGCATGCTAATGGTTAAAGGTGTGCCCCGGTGGCATGCTAACGGAAAAAGGTGTGCTCCGGTGGCATGCTAACTGGGAAAGGTGTACTGCGGTGGCATGCTAACGGTAAAAGCGGGCTCCGGTGGCATGCTAATGATAAAACGTGTGCTATGGTGGCATGCTAGTGGGAAAAGGTGTGCCGTGGTGGCTTGCTAATAGTAAAGGTGTGCTCCGGTGGCATGCTAATGGTTAAAGGTGTGCTCCAGTGGCATGCTAACGGAAAAAGGTGTGCCCCGGTGGCATGCTAACGGAAAAACGTGTGCTACGGTGGCATGCTAACGGGGAAAGGTGTGCTGCGGTGGCATGCTAACGGTAAAAGCGGGCTCCGGTGGCATTCTAACGATAAAACGTGTGCTATGGTGGCATGCTAACGGGAAAAGGTGTGCTGCGGTGGCATGCTAATAGTAAAGGTGTGCTCCGGTGGCATACTAATGGTTAAAGGTGTGCTCCAGTGGCATGCTAACGGAAAAAGGAGTGCTCCGGTAGCATGCTAACGTTAGAGGTGTGCTCCGGTGGCATGCTAACGGTAAAAGGTGTGCTCCGGTAGCATGCTAGCGGTAAAAGTGTGCTCCGGTGGCATTCTAACGGTAAAAGGTGTGCTCCGGTGGCATGCTAAGGGTAAAAGGTGTGCTTTGGTAGCATGCTAACGGTAAAAGGTGTGCTCCGGTGGCATGCTAACGGGAAAAGATGTGCTCCGGTGGCATGCTAACGGGAAAAT
This sequence comes from Phyllobates terribilis, assembly GCF_046119375.1. Classification (NCBI taxonomy): domain Eukaryota; kingdom Metazoa; phylum Chordata; class Amphibia; order Anura; family Dendrobatidae; genus Phyllobates; species Phyllobates terribilis. The sequence continues at coordinate 332,598 of NW_027363861.1, read as the reverse complement.
GCGTGCTGCGGTGGCATGCTCATGGTAAAGGGTGTGCTCCGGTGGCATGCTAACGGTAGAAGGAGTGCTCCGGTGGCATGATAATGAGTAAAGGTGTGCTACGGTGGCATGCTAATGGGAAAAGGTGTGCTCCGGTGGCATGCTAACGGGAAAAGGTGTGATCTGGTGGCATGCTAATGGAGAAAGGTGTGCTCCGGTGGCATGCTGACGGGAAAAGGTGTGCTCCAGTGGCATGCTAACGGGAGAAGGTTTGCTCCGGTGGCATACTAACGGGAAAAGGTGTGCTCCGGTGGCATGCTAATGGAAAGAGGTGTGCTACGGTGGCATGCTAATGGCAAAAGGTGTGTTACGGTGGCATGCTCACGGAAAAATGTGTGGTACGTTTGCATGCTCATTGTAAAAGGTGTGCTCCGGTGGCATGCTAACGGGAAAAGGCGTGCTACAGTGGCATACTCACGGGAAAGCGGTGTGCTCCGGTGACATGCTAACGGGAAAAGGTGTGCTCCTTTGGCATGCTAATGGGAAAAGGTATGCTCCAGTGGCATGCTAACAGGAAAAGGTGTGATCTGGTGGCATGCTAATAGAAAAAGTTGTACTCCGATGGCATGCTAACGGGAAAAGGTGTGCTCTGGTGGCATGCTAACGGGAAAAGTTGTGCTCCTGTGGCATGCTAACAGAAAAAGGTGTGCTACGGTGGCATGCTAATTGGGAGAGGTGTGCTACGGTGGCTTGCTAATGGTAAAGGTGTGCTCCGGTGGCATGCTAATGGTAAAAGGTGTGCTCCGGTGGCATGCTAACGGAAAGGTGTGCTCTGGTGGTTTGCTAACGGGAAAAATGTGTGCTACATTGGCATGCTAATGGTAAAGGTGTGCTCCGGTGACATGCTAATGGGAAAAAGGTGTGCTACGGTGGCATGCTAACGGCAAGGGTGTGCTCCGGTGTCATGCTAACGGGAAAAGGTGCGCTCCGGTGGTATGCTGACGGGAAAAGGTGTGCTCCGGTGGCATGCTAACGGGAAAAGGTGTGCTCTGGTGGCATGCTAACCGGGAAAGGTGTCCTCCGGTGGCATGCTAAAGGGAGAAGGTGTGCTACAGTTGTATGCTAACGGGAAAAGGTGGTCTACAGTTGCATGCTAATGGGAAAAGGTGTGCTACAGTTGCATGCTAATGGGAAAAGGTGGGCTACAGTTGCATTCTAATAGGAAAAGGTGGGCTACGGTGGCCTGGTAACGGGAGAAGCTGTGCTCCGGTGGCATGCTAAAGGTAAAACTTGTGCTCCGGTGGCATGCTAACAGTAAAGGTGTGCTCCGGTGGCATGCTAACGGGAAAAGGTGTGCTCCGGTGGCATGCTAACGGGAAAAGGTGTGCTACGGTGGCATGCTAACGGGAAAAGGTGTACTACGGTGACAAGCTAACGGTAAAGGTGTGCTCCAGTGTCATGCTAACGCGAAAAGTGTGCTCCGGTGGCATGCTGACGGGAGAAGTTGTCTTCCGGTGGCATGCTAATGGAAAGATGTGTCCTACGGTGGCATGCTAACGGGTAAAGATGGGCTACAGTGGCATGCTAACAGTAAAGGTGTGCTCCGGTGGCATGCTAACGGGAAAAGGTGTGTTCCGGTGGCATGCTAACGGAAAAGTTGTGCTCCGGTGGCATGCTAACAGTAAAAGGTGTGCTCTGGTGGCATGCTAACAGGAAAAAGTGTGCTCCGGTGGCATGCTAATGGGAAAGGCGGGCTCCGGTGGCATGCTAATGGTTAAAGGTGTGCCCCGTTGGCATGCTAACGGAAAAACGTGTGCTCCTGTGGCATGCTAACGGGGAAAGGTGTGCTGCGGTGGCATGCTAACGGTAAAGGCGGGCTCCGGTGGCATGCAAATGATAAAACGTGTGCTATCGTGGCATGCTAATGGGAAAAGGTGTGCTGCGGTGGCATGATAACGGTAAAGGTGTGCTCCGGTGGCATGCTAATGGTTAAAGGTGTGCTCCAGTGGCATGCTAATGGAAAAAGGTGTGCTCCGTTGGCATGCTAATGTTAAAGGTGTGCTCCGGTGGCATGCTAACGGGAAAAGGTGTACTACGGTGACAAGCTAACGGTAAAGGTGTGCTCCAGTGTCATGCTAACGCGAAAAGTGTGCTCCGGTGGCATGCTGACGGGAGAAGTTGTCTTCCGGTGGCATGCTAATGGAAAGAGGTGTCCTACGGTGGCATGTTAACGGGTAAAGATGGGCTACGGTGGCATGCTAACAGTAAAGGTGTGCTCCGGTGGCATGCTAACGGAAAAGTTGTGCTCCGGTGGCATGCTAACAGTAAAAGGTATGCTCTGGTGGCATGCTAACAGGAAAAAGTGTGCTCCGGTGGCATGCTAATGGGAAAGGCGGGCTCCGGTGGCATGCTAATGGTTAAAGGTGTGCCCCGTTGGCATGCTAACGGAAAAACGTGTGCTCCGGTGGCATGCTAACGGGGAAAGGTGTGCTGCGGTGGCATGCTAATGGTAAAGGCGGGCTCCGGTGGCATGCAAACGATAAAACGTGTGCTATCATGGCATGCTAACGGTAAAGGTGTGCTCCGGTGGCATGCTAATGGTTAAAGGTGTGCTCCAGTGGCATGCTAATGGAAAAAGGTGTGCTCCGGTGGCATGATAATGTTAAAGGTGTGCTCCTGTGGCATGCTAAAGGGAAAAGGTGTGCTCCAGTGGCATGCTAGTGGTAAAGGGTGTGCTCCGGTGGCATGCTAACGGTAAAGGTGTGCTCCGGTGGTATGCTAACAGGAAAAGGTGTGCTCCGGTGACATGCTAGTGGTAAAAGGTGTGCTCCGGTAGCATGCTAACGGTAAAAGGTGTGCTCCGGTGGCATGCTAAGGGGAAAAGCTGTGCTCTGGTGGCATGCTAATGGTAAAAGGTGTGCTCCGGTGGCATGCTAAGGGGAAAAGCTGTGCTCTGGTGGCATGCTAACGGTAAAAGGTATGCTCCGGTGGCATACTAACGGTAAAAGGTGAGCTCCGGTGGCATGCTAACGGGAAAAGATGTGCTCCGGTGGCATGCTAACGGGAAAATGTGTGCTACGGTGGCATGCTCATGGTAAAAGGTGTGCTCCGGTGGCATGCTAACGGAAAAAGTGTGCTACGGTGGCATGCTAACGGGAGAACATGTGGTTCGGTGGCATGCTAACTGGAAAAGGTGTGCTCCGGTGGCATGCTAATGGGAGAAGGTGTGCTTCAGTGGCATGCTAACAGGAAAAGGTGTGCTCCGGTGACATGCTAACGGGAGATGGTGTGCTACGATTACATGCTGACGGTAAAAGGTGTGCTCCGGTGGCTTGCCAACAAGAGAAGGTGTGCTACGGTGGCATGCTAACGGCAAAAGGTTTGCTCCAGTGGCATGCTAACTGAAAAAGGTGTGCTACGGTGGCATGCTAACGGGGAAAGGTGTGCTACGGTGGCATGCTAACGGTAAAGGTGTGCTCCGGTGGCATGTCAACGGGAAAAGGTGTGCTCCAATGGCATGCTAGCAAGAAAAGGTGTGCTCCGGTGGCATGCTAACGGTAAAGGTGTGCTCCGGTGACATGCTAACGGTGAAAGGTGTGCTCCCGTGGCATGCTAACGGGAAAAGGTGTGCTCCGCTGCCATGTCAATGGGAAAAGGGTGCTCCGATGGCATGCTAACGGGAAAAGGTGTGCTCCGGTGGCATGCTAATGGTAAAGGTGTGCTCCGGTGGCATGCTAACGGTCAAAGGTGTCCTCTGATGGCATGCTAACGGTAAAGGGTGTGCTCCGGTGGCATGCTAATGGTAAAGGTGTGCTTCGGTGGTATGCTAACAGGAAAAGGTGTGCTCCTGTGGCATGCTAACGGGGAAAGAAGTGCTCCGGTGGCATGCTAAACGGGAAAGGTGTCCTCCGTTGGCATGCTAAAGGGAGAAGGTGTGCTACAGTTGCATGCTAATGGGAAAAGGTGGGCTACAGTTGTATGCTAACGGGAAGCAGTGTGCTACAGTTGCATGCTAACGGGAAAAGGTGTGCTACAGTTGCATGCTAATAGGAAAAGGTGGGCTACGGTGGCATGGTAACGGGAGAAGGAGTGCTCTGGTGGCATGCTAATGGTAAAACGTGTGCTCCGGTGGCATGCTAATGGTAAAGGTGTGCTCCGGTGGCATGCTAACGGGAAAAGGTGTGCTCCGGTGGGATGCTAACAGGGAAAGTTGTGCTCCGGTGGCATGCTAACGTGAGAAGGTGTGCTACTGTAGCATGCTAAAGGGAAAAGGTGTGCTCCGGTGGCATGCTAAAGGTAAAGGTGTGCTCTGGTGGCATGCTAACGGGAAAAGGTGTGGTACTGTGGCATGCTAACGGGAAAAGGTGTGCTACGGTGGCATGCTAAAGGGAAAAGGTGTTCTCCAGTGGATGATAATGGGGAAAGGTGTGTTCCGGTGGCATGCTAATGGGAGAAGGTGTGCTCCGGTGGCATGCTAACAGGAGAAAATGTGCTCCGGGGGCATGCTAACGGGAAAATGTGTGCTCCGATGGCATGCTAACAGGAAAAGGTGTGCTACGGTGACATGCTAGCGGGAAAAGATGTGCACCGGTGGCATGCTAAAGGAAAAAGGTGTGCTACAGCGGCATACTAACTGGAAAAGGTGTAATACTGTGGCATGCTCACGGTAAAGGTGTGCTCTGGTGGCATGCTGATGGTAAAAGGTGTGCTCCGGTGGCATACTAACGGTAAAAGTTGTGCTCCGGTGGCATGTTAACGGTAAAAGGTGTTTTCCGTTGGCATGCTAACGGTAAAAGGTGTGATACAGTGTCATGCTTAACGATACAAGGTGTGCTCCGGTGGCATGCTAACGGGAAAAGGTGTGCTCCAGTGGCATGCTAACACGGAAAGGTGTGATCCGGTGGCTTGCTAACGTGAGAAAGTGTGCTCCGGTGGCATGCTAACGAGAAGAGGAGCGCTACGGTGGCATGCTAACGGGAAAAGGTGTTCTCCGGTGGCATGCTAACGATACAAGGTGTGCTCCGGTGGCATGCTAACGGGAAAAGGGGTGCTCCGGTGGCATGCTAATACGGAAAGGTGTGCTCCGGTGGCATGCTAAAGTGAGAAAGAGTGCTACGGTGGCATGCTAACGAGAAGAGGAGCGCTACGGTGGCATGCTAATGGGAAAAGGTGTGCCATGGTGGCATGCTAACAGTAAAAGGTGTGCTCCGGTGGCTTGCTTTTGGTAAAAGGTGTGCTCCGGTGGCATGCTAACGATACAAGATGTGCTCCGGTGGCATGCTAACGGGAAAAGGAGTAATACTGTGGCATGCTCACGGTAAAGGTGTGCTCTGGTGGCATGTTAATGGTAAAAGGTGTTCTCCGTTGGCATGCTAACGGTAAAAGGTGTGATACGTTGTCATGCTTAACGATACAAGGTGTGCTCCGGTGGCATGCTAACGGGAAAAGGTGTGCTCCAGTGGCATGCTAACAAGGAAAGGTGTGCTCCAGTGGCATGCTAACGTGGGAAAGTGTGCTACGGTGGCATGCTAACGAGAAGAGGAGCGCTACGGTGGCATGCTAACGGGAAAAGGTGTGCTCCGGTGGCATGCTAACGATACAAGGTGTGCTCCGGTGGCAAGATAACGGGAAAAGGTGTGCTCCGGTGGCATGCAAACACGGAAAGGTGTGCTCCGGTGGCATGCTAACGTGAGAAAGTGTGCTACGGTGGCATGCTAACGAGAAGAGGTGCGCTATGGTGGCATGCTAACGGGAAGAGGTGCGCTATGGTGGCATGCTAACAGTAAAAGGTGTGCTCCGGTGGCTTGCTTTCGGTAAAAGGTGTGCTCCGGTGGCTTGCTTTCAGTAAGAGGTGTGCTCCGGTGGCATGCTAACGATACAAGATGTGCTCCGGTGGCATGCTAACGGGAAAAGGTGTGCTCCGGTGGCATGCTAACAGGGAAAGGTGTGCTCCGGTGGCATACTAACGGTAAAAGGTGTGCTCCGGTGGCATGTTAACGGTAAAAGGTGTTCTCCGTTGGCATGCTAACGGTAAAAGGTGTGCTACGGTGGCATGCTAACGATACAAGGTGTGCTCTGGTGGCATGCTAACGGGAAAAGGTGTGCTCCGATGGCATGCTAACACGGAAAGGTGTGCTCCGGTGGCATGCTAACGTGAGAAAGTGTGCTACGGTGGCATGCTAATGAGAAGAGGTGCGCTACGGTGGCATGCTAACGGGAAAGGTGTGCTCCGGTGGCATGCTAACGATACAAGGTGTGCTCCGGTGGCATGCTAACGGGAAAAGGTGTGCTCCGGTGACATGCTAACACGGAAAGGTGTGCTCCGGTCGCATGCTAACGTAAGAAAGTGTGCTACAATGGCATGCTAACGAGAAGAGGTGCGCTACGGTGGCATGCAAACGGGAAAAGGTGTGCTATGGTGGCATGGTAACTGTAAAAGGTGTGCTCTGGTGGCTTCCTTTCGGTAAAATGTGTGCTCTGGTGGCATGCTAGCGATACAAGATGTGCTCCGGTGGCATGCTAACGGGAAAAGGTGTGCTCCGGTGGCATGCTAACAGGGAAAGGTGTGCTCCGGTGGCATGCTAACGGGAGAAGGTGTGCTACTGTGGCATGCTAACAAGAAAAGGTGTGCTACAGTGGCATGCTAACTGGAAAAGGTGTGCTATGATGGCATGCTAACGGGAGAAGGTGTGCTCCAGTGGCATGCTAACAGGAGAAAATGTGCTCCGGGGGCATGCTAACGGGAAAATGTGTGCTCCGGTTGCATGCTAACGGGAAAAGGTGTGCTCCGGTGACATGCTAGCGGGAAAAGGTGTGCACCGGTGGCATGCTAATGGAAAAAGGTGTGCTACAGCGGCATACTAATGGGAAAAGGTGTAATACTGTGGCATGCTCATGGTAAAGGTGTGCTCTGGTGGCATGCTGATGGTAAAAGGTGTGCTCCAGTGGCATACTAACGGTAAAAGGTGTGCTCCGGTGGCATGTTAACGGTAAAAGGTTTTCTCCGTTGGCATGCTAACGGTAAAAGGTGTGCTACGGTGGCATGCTAACGATACAAGGTGTGCTCTGGTGGCATGCTAACAGGAAAAGGTGTGCTCCGGTGGCATGCTAACACGGAAAGGTGTGCTCCGTTCGCATGCTAACGTAAGAAAGTGTGCTACAATGGCATGCTAACGAGAAGAGGTGCGCTACGGTGGCATGCAAACGGGAAAAGGTGTGCTATGGTGGCATGCTAACGGTAAAACGTGTGCTCTGCTGGCTTCCTTTCGGTAAAATGTGTGCTCTGGTGGCATGCTAGCGATACAAGATGTGCTCCGGTGGCATGCTAATGGGAAAAGGTGTGCTCCGGTGGCATGCTAACAGGGAAAGGTGTGCTCCGGTGGCATGCTAACGGAAGAAGGTGTGCTACTGTGGCATGCTAACGGTAAAAGGTGTGCTACGGTGGCATGCTAACGATACAAGGTGTGCTCTGGTGGCATGCTAACGGGAAAAGGTGTGCTCCGATGGCATGCTAACACGGAAAGGTGTGCTCCGGTGGCATGCTAACGTGAGAAAGTGTGCTACGGTGACATGCTAATGAGAAGAGGTGCGCTACGGTGGCATGCTAACGGGAAAGGTGTGCTCCGGTGGCATGCTAACGATACAAGGTGTGCTCCGGTGGCATGCTAATGGGAAAAGGTGTGCTCCGGTGACATGCTAACACGGAAAGGTGTGCTCCGGTCGCATGCTAACGTAAGAAAGTGTGCTACAATGGCATGCTAACGAGAAGAGGTGCGCTACGGTGGCATGCAAACGGGAAAAGGTGTGCTATGGTGGCATGGTAACTGTAAAAGGTGTGCTCTGGTGGCTTCCTTTCGGTAAAATGTGTGCTCTGGTGGCATGCTAGCGATACAAGATGTGCTCCGGTGGCATGCTAACGGGAAAAGGTGTGCTCCGGTGGCATGCTAACAGGGAAAGGTGTGCTCCGGTGGCATGCTAACGGGAGAAGGTGTGCTACTGTGGCATGCTAACAAGAAAAGGTGTGCTACAGTGGCATGCTAACTGGAAAAGGTGTGCTATGATGGCATGCTAACGGGAGAAGGTGTGCTCCAGTGGCATGCTAACAGGAGAAAATGTGCTCCGGGGGCATGCTAACGGGAAAATGTGTGCTCCGGTTGCATGCTAACGGGAAAAGGTGTGCTCCGGTGACATGCTAGCGGGAAAAGGTGTGCACCGGTGGCATGCTAATGGAAAAAGGTGTGCTACAGCGGCATACTAATGGGAAAAGGTGTAATACTGTGGCATGCTCATGGTAAAGGTGTGCTCTGGTGGCATGCTGATGGTAAAAGGTGTGCTCCAGTGGCATACTAACGGTAAAAGGTGTGCTCCGGTGGCATGTTAACGGTAAAAGGTTTTCTCCGTTGGCATGCTAACGGTAAAAGGTGTGCTACGGTGGCATGCTAACGATACAAGGTGTGCTCTGGTGGCATGCTAACAGGAAAAGGTGTGCTCCGGTGGCATGCTAACACGGAAAGGTGTGCTCCGTTCGCATGCTAACGTAAGAAAGTGTGCTACAATGGCATGCTAACGAGAAGAGGTGCGCTACGGTGGCATGCAAACGGGAAAAGGTGTGCTATGGTGGCATGCTAACGGTAAAACGTGTGCTCTGCTGGCTTCCTTTCGGTAAAATGTGTGCTCTGGTGGCATGCTAGCGATACAAGATGTGCTCCGGTGGCATGCTAATGGGAAAAGGTGTGCTCCGGTGGCATGCTAACAGGGAAAGGTGTGCTCCGGTGGCATGCTAACGGAAGAAGGTGTGCTACTGTGGCATGCTAACAAGAAAAGGTGTGCTACAGTGGCATGCTAACTGGAAAAGGTGTGCTATGATGGCATGCTAATGGTAAAATGTGTGCTATGGTGGCATGCTAACGGTAAAAGGTGTGCAACGGTGGCATGATAACGGTAAAAGGTGTGCTCCGGTGGCATGCTAACGGGAAAAGGTGTGCAACGGTGGCATGCTAACAGGAAAAGGTGTGCTCCGGTGGCATGCTAACGGGAAAAGGTGTGCTCCGGTGGCATGCTAACGGGAAAAGGTGTGCTCCGGTGGCATGCTAACGGAAAAGGTGTGCTCCGGTGGCATGCTGATGGTAAAAGGTGTGCTCCGGCGGCATGCTAACGGTAAAAGGTGTTCTCCGTTGGCATGCTAACAGTTAAACGTGTGCTCAGGTGGCACGCTAACGATGCAAGGTGTGCTCTTGTGGCATGCTAACGGGAAAAGGTGTACTCCGGTGGAATGCTGACAGGGAAAGTTGTGCTCCGGCGGCATGCTAACGTGAGAAGGTGTGCTACTGTAGCATGCTAACGGGAAAAGGTGTGCTCCAGTGGCATGCTAAAGGTAAAGGTATGCTCTGGTGGCATGCTAACGGGAAAAGGTGTGGTACTGTGGCATGCTAACGGGAATAGGTGTGCTACGGTGGCATGCTAAAGGGAAAAGATGTTCTCCAGTGGATGCTAACCGGGAAAGGTGTGTTCCGGTGGCATGCTAATGGGAGAAGGTGTGCTCCGGTGGCATGCTAACAGGAGAAAATGTGCTCCGGGGGCATGCTAACGGGAAAATGTGTGCTCCGGTGGCATGCTGATGGTAAAAGGAGTGCTCCAGTGGCTTACTAATGGTAAAAGGTGTGCTCCGATGGCATGTTAACGGTAAGAGGTGTTCTCCGCTGGCATGCTAACGGTAAAAGGTGTGCTACGGTGGCATGCTAACGATACAAGGTGTGCTCCGGTGGCAAGATAATGGAAAAAGGTGTGCTCCGGTGGCATGCAAACACGGAAAGGTGTGCTCCGGTGGCATGCTAACGTGAGAAAGTGTGCTACGGTGGCATGCTAACGAGAAGAGGTGCGCTATGGTGGCATGCTAACGGGAAGAGGTGTGCTATGGCGGCATGCTAACAGTAAAAGGTGTGCTCCTGTGGCTTGCTTTCGGTAAAAGGTGTGATCCGGTGGCATGCTAACGATACAAGATGTGCTCCGGTGGCATGCTAACGGGAAAAGGTGTGCTCTAGTGGCATGCTAACGGGAAAAGGGGTGCTCTGGTGGCATGCTAACGGTAAAAGGTGTGCTCCAGTGGCATGCTAGCGGTAAAAGGTGTGCTCCGGTGGCATGCTAACTAAAAAAGTTATGCTCCAGTGGCATGATATTGCGAAAAGGTGTGCAACGGTGGAATGCTAACGGCAGAAGGTGTGCTCCGGTGGGAACAATGGGAAAAGGTGTGCTCCAGTGGCATTCTAACGGGAAAATGTGTGCAACGGTGGCATGCTAACGTAAAAAGGTGTGCAATGGAGGCATGCTAACGGTAAAAGGTGCGCTCCAGTGGCATGCTAGTGGTAAAAGGTATGCTCCGGTGTCATGCTAATGGAAAAAGGTATGCTCCAGTGGCATGATATTGGGAAAAGGTGTGCAACGGTGGCATGCTAACGGCAGAAGGTGTGCTCCGGTGGAAACAATGGGAAAAGGTGTGCTCCGGTGGCATGCTAACGGGAAAATGTGTGCAACGGTGGCATGCTAACGGAAAAAGGTGTGCAATGGTGGCATGCTAACAGTAAAAGGTGTGCTCCAGTGGCATGCTAATGGGAAAAGGTATGCTCCGGGGGTATGATAACAGGAAAAGGTGTCCAACGGTGGCATGCTAACAGGAGAAGGTGTGCTCCGGTGGCAACAACTGGAAAAGGTGTGCTCCGGTGGCATGCTAACGAGAAAAGGTGTGCAACAGTGGCATGCTAACGGGAAAAGGTGAGCAATGGTGGCATGCTAACGATACAAGATGTGCTCCGGTGGCATGCTAATGGGAAAAGGTGTGCTCCAGTGGCATGCTAACAGGGAAAGGTGTGCTCCGGTGGCATGCTAAAGGGAGAATGTGTGCTACTGTGGCATGCTAACAAGAAAAAGTGTGCTACAGTGGCATGCTAACGGGAAAAGGTGTGCTATGGTGGCTTGCTAACTGTAAAAGGTGTGCAATGGTGGTATGATAACGAAAAAGGTGTGCTCCGGTGGCATGCTAAAGGGAAAAGGTGTTCTCCAGTGGATGCTAACGGGGAAAGGTGTGTTCCGGTGGCATGCTAACGGGAGAAGGTGTGCTCCGGGGGCATGCTAACGGAAAATGTGTGCTCCGGTTGCATGCTAATGGGAGAAGGTGTGCTCCGGTGGCATGCTAACAGGAGAAAATGTGCTCCGGGGGCATGCTAACGGGAAAATGTGTGCTCCGGTGGCATGCTGATGGTAAAAGGTGTGCTACAGTGGCTTACTAATGGTAAAAGGTGTGCTCCGATGGCATGTTAACGGTAAGAGGTGTTCTCCGCTGGCATGCTAACGGTAAAAGGTGTGCTACGGTGGCATGCTAACGATACAAGGTGTGCTCCGGTGGCAAGATAACAGAAAAAGGTGTGCTCCGGTGGCATGCAAACACGGAAAGGTGTGCTCCGGTGGCATGCTAACGTGAGAAAGTGTGCTACGGTGGCATGCTAATGAGAAGAGGTGCGCTATGGTGGCATGCTAACGGGAAGAGGTGTGCTATGGTGGCATGCTAACAGTAAAAGGTGTGCTCCTGTGGCTTGCTTTCGGTAAAAGGTGAGCTCCGGTGGCATGCTAACGATACAAGATGTGCTCCGGTGGCATGCTAACGGGAAAAGGTGTGCTCTGGTGGCATGCTAACAGGGAAAGGTGTGCTCCGGTGGCATGCTAACGGAAGAAGGTGTCCTACTGTGGCATGCTAACAAGAAAAGGTGTGCTACAGTGGTATGCTAACGGGAAAAGGTGTGCTATGGTGGCATGCTAATGGGAAAAGGTGTGCTATCGTGGCAAGCTAACGGTAAAAGGTGTGCAACGGTGGCATGATAACGGAAAAAGGTGTGCTCCGGTGGCATGCTAACGGGAAAAGGTGTGCAACGGTGGCATGCTAACAGGAAAAGGTGTGCTCCGGTGGCATGCTAACGGGAAAACGTGTGCTCCGGTGGCATGCTAATGGAAAAAGGTGTGCTCCTGTGGCATGCTAACGGGAAAAGCTGTGCTCCGGTGGCATGCCAATGGAAAAAGATATGCTACGGTGGCACGCTAACGGGAGAAGGTGTGCTCTGGTGGCATGCTAACGGTAAAAGGTGCGCTCCAGTGGCATGCTAGCGGTAAAAGGTATGCTCCGGTGGCATGCTAACGGAAAAAGGTATGCTCCAGTGGCATGATATTGGAAAAAGGTGTGCAACGGTGGCATGCTAACGGCAGAAGGTGTGCTACGGTGGGAACAATGGGAAAAGGTGTGCTCCGGTGGCATGCTAGCGGGAAAATGTGTGCAACGGTGGCATGCTAACGGAAAAAGGTGTGCAATGGTGGCATGCTAACGGTTAAAGGTGTGCTCCGGTGGCATGCTAATGGGAAAAGGTATGCTCCGGGGGTATGATAACGGGAAAAGGTGTGCAACGGTGGCATGCTAACAGGAGAAGGTGTGCTCCGGTGGCAACAACTGGAAAAGGTGTGCTCCGGTGCCATGCTAACGAGAAAAAGTGTGCAACGGTGGCATGCTAACGGGAAAAGGTGAGCAATGGTGGCATGCTAACGATACAAGATGTGCTCCGGTGGCATGCTAATGGGAAAAGGTGTGCTCCGGTGGCATGCTAACAGGGAAAGGTGTGCTCCGGAGGCATGCTAACGGGAGAAGGTGTGCTACTGTGGCATGCTAACAAGAAAAGGTGTGATACAGTGGCATGCTAACGGGAAAAGGTGTGCTATGGTGGCTTGCTAACTGTAAAAGGTGTGCAATGGTGGCATGATAACGAAAAAGGTGTGCTCCAGTGGCATGCTAAAGGGAAAAGGTGTTCTCCAGTGGATGCTAACGGGGAAAGGTGTGTTCCGGTGGCATGCTAACGGGAGAAGGTGTGCTCCGGGGGCATGCTAACGAGAAAATGTGTGCTCCGGTGACATGCTAGCGGGAAATGGTGTGCACAGGTGGCATGCTAATGGAAAAAGGTGTACTACAGCGGCATACTAATGGGAAAAGGTGTAATACTGTGGCATGCTCACGGTAAAGGTGTGCTCTGGTGGCATGCTGATGGTAAAAGGTGTGCTCCAGTGGCATACTAACGGTAAAAGGTGTGCTCAGGTGGCATGTTAACGGTAAAAGGTGTTCTCCGTTGGCATGCTAACGGTAAAAGGTGTGCTTCGGTGGCATACTAACGATACAAGGTGTGCTCCGGTGGCATGCTAACGGGAAAAGGTTTGCTCCAGTGGCATGCTAATACGGAAAGGTGTGCTCCGGTGGCATGCTAACGTGAGAAAGTGTGCTACGGTGGCATGCTAACGAGAAGGGGTGCACTACGGTGGCATGCTAACGGGAAAAGGTGTGCTCCGGTGGCATGCTAATGATACAAGGTGTGCTTCGGTGGCATGCGAGCGGGATAAGGTGTTCTCTGGTGACATGCTAACACGGAAAGGTGTGCTCCGGTCGCATGCTAACGTAAGAAAGTGTGCTACAATGGCATGCTAACGAGAAGAGGTGCGCTACGGTGGCATGCAAATGGGAAAAGGTGTGCTATGGTGGCATGCTAACGGTAAAACGTGTGCTCTGCTGGCTTCCTTTCGGTAAAATTTGTGCTCTGGTGGCATGCTAGCGATACAAGATGTGCTCCGGTGGCATGCTAATGGGAAAAGGTGTGCTCCGGTGGCATGCTAACAGGGAAAGGTGTGCTCCGGTGGCATGCTAACGGAAGAAGGTGTGCTACTGTGGCATGCTAACAAGAAAAGGTGTGCTACAGTGGCATGCTAACTGGAAAAGGTGTGCTATGATGGCATGCTAATGGTAAAATGTGTGCTATGGTGGCATGCTAACGGTAAAAGGTGTGCAACGGTGGCATGATAACGGTAAAAGGTGTGCTCCGGTGGCATGCTAACGGGAAAAGGTGTGCAACGGTGGCATGCTAACAGGAAAAGGTGTGCTCCGGTGGCATGCTAACGGGAAAAGGTGTGCTCCGGTGGCATGCTAACGGGAAAAGGTGTGCTCCGGTGGCATGCTAACGGAAAAAGGTGTGCTCCGGTGGCATGCTGATGGTAAAAGGTGTGCTCCGGTGGCATGCTAACGGGAAAAGGTGTGCTCCGGTTGCATGCTAACGGGAAAAGGTGTGCTCCGGTGACATGCTAGCGGGAAAAGGTGTGCACCGGTGGCATGCTAATGGTAAAAGGTGTGCTGCAGCGGCATACTAATGGGAAAAGGTGTAATACTGTGGCATGCTCACGGTAAAGGTGTGCTCTGGTGGCATGCTGATGGTAAAAGCTGTGCTCCAGTGTCACACTAACGGTGAAAGGTGTGCTCCGGTGGCATGTTAACGGTAAGAGGTGTTCTCTGTTGGCACTCTAACGGTAAAAGGTGTGCTACGGTGGCATGCTAACGATACAAGGTGTGCTCCGGTGGCATGCTAACGGGAAAAGGTGTGCTTCGGTGGCATGCTAACACGGAAAGGTGTGCTCCGGTGGCATGCTAACGAGAAGAGGTGCGCTACGGTGGCATGCTAACGGGAAAAGGTGTGCTCCGGTGGCATGCTAACGATACAAGGTGTGCTCCGATGGCATGCTAACGGGAAAAGGTGTGCTCCGGTGACATGCTAACACGCAAAGGTGTGCTCCGGTCGCATGCTAACGTAAGAAAGTGTGCTACAATGGCATGCTAATGGGAAAAGTTGTGCTCCGGTGGCATGCTAACGGAAAAAAGTGTGCTCCTGTGGCATGCTAACGGGAAAAGCTGTGCTCCGGTGGCATGCCAATGGAAAAAGGTTTGCTACGGTGGAATGGTAATGGGAAAAGGTGTGCGCTGGTGGCATGCTAACGGTAAAAGGTGTGCTCCAGTGGCATGCTAGCGGTAAAAGGTGAAATCCGGTGGCTTGCTCACGGAAATAGGTATGCTACAGTGGCATGATATTGGGAAAAGGTGTCCAACGGTGGCATGCTAACGGCATAAGGTGTGCTCCGGTGGGAACAATGGGAAAAGGTGTGCTCCGGTGGCATGCTAATGGGAAAATGAGTGCAACGGTGGAATGCTAACGGAAAAAGGTGTGTAATGGAGGCATGCTAACGGTAAAAGGTGTGCTCCGGTGGCATGCTAAAGGGAAGAGGTATGCTCTGGTGGTATGATAGCGGGAAAAGGTGTGCAACGGTGGCATGCTAACAGGAGAAGGTGTGCTTCGCTGGCAACAACGGGAAAAGGTGTGCTCCGGTGGCATGCTAACGAGAAAAGGTGTGCAACGGTGGCATGTTAACGGTAAAAGGTGTGTTCCCGTGGCATGCTAACGTGAAAAGGTGTGTTCCGGTGGCATGCTAACGATACAAGATGTGCTCCGGTGGCATGCTAATGGGAAAAGGTGTGCTCCGGTGGTATGCTAACAGGGAAAGGTGTGCTCCGGTGGCATGCTAACGGGAGAATGTGTGCTACTGTGGCATGCTAACAATAAAAGGTGTGCTACAGTGGCATGCTAACTGGAAAATGTGTGCTATGGTGGCTTGCTAACGGGAAAAGGTGAGCTATGGTGGCATGCTAACTGTAAAAGGTGTGCAATGGTGGCATGATGACGGAAAAAGGTGTGCTCTGGTGGCATGCTAACGGGAAAAGCTGTGCTCCGGTGGCATGCCAATGGAAAAAGGTATGTTATGGTGGAATGCTAATAGGAGAAGGTGTGCTCCGGTGGCATGCTAACTGTAAAAGGTGTGCTCCAGTGGCATGCTAGCGGTAAAAGGTGTGCTCCGGTGTCATGCTAATGGAAATAGGTATGCTCCAGTGGCATGATATTGGGAAAAGGTGTGCAACGGTGGCATGCTAACGGCAGAAGGTGTGCTCCGGTGGGAACAATGGGAAAAGGTGTGCTCCGGTGGCATGCTAACGGGAAAATGTGTGCAACGGTGGAATGCTAACGGAAAAATGTGTGCAATGGAGGCATGCTAACGGTAAAAGGTGTGCTCCGGTGGCATGCTAACGGGAAGAGGTATGCTCCGGTGGTATGATAGCGGGAAAAGGTGTGCAACGGTGGCATGCTAACAGGAGAAGGTGTGCTTCGGTGGCAACAATGGGAAAAGGTGTGCTCCGGTGGCATGCTAACGTGAAAAGGTGTGTTCCGGTGGCATGCTAACGATACAAGATGTGCTCCGGTGGCATGCTAATGGGAAAAGGTGTGCTCCGGTGGTATGCTAACAGGGAAATGTGTGCTCCGGTGGCATGCTAACGGGAGAATGTGTGCTACTGTGGCATGCTAACATTAAAAGGTGTGCAACAGTGGCATGCTAACTGGAAAATGTGTGCTATGGTGGCTTGCTAACTGGAAAAGGTGAGCTATGGTGGCATGTTAACTGTAAAAGGTGGGCAATGGTGGCATGATAACGGAAAAAGGTGTGCTCCGGTGGCATGCTAAAGGGAAAAGGTGTTCTCCAGTGGATGCTAACGGGGAAAGGTGTGTTCCGAGGGCATGCTAACGGGAGAAGGCGTGCTCCGGTGGCATGCTAACAGGAGAAAATGTGCTCCGGGGGCATGCTAACGGGAAAAGGTGTGCTCCGGTGACATGTTAGCGGGAAAAGGTGTGCACCGGTGGCATGCTAATGGAAAAAGGTGTGCTACAGCGGCATACTAATGGAAAAAGGTGTAATACTGTGGCATGCTCACGGTAAAAGTGTGCTCTGGTGGCATGCTGATGGTAAAAGGTGTGCTCCAGTGGCACACTAACGGTAAAAGGTGTGCTCCGGTGGCATGTTAACGGTAAGAGGTTTTCTCCGTTGGCATTCTAACGGTAAAAGGTGTGCTACGTTGGCATGCTAACGATACAAGGTGTGCTCCGGTGTCATGCTAACGGGAAAAGGTGTGCTCCGGTGGCATGCTAACATGGAAAGGTGTGCTCCGGTGGCATGCTAATGTGAGAAAGTGTGCTACGGTGGCATGCCAACGAGAAGAGGTGCGCTTCGGTGGCATGCTAAAGGGAAAAGGTGTGCTCCGGTGGCATGCTAACGATAGAAGGTGTGCTCCGGTGGCATGCTAACGGGAAAAGGTGTGCTCCGGTGACATGCTAACACGCAAAGGTATGCTCCGGTCGCATGCTAACGTAAGAAAGTGTGCTACAATGGCATGCTAATGAGAAGATGTGCGCTACGGTGGCATGCAAACGGGAAAAGGTGTGCTATGGTGGCATGCTAATGTTAAAAGGTGTGCTCTGGTGGCTTCCTTTCGGTAAAATGTGTGCTCTGGTGGCATGCTAGCGATACAAGATATGCTCCGGTGGCATGCTAACGGGAAAAGTTGTGCTCCGGTGGCATGCTAACAGGGAAAGGTGTGCTCTGGTGGCATGCTAACGGGAGAAGGTGTGCTACTGTGGCATGCTAACAGGAAAAGGTGTGCTATGGTGGCATGCTAACGGTAAAAGGTGTGCAACGGTGGCATGATAACGGAAAAAGGTGTGCTCCGGTGGCATGCTAACGGGAAAAGGTGTGCAACGGTGGCATGCTAACAGGAAAAGGTGTGCTCCGGTGGCATGCTAACGGGAAAAGGTGTGCTCCGGTGGTATGCTAACGGGAAAAGGTGTGCTACTGTGGCATGCTAAAGGGAAAAGGTGAACTCCGTTGGCATGCTAACGGGAAAACTGTGTGCTACAGTGGCATGCTAACGGTAAAGGTGTGCTCCGCTGGCATGCTAACGGGAAGATGGTGTGCTACGGTGACATGCTAACGGTAAAGGTGTGCTCCAGTGTCATGCTAACGCGAAAAGGGGGGCTCCGGTGGCATGCTGACGGGAGGAGGTGTCTTCCGGTGGCATGCTAATGGATAAAGGTGGGCTACAGTGGCATGCTAACGGTAAAGGTGTGCTCCGGTGGCATGCTAACGGGAAAAAGTGTGCTCCGGTTGCATGCTAACGGTAAAGGTGTGCTCCGGTGGCATGCTAACAGTAAAAGGTGTGCTCTGGTGGCATGCTAACAGTAAAAGGTGGGCTCCGGTGGCATGCTAATGGGAAAGGCAGGCTCCGGTGGCATGCTAATGGTTAAAGGTGTGCCCCGGTGGCATGCTAACGGAAAAAGGTGTGCTCCGGTGGCATGCTAACTGGGAAAGGTGTACTGCGGTGGCATGCTAACGGTAAAAGCGGGCTCCGGTGGCATGCTAATGATAAAACGTGTGCTATGGTGGCATGCTAGTGGGAAAAGGTGTGCCGTGGTGGCTTGCTAATAGTAAAGGTGTGCTCCGGTGGCATGCTAATGGTTAAAGGTGTGCTCCAGTGGCATGCTAACGGAAAAAGGTGTGCCCCGGTGGCATGCTAACGGAAAAACGTGTGCTACGGTGGCATGCTAACGGGGAAAGGTGTGCTGCGGTGGCATGCTAACGGTAAAAGCGGGCTCCGGTGGCATTCTAACGATAAAACGTGTGCTATGGTGGCATGCTAACGGGAAAAGGTGTGCTGCTGTGGCATGCTAATAGTAAAGGTGTGCTCCGGTGGCATACTAATGGTTAAAGGTGTGCTCCAGTGGCATGCTAACGGAAAAAGGAGTGCTCCGGTAGCATGCTAACGTTAGAGGTGTGCTCCGGTGGCATGCTAACGGTAAAAGGTGTGCTCCGGTAGCATGCTAGCGGTAAAAGTGTGCTCCGGTGGCATTCTAACGGTAAAAGGTGTGCTCCGGTGGCATGCTAAGGGTAAAAGGTGTGCTTTGGTAGCATGCTAACGGTAAAAGGTGTGCTCCGGTGGCATGCTAACGGGAAAAGATGTGCTCCGGTGGCATGCTAACGGGAAAATGCGTGCTGCGGTGGCATGCTCATGGTAAAGGGTGTGCTCCGGTGGCATGCTAACGGTAGAAGGAGTGCTCCGGTGGCATGATAATGAGTAAAGGTGTGCTACGGTGGCATGCTAATGGGAAAAGGTGTGCTCCGGTGGCATGCTAACGGGAAAAGGTGTGATCTGGTGGCATGCTAATGGAGAAAGGTGTGCTCCGGTGGCATGCTGACGGGAAAAGGTGTGCTCCAGTGGCATGCTAACGGGAGAAGGTTTGCTCCGGTGGCATACTAACGGGAAAAGGTGTGCTCCGGTGGCATGCTAATGGAAAGAGGTGTGCTACGGTGGCATGCTAATGGCAAAAGGTGTGTTACGGTGGCATGCTCACGGAAAAATGTGTGGTACGTTTGCATGCTCATTGTAAAAGGTGTGCTCCGGTGGCATGCTAACGGGAAAAGGCGTGCTACAGTGGCATACTCACGGGAAAGCGGTGTGCTCCGGTGACATGCTAACGGGAAAAGGTGTGCTCCTTTGGCATGCTAATGGGAAAAGGTATGCTCCAGTGGCATGCTAACAGGAAAAGGTGTGATCTGGTGGCATGCTAATAGAAAAAGTTGTACTCCGATGGCATGCTAACGGGAAAAGGTGTGCTCTGGTGGCATGCTAACGGGAAAAGTTGTGCTCCTGTGGCATGCTAACAGAAAAAGGTGTGCTACGGTGGCATGCTAATTGGGAGAGGTGTGCTACGGTGGCTTGCTAATGGTAAAGGTGTGCTCCGGTGGCATGCTAATGGTAAAAGGTGTGCTCCGGTGGCATGCTAACGGAAAGGTGTGCTCTGGTGGTTTGCTAACGGGAAAAATGTGTGCTACATTGGCATGCTAATGGTAAAGGTGTGCTCCGGTGACATGCTAATGGGAAAAAGGTGTGCTACGGTGGCATGCTAACGGCAAGGGTGTGCTCCGGTGTCATGCTAACGGGAAAAGGTGCGCTCCGGTGGTATGCTGACGGGAAAAGGTGTGCTCCGGTGGCATGCTAACGGGAAAAGGTGTGCTCTGGTGGCATGCTAACCGGGAAAGGTGTCCTCCGGTGGCATGCTAAAGGGAGAAGGTGTGCTACAGTTGTATGCTAACGGGAAAAGGTGGTCTACAGTTGCATGCTAACGGGAAAAGGTGTGCTACAGTTGCATGCTAATGGGAAAAGGTGGGCTACAGTTGCATTCTAATAGGAAAAGGTGGGCTACGGTGGCCTGGTAACGGGAGAAGCTGTGCTCCGGTGGCATGCTAAAGGTAAAACTTGTGCTCCGGTGGCATGCTAACAGTAAAGGTGTGCTCCGGTGGCATGCTAACGGGAAAAGGTGTGCTCCGGTGGCATGCTAACGGGAAAAGGTGTGCTACGGTGGCATGCTAACGGGAAAAGGTGTACTACGGTGACAAGCTAACGGTAAAGGTGTGCTCCAGTGTCATGCTAACGCGAAAAGTGTGCTCCGGTGGCATGCTGACGGGAGAAGTTGTCTTCCGGTGGCATGCTAATGGAAAGATGTGTCCTACGGTGGCATGCTAACGGGTAAAGATGGGCTACAGTGGCATGCTAACAGTAAAGGTGTGCTCCGGTGGCATGCTAACGGGAAAAGGTGTGTTCCGGTGGCATGCTAACGGAAAAGTTGTGCTCCGGTGGCATGCTAACAGTAAAAGGTGTGCTCTGGTGGCATGCTAACAGGAAAAAGTGTGCTCCGGTGGCATGCTAATGGGAAAGGCGGGCTCCGGTGGCATGCTAATGGTTAAAGGTGTGCCCCGTTGGCATGCTAACGGAAAAACGTGTGCTCCTGTGGCATGCTAACGGGGAAAGGTGTGCTGCGGTGGCATGCTAACGGTAAAGGCGGGCTCCGGTGGCATGCAAATGATAAAACGTGTGCTATCGTGGCATGCTAATGGGAAAAGGTGTGCTGCGGTGGCATGATAACGGTAAAGGTGTGCTCCGGTGGCATGCTAATGGTTAAAGGTGTGCTCCAGTGGCATGCTAATGGAAAAAGGTGTGCTCCGTTGGCATGCTAATGTTAAAGGTGTGCTCCGGTGGCATGCTAACGGGAAAAGGTGTACTACGGTGACAAGCTAACGGTAAAGGTGTGCTCCAGTGTCATGCTAACGCGAAAAGTGTGCTCCGGTGGCATGCTGACGGGAGAAGTTGTCTTCCGGTGGCATGCTAATGGAAAGAGGTGTCCTACGGTGGCATGTTAACGGGTAAAGATGGGCTACGGTGGCATGCTAACAGTAAAGGTGTGCTCCGGTGGCATGCTAACGGAAAAGTTGTGCTCCGGTGGCATGCTAACAGTAAAAGGTATGCTCTGGTGGCATGCTAACAGGAAAAAGTGTGCTCCGGTGGCATGCTAATGGGAAAGGCGGGCTCCGGTGGCATGCTAATGGTTAAAGGTGTGCCCCGTTGGCATGCTAACGGAAAAACGTGTCCTCCGGTGGCATGCTAACGGGGAAAGGTGTGCTGCGGTGGCATGCTAATGGTAAAGGCGGGCTCCGGTGGCATGCAAACGATAAAACGTGTGCTATCATGGCATGCTAACGGTAAAGGTGTGCTCCGGTGGCATGCTAATGGTTAAAGGTGTGCTCCAGTGGCATGCTAATGGAAAAAGGTGTGCTCCGGTGGCATGATAATGTTAAAGGTGTGCTCCTGTGGCATGCTAAAGGGAAAAGGTGTGCTCCAGTGGCATGCTAGTGGTAAAGGGTGTGCTCCGGTGGCATGCTAACGGTAAAGGTGTGCTCCGGTGGTATGCTAACAGGAAAAGGTGTGCTCCGGTGACATGCTAGTGGTAAAAGGTGTGCTCCGGTAGCATGCTAACGGTAAAAGGTGTGCTCCGGTGGCATGCTAAGGGGAAAAGCTGTGCTCTGGTGGCATGCTAATGGTAAAAGGTGTGCTCCGGTGGCATGCTAAGGGGAAAAGCTGTGCTCTGGTGGCATGCTAACGGTAAAAGGTATGCTCCGGTGGCATACTAACGGTAAAAGGTGAGCTCCGGTGGCATGCTAACGGGAAAAGATGTGCTCCGGTGGCATGCTAACGGGAAAATGTGTGCTACGGTGGCCTGCTCATGGTAAAAGGTGTGCTCCGGTGGCATGCTAACGGAAAAAGTGTGCTACGGTGGCATGCTAACGGGAGAACATGTGGTTCGGTGGCATGCTAACTGGAAAAGGTGTGCTCCGGTGGCATGCTAATGGGAGAAGGTGTGCTTCAGTGGCATGCTAACAGGAAAAGGTGTGCTCCGGTGACATGCTAACGGGAGATGGTGTGCTACGATTACATGCTGACGGTAAAAGGTGTGCTCCGGTGGCTTGCCAACAAGAGAAGGTGTGCTACGGTGGCATGCTAACGGCAAAAGGTTTGCTCCAGTGGCATGCTAACTGAAAAAGGTGTGCTACGGTGGCATGCTAACGGGGAAAGGTGTGCTACGGTGGCATGCTAACGGTAAAGGTGTGCTCCGGTGGCATGTCAACGGGAAAAGGTGTGCTCCAATGGCATGCTAGCAAGAAAAGGTGTGCTCCGGTGGCATGCTAACGGTAAAGGTGTGCTCCGGTGACATGCTAACGGTGAAAGGTGTGCTCCCGTGGCATGCTAACGGGAAAAGGTGTGCTCCGCTGCCATGTCAATGGGAAAAGGGTGCTCCGATGGCATGCTAACGGGAAAAGGTGTGCTCCGGTGGCATGCTAATGGTAAAGGTGTGCTCCGGTGGCATGCTAACGGTCAAAGGTGTCCTCTGATGGCATGCTAACGGTAAAGGGTGTGCTCCGGTGGCATGCTAATGGTAAAGGTGTGCTTCGGTGGTATGCTAACAGGAAAAGGTGTGCTCCTGTGGCATGCTAACGGGGAAAGAAGTGCTCCGGTGGCATGCTAAACGGGAAAGGTGTCCTCCGTTGGCATGCTAAAGGGAGAAGGTGTGCTACAGTTGCATGCTAATGGGAAAAGGTGGGCTACAGTTGTATGCTAACGGGAAACAGTGTGCTACAGTTGCATGCTAACGGGAAAAGGTGTGCTACAGTTGCATGCTAATAGGAAAAGGTGGGCTACGGTGGCATGGTAACGGGAGAAGGAGTGCTCTGGTGGCATGCTAATGGTAAAACGTGTGCTCCGGTGGCATGCTAATGGTAAAGGTGTGCTCCGGTGGCATGCTAACGGGAAAAGGTGTGCTCCGGTGGGATGCTAACAGGGAAAGTTGTGCTCCGGTGGCATGCTAACGTGAGAAGGTGTGCTACTGTAGCATGCTAAAGGGAAAAGGTGTGCTCCGGTGGCATGCTAAAGGTAAAGGTGTGCTCTGGTGGCATGCTAACGGGAAAAGGTGTGGTACTGTGGCATGCTAACGGGAAAAGGTGTGCTACGGTGGCATGCTAAAGGGAAAAGGTGTTCTCCAGTGGATGATAATGGGGAAAGGTGTGTTCCGGTGGCATGCTAATGGGAGAAGGTGTGCTCCGGTGGCATGCTAACAGGAGAAAATGTGCTCCGGGGGCATGCTAACGGGAAAATGTGTGCTCCGATGGCATGCTAACAGGAAAAGGTGTGCTACGGTGACATGCTAGCGGGAAAAGATGTGCACCGGTGGCATGCTAAAGGAAAAAGGTGTGCTACAGCGGCATACTAACTGGAAAAGGTGTAATACTGTGGCATGCTCACGGTAAAGGTGTGCTCTGGTGGCATGCTGATGGTAAAAGGTGTGCTCCGGTGGCATACTAACGGTAAAAGTTGTGCTCCGGTGGCATGTTAACGGTAAAAGGTGTTTTCCGTTGGCATGCTAACGGTAAAAGGTGTGATACAGTGTCATGCTTAACGATACAAGGTGTGCTCCGGTGGCATGCTAACGGGAAAAGGTGTGCTCCAGTGGCATGCTAACACGGAAAGGTGTGATCCGGTGGCTTGCTAACGTGAGAAAGTGTGCTCCGGTGGCATGCTAACGAGAAGAGGAGCGCTACGGTGGCATGCTAACGGGAAAAGGTGTTCTCCGGTGGCATGCTAACGATACAAGGTGTGCTCCGGTGGCATGCTAACGGGAAAAGGGGTGCTCCGGTGGCATGCTAATACGGAAAGGTGTGCTCCGGTGGCATGCTAAAGTGAGAAAGAGTGCTACGGTGGCATGCTAACGAGAAGAGGAGCGCTACGGTGGCATGCTAATGGGAAAAGGTGTGCCATGGTGGCATGCTAACAGTAAAAGGTGTGCTCCGGTGGCTTGCTTTTGGTAAAAGGTGTGCTCCGGTGGCATGCTAACGATACAAGATGTGCTCCGGTGGCATGCTAACGGGAAAAGGAGTAATACTGTGGCATGCTCACGGTAAAGGTGTGCTCTGGTGGCATGTTAATGGTAAAAGCTGTTCTCCGTTGGCATGCTAACGGTAAAAGGTGTGATACGTTGTCATGCTTAACGATACAAGGTGTGCTCCGGTGGCATGCTAACGGGAAAAGGTGTGCTCCAGTGGCATGCTAACAAGGAAAGGTGTGCTCCAGTGGCATGCTAACGTGGGAAAGTGTGCTACGGTGGCATGCTAACGAGAAGAGGAGCGCTACGGTGGCATGCTAACGGGAAAAGGTGTGCTCCGGTGGCATGCTAACGATACAAGGTGTGCTCCGGTGGCAAGATAACGGGAAAAGGTGTGCTCCGGTGGCATGCAAACACGGAAAGGTGTGCTCCGGTGGCATGCTAACGTGAGAAAGTGTGCTACGGTGGCATGCTAACGAGAAGAGGTGCGCTATGGTGGCATGCTAACGGGAAGAGGTGCGCTATGGTGGCATGCTAACAGTAAAAGGTGTGCTCCGGTGGCTTGCTTTCGGTAAAAGGTGTGCTCCGGTGGCTTGCTTTCAGTAAGAGGTGTGCTCCGGTGGCATGCTAACGATACAAGATGTGCTCCGGTGGCATGCTAACGGGAAAAGGTGTGCTCCGGTGGCATGCTAACAGGGAAAGGTGTGCTCCGGTGGCATACTAACGGTAAAAGGTGTGCTCCGGTGGCATGTTAACGGTAAAAGGTGTTCTCCGTTGGCATGCTAACGGTAAAAGGTGTGCTACGGTGGCATGCTAACGATACAAGGTGTGCTCTGGTGGCATGCTAACGGGAAAAGGTGTGCTCCGATGGCATGCTAACACGGAAAGGTGTGCTCCGGTGGCATGCTAACGTGAGAAAGTGTGCTACGGTGGCATGCTAATGAGAAGAGGTGCGCTACGGTGGCATGCTAACGGGAAAGGTGTGCTCCGGTGGCATGCTAACGATACAAGGTGTGCTCCGGTGGCATGCTAACGGGAAAAGGTGTGCTCCGGTGACATGCTAACACGGAAAGGTGTGCTCCGGTCGCATGCTAACGTAAGAAAGTGTGCTACAATGGCATGCTAACGAGAAGAGGTGCGCTACGGTGGCATGCAAACGGGAAAAGGTGTGCTATGGTGGCATGGTAACTGTAAAAGGTGTGCTCTGGTGGCTTCCTTTCGGTAAAATGTGTGCTCTGGTGGCATGCTAGCGATACAAGATGTGCTCCGGTGGCATGCTAACGGGAAAAGGTGTGCTCCGGTGGCATGCTAACAGGGAAAGGTGTGCTCCGGTGGCATGCTAACGGGAGAAGGTGTGCTACTGTGGCATGCTAACAAGAAAAGGTGTGCTACAGTGGCATGCTAACTGGAAAAGGTGTGCTATGATGGCATGCTAACGGGAGAAGGTGTGCTCCAGTGGCATGCTAACAGGAGAAAATGTGCTCCGGGGGCATGCTAACGGGAAAATGTGTGCTCCGGTTGCATGCTAACGGGAAAAGGTGTGCTCCGGTGACATGCTAGCGGGAAAAGGTGTGCACCGGTGGCATGCTAATGGAAAAAGGTGTGCTACAGCGGCATACTAATGGGAAAAGGTGTAATACTGTGGCATGCTCATGGTAAAGGTGTGCTCTGGTGGCATGCTGATGGTAAAAGGTGTGCTCCAGTGGCATACTAACGGTAAAAGGTGTGCTCCGGTGGCATGTTAACGGTAAAAGGTTTTCTCCGTTGGCATGCTAACGGTAAAAGGTGTGCTACGGTGGCATGCTAACGATACAAGGTGTGCTCTGGTGGCATGCTAACAGGAAAAGGTGTGCTCCGGTGGCATGCTAACACGGAAAGGTGTGCTCCGTTCGCATGCTAACGTAAGAAAGTGTGCTACAATGGCATGCTAACGAGAAGAGGTGCGCTACGGTGGCATGCAAACGGGAAAAGGTGTGCTATGGTGGCATGCTAACGGTAAAACGTGTGCTCTGCTGGCTTCCTTTCGGTAAAATGTGTGCTCTGGTGGCATGCTAGCGATACAAGATGTGCTCCGGTGGCATGCTAATGGGAAAAGGTGTGCTCCGGTGGCATGCTAACAGGGAAAGGTGTGCTCCGGTGGCATGCTAACGGAAGAAGGTGTGCTACTGTGGCATGCTAACGGTAAAAGGTGTGCTACGGTGGCATGCTAACGATACAAGGTGTGCTCTGGTGGCATGCTAACGGGAAAAGGTGTGCTCCGATGGCATGCTAACACGGAAAGGTGTGCTCCGGTGGCATGCTAACGTGAGAAAGTGTGCTACGGTGACATGCTAATGAGAAGAGGTGCGCTACGGTGGCATGCTAACGGGAAAGGTGTGCTCCGGTGGCATGCTAACGATACAAGGTGTGCTCCGGTGGCATGCTAATGGGAAAAGGTGTGCTCCGGTGACATGCTAACACGGAAAGGTGTGCTCCGGTCGCATGCTAACGTAAGAAAGTGTGCTACAATGGCATGCTAACGAGAAGAGGTGCGCTACGGTGGCATGCAAACGGGAAAAGGTGTGCTATGGTGGCATGGTAACTGTAAAAGGTGTGCTCTGGTGGCTTCCTTTCGGTAAAATGTGTGCTCTGGTGGCATGCTAGCGATACAAGATGTGCTCCGGTGGCATGCTAACGGGAAAAGGTGTGCTCCGGTGGCATGCTAACAGGGAAAGGTGTGCTCCGGTGGCATGCTAACGGGAGAAGGTGTGCTACTGTGGCATGCTAACAAGAAAAGGTGTGCTACAGTGGCATGCTAACTGGAAAAGGTGTGCTATGATGGCATGCTAACGGGAGAAGGTGTGCTCCAGTGGCATGCTAACAGGAGAAAATGTGCTCCGGGGGCATGCTAACGGGAAAATGTGTGCTCCGGTTGCATGCTAACGGGAAAAGGTGTGCTCCGGTGACATGCTAGCGGGAAAAGGTGTGCACCGGTGGCATGCTAATGGAAAAAGGTGTGCTACAGCGGCATACTAATGGGAAAAGGTGTAATACTGTGGCATGCTCATGGTAAAGGTGTGCTCTGGTGGCATGCTGATGGTAAAAGGTGTGCTCCAGTGGCATACTAACGGTAAAAGGTGTGCTCCGGTGGCATGTTAACGGTAAAAGGTTTTCTCCGTTGGCATGCTAACGGTAAAAGGTGTGCTACGGTGGCATGCTAACGATACAAGGTGTGCTCTGGTGGCATGCTAACAGGAAAAGGTGTGCTCCGGTGGCATGCTAACACGGAAAGGTGTGCTCCGTTCGCATGCTAACGTAAGAAAGTGTGCTACAATGGCATGCTAACGAGAAGAGGTGCGCTACGGTGGCATGCGAACGGGAAAAGGTGTGCTATGGTGGCATGCTAACGGTAAAACGTGTGCTCTGCTGGCTTCCTTTCGGTAAAATGTGTGCTCTGGTGGCATGCTAGCGATACAAGATGTGCTCCGGTGGCATGCTAATGGGAAAAGGTGTGCTCCGGTGGCATGCTAACAGGGAAAGGTGTGCTCCGGTGGCATGCTAACGGAAGAAGGTGTGCTACTGTGGCATGCTAACAAGAAAAGGTGTGCTACAGTGGCATGCTAACTGGAAAAGGTGTGCTATGATGGCATGCTAATGGTAAAATGTGTGCTATGGTGGCATGCTAACGGTAAAAGGTGTGCAACGGTGGCATGATAACGGTAAAAGGTGTGCTCCGGTGGCATGCTAACGGGAAAAGGTGTGCAACGGTGGCATGCTAACAGGAAAAGGTGTGCTCCGGTGGCATGCTAACGGGAAAAGGTGTGCTCCGGTGGCATGCTAACGGGAAAAGGTGTGCTCCGGTGGCATGCTAACGGAAAAGGTGTGCTCCGGTGGCATGCTGATGGTAAAAGGTGTGCTCCGGCGGCATGCTAACGGTAAAAGGTGTTCTCCGTTGGCATGCTAACAGTTAAACGTGTGCTCAGGTGGCACGCTAACGATGCAAGGTGTGCTCTTGTGGCATGCTAACGGGAAAAGGTGTACTCCGGTGGAATGCTGACAGGGAAAGTTGTGCTCCGGCGGCATGCTAACGTGAGAAGGTGTGCTACTGTAGCATGCTAACGGGAAAAGGTGTGCTCCAGTGGCATGCTAAAGGTAAAGGTATGCTCTGGTGGCATGCTAACGGGAAAAGGTGTGGTACTGTGGCATGCTAACGGGAATAGGTGTGCTACGGTGGCATGCTAAAGGGAAAAGATGTTCTCCAGTGGATGCTAACCGGGAAAGGTGTGTTCCGGTGGCATGCTAATGGGAGAAGGTGTGCTCCGGTGGCATGCTAACAGGAGAAAATGTGCTCCGGGGGCATGCTAACGGGAAAATGTGTGCTCCGGTGGCATGCTGATGGTAAAAGGAGTGCTCCAGTGGCTTACTAATGGTAAAAGGTGTGCTCCGATGGCATGTTAACGGTAAGAGGTGTTCTCCGCTGGCATGCTAACGGTAAAAGGTGTGCTACGGTGGCATGCTAACGATACAAGGTGTGCTCCGGTGGCAAGATAATGGAAAAAGGTGTGCTCCGGTGGCATGCAAACACGGAAAGGTGTGCTCCGGTGGCATGCTAACGTGAGAAAGTGTGCTACGGTGGCATGCTAACGAGAAGAGGTGCGCTATGGTGGCATGCTAACGGGAAGAGGTGTGCTATGGCGGCATGCTAACAGTAAAAGGTGTGCTCCTGTGGCTTGCTTTCGGTAAAAGGTGTGATCCGGTGGCATGCTAACGATACAAGATGTGCTCCGGTGGCATGCTAATGGGAAAAGGTGTGCTCTAGTGGCATGCTAACGGGAAAAGGGGTGCTCTGGTGGCATGCTAACGGTAAAAGGTGTGCTCCAGTGGCATGCTAGCGGTAAAAGGTGTGCTCCGGTGGCATGCTAACTAAAAAAGTTATGCTCCAGTGGCATGATATTGCGAAAAGGTGTGCAACGGTGGAATGCTAACGGCAGAAGGTGTGCTCCGGTGGGAACAATGGGAAAAGGTGTGCTCCAGTGGCATTCTAACGGGAAAATGTGTGCAACGGTGGCATGCTAACGTAAAAAGGTGTGCAATGGAGGCATGCTAACGGTAAAAGGTGCGCTCCAGTGGCATGCTAGTGGTAAAAGGTATGCTCCGGTGTCATGCTAATGGAAAAAGGTATGCTCCAGTGGCATGATATTGGGAAAAGGTGTGCAACGGTGGCATGCTAACGGCAGAAGGTGTGCTCCGGTGGAAACAATGGGAAAAGGTGTGCTCCGGTGGCATGCTAACGGGAAAATGTGTGCAACGGTGGCATGCTAACGGAAAAAGGTGTGCAATGGTGGCATGCTAACAGTAAAAGGTGTGCTCCAGTGGCATGCTAATGGGAAAAGGTATGCTCCGGGGGTATGATAACAGGAAAAGGTGTCCAATGGTGGCATGCTAACAGGAGAAGGTGTGCTCCGGTGGCAACAACTGGAAAAGGTGTGCTCCGGTGGCATGCTAACGAGAAAAGGTGTGCAACAGTGGCATGCTAACGGGAAAAGGTGAGCAATGGTGGCATGCTAACGATACAAGATGTGCTCCGGTGGCATGCTAATGGGAAAAGGTGTGCTCCAGTGGCATGCTAACAGGGAAAGGTGTGCTCCGGTGGCATGCTAAAGGGAGAATGTGTGCTACTGTGGCATGCTAACAAGAAAAAGTGTGCTACAGTGGCATGCTAACGGGAAAAGGTGTGCTATGGTGGCTTGCTAACTGTAAAAGGTGTGCAATGGTGGTATGATAACGAAAAAGGTGTGCTCCGGTGGCATGCTAAAGGGAAAAGGTGTTCTCCAGTGGATGCTAACGGGGAAAGGTGTGTTCCGGTGGCATGCTAACGGGAGAAGGTGTGCTCCGGGGGCATGCTAACGGAAAATGTGTGCTCCGGTTGCATGCTAATGGGAGAAGGTGTGCTCCGGTGGCATGCTAACAGGAGAAAATGTGCTCCGGGGGCATGCTAACGGGAAAATGTGTGCTCCGGTGGCATGCTGATGGTAAAAGGTGTGCTCCAGTGGCTTACTAATGGTAAAAGGTGTGCTCCGATGGCATGTTAACGGTAAGAGGTGTTCTCCGCTGGCATGCTAACGGTAAAAGGTGTGCTACGGTGGCATGCTAACGATACAAGGTGTGCTCCGGTGGCAAGATAACAGAAAAAGGTGTGCTCCGGTGGCATGCAAACACGGAAAGGTGTGCTCCGGTGGCATGCTAACGTGAGAAAGTGTGCTACGGTGGCATGCTAATGAGAAGAGGTGCGCTATGGTGGCATGCTAACGGGAAGAGGTGTGCTATGGTGGCATGCTAACAGTAAAAGGTGTGCTCCTGTGGCTTGCTTTCGGTAAAAGGTGAGCTCCGGTGGCATGCTAACGATACAAGATGTGCTCCGGTGGCATGCTAACGGGAAAAGGTGTGCTCTGGTGGCATGCTAACAGGGAAAGGTGTGCTCCGGTGGCATGCTAACGGAAGAAGGTGTCCTACTGTGGCATGCTAACAAGAAAAGGTGTGCTACAGTGGTATGCTAACGGGAAAAGGTGTGCTATGGTGGCATGCTAATGGGAAAAGGTGTGCTATCGTGGCAAGCTAACGGTAAAAGGTGTGCAACGGTGGCATGATAACGGAAAAAGGTGTGCTCCGGTGGCATGCAAACGGGAAAAGCAGTGCAACGGTGGCATGCTAACAGGAAAAGGTGTGCTCCGGTGGCATGCTAACGGGAAAAGGTGTTCTCCGGTGGCATGCTAACGGGAAAAGGTGTGCTCCGGTGGCATGCTAACGGAAAAAGGTGTGCTCCGGTGGCATGCTGATGGTAAAAGGTGTGCTCCGGCGGCATGCTAACGGTAAAAGGTGTTCTCCGTTGGCATGCTAACAGTTAAACGTGTGCTCAGGTGGCATGCTAACGATACAAGGTGTGCTCTTGTGGCATGCTAACGGGAAAAGGTGTACTCCGGTGGAATGCTGACAGGGAAAGTTGTGCTCCGGCGGCATGCTAACGTGAGAAGGTGTGCTACTGTAGCATGCTAACGGGAAAAGGTGTGCTCCAGTGGCATGCTAAAGGTAAAGGTGTGCTCTGGTGGCATGCTAACGGGAAAAGGTGTGGTACTGTGGCATGCTAACGGGAATAGATGTGCTACGGTGGCATGCTAAAGGGAAAAGGTGTTCTCCAGTGGATGCTAACGGGGAAAGGTGTGTTCCGGTGGCATGCTAATGGGAGAAGGTGTGCTCCGGTGGCATGCTAACAGGAGAAAATGTGCTCCGGGGGCATGCTAACGGGAAAATGTGTGCTCCGGTGGCATGCTGATGGTAAAAGGTGTGCTCTAGTGGCTTACTAATGGTAAAAGGTGTGCTCCGGTGGCATGTTAACGGTAAGAGGTGTTCTCCGTTGGCATGCTAACGGTAAAAGGTGTGCTACGGTGGCATGCTAACGATACAAGGTGTGCTCCGGTGGCAAGATAACGGAAAAAGGCGTGCTCGGGTGGTATGCAAACACGGAAAGGTGTGCTCCGGTGGCATGCTAACATGAGAAAGTGTGCTACGGTGGCATGCTAACGAGAAGAGGTGCGCTATGGTGGCATGCTAACGGGAAGAGGTGTGCTATGGTGGCATGCTAACAGTAAAAGGTGTGCTCCTGTGGCTTGCTTTCGGTAAAAGGTGTGCTCCGGTGGCATGCTAACGATACAAGATGTGCTCCGGTGGCATGCTAACGGGAAAAGGTGTGCTCCGGTGGCATGCTAACAGGGAAAGGGGTGCTCCGGTGGCATGCTAACGGGAGAAGGTGTCCTACTGTGGCATGCTAACAA
Organism: Phyllobates terribilis; assembly: GCF_046119375.1. Classification (NCBI taxonomy): domain Eukaryota; kingdom Metazoa; phylum Chordata; class Amphibia; order Anura; family Dendrobatidae; genus Phyllobates; species Phyllobates terribilis. The sequence goes on along the minus strand of NW_027363861.1, from coordinate 300,824 downwards.
GAAAAGGTGTGCTACAGTGGTATGCTAACGGGAAAAGGTGTGCTATCGTGGCAAGCTAACGGTAAAAGGTGTGCAACGGTGGCATGATAACGGAAAAAGGTGTGCTCCGGTGGCATGCTAACGGGAAAAGGTGTGCAACGGTGGCATGCTAACAGGAAAAGGTGTGCTCCGGTGGCATGCTAACGGGAAAAGGTGTGCTCCGGTGGCATGCTAACGGAAAAAAGTGTGCTCAGGTGGCATGCTAACGGGAAAAGCTGTGCTCCGGTGGGATGCCAATGGAAAAAGGTATGCTACGGTGGAGTGCTAATGGGAGAAGGTGTGCTCTGGTGGCATGCTAACGGTAAAAGGTGTGCTCCAGTGGCATGCTAGCGGTAAAAGGTATGCTCCGGTGGCATGCTAACTAAAAAAGTTATGCTCCAGTGGCATGATATTGGGAAAAGGTGTGCAACGGTGGAATGCTAACGGCAGAAGGTGTGCTCCGGTGGGAACAATGGGAAAAGGTGTGCTCCGGTGGCATGCTAACGGGAAAATGTGTGCAACGGTGGCATGCTAACGGAAAAAGGTGTGCAATGGAGGCATGCTAACGGTAAAAGGTGCGCTCCAGTGGCATGCTAGTGGTAAAAGGTATGCTCCGGTGTCATGCTAACGGAAAAAGGTATGCTCCAGTGGCATGATATTGGGAAAAGGTGTGCAACGGTGGCATGCTAACGGCAGAAGGTGTGCTCCGGTGGGAACAATGGGAAAAGGTGTGCTCCGGTGGCATGCTAACGGGAAAATGTGTGCAACGGTGGCATGCTAACGGAAAAAGGTGTGCAATGGTGGCATGCTAACGGTAAAAGGTGTGCTCCAGTGGCATGGTAATGGGAAAAGGTATGCTCCGGGGGTATGATAACGGGAAAAGGTGTCCAACGGTGGCATGCTAACAGGAGAAGGTGTGCTCCGGTGGCAACAACTGGAAAAGGTGTGCTCCGGTGGCATGCTAACGAGAAAAGGTGTGCAACAGTGGCATGCTAACTGGAAAAGGTGAGCAATGGTGGCATGCTAACGATACAAGATGTGCTCCGGTGGCATGCTAATGGGAAAAGGTGTGCTCCAGTGGCATGATAACAGGGAAAGGTGTGCTCCGGTGGCATGCTAAAGGGAGAATGTGTGCTACTGTGGCATGCTAACAAGAAAAAGTGTGCTACAGTGGCATGCTAACGGGAAAAGGTGTGCTATGGTGGCTTGCTAACTGTAAAAGGTGTGCAATGGTGGTATGATAACGAAAAAGGTGTGCTCCGGTGGCATGCTAAAGGGAAAAGGTGTTCTCCAGTGGATGCTAACGGGGAAAGGTGTGTTCCGGTGGCATGCTAACGGGAGAAGGTGTGCTCCGGGGGCATGATAACGGGAAAATGTGTGCTCCGGTTGCATGCTAATGGGAAAAGGTGTGCTCCGGTGACATGCTAGCGGGAAAAGGTGTGCACAGGTGGCATGCTAATGGAAAAAGGTGTACTACAGCTGCATACTAATGGGAAAAGGTGTATTACTGTGGCATGCTCACGGTAAAGGTGTGCTCTGGTGGCATGCTGATGGTAAAAGGTGTGCTCCAGTGGCATACTAACGGTAAAAGGTGTGCTCAGGTGGCATGTTAACGGTAAAAGGTGTTCTCCGTTGGCATGCTAACGGTAAAGTTGTGCTTCAGTGGCATGCTAACGATACAAGGTGTGCTCCGGTGGCATGCTAACGTGAGAAAGTGTGCTACGGTGGCATGCTAATGAGAAGAGGTGCGCTATGGTGGCATGCTAACGGGAAGAGGTGTGCTATGGTGGCATGCTAACAGTAAAAGGTGTGCTCCTGTGGCTTGCTTTCGGTAAAAGGTGAGCTCCGGTGGCATGCTAACGATACAAGATGTGCTCCGGTGGCATGCTAACGGGAATAGGTGTGCTCTGGTGGCATGCTAACAGGGAAAGGTGTGCTCCGGTGGCATGCTAACGGGAGAAGGTGTCCTACTGTGGCATGCTAACAAGAAAAGGTGTGCTACAGTGGTATGCTAACGGGAAAAGGTGTGCTATGGTGACATGCTAATGGGAAAAGGTGTGCTATCGTGGCAAGCTAACGGTAAAAGGTGTGCAACGGTGGCATGATAACGGAAAAAGGTGTGCTCCGGTGGCATGCAAACGGGAAAAGCAGTGCAACGGTGGCATGCTAACAGGAAAAGGTGTGCTCCGGTGGCATGCTAACGGGAAAAGGTGTTCTCCGGTGGCATGCTAACGGGAAAAGGTGTGCTCCGGTGGCATGCTAACGGAAAAAGGTGTGCTCCGGTGGCATGCTGATGGTAAAAGGTGTGCTCCGGCGGCATGCTAACGGTAAAAGGTGTTCTCCGTTGGCATGCTAACAGTTAAACGTGTGCTCAGGTGGCATGCTAACGATACAAGGTGTGCTCTTGTGGCATGCTAACGGGAAAAGGTGTACTCCGGTGGAATGCTGACAGGGAAAGTTGTGCTCCGGCGGCATGCTAACGTGAGAAGGTGTGCTACTGTAGCATGCTAACGGGAAAAGGTGTGCTCCAGTGGCATGCTAAAGGTAAAGGTGTGCTCTGGTGGCATGCTAACGGGAAAAGGTGTGGTACTGTGGCATGCTAACGGGAATAGATGTGCTACGGTGGCATGCTAAAGGGAAAAGGTGTTCTCCAGTGGATGCTAACGGGGAAAGGTGTGTTCCGGTGGCATGCTAATGGGAGAAGGTGTGCTCCGGTGGCATGCTAACAGGAGAAAATGTGCTCCGGGGGCATGCTAACGGGAAAATGTGTGCTCCGGTGGCATGCTGATGGTAAAAGGTGTGCTCTAGTGGCTTACTAATGGTAAAAGGTGTGCTCCGGTGGCATGTTAACGGTAAGAGGTGTTCTCCGTTGGCATGCTAACGGTAAAAGGTGTGCTACGGTGGCATGCTAACGATACAAGGTGTGCTCCGGTGGCAAGATAACGGAAAAAGGTGTGCTCGGGTGGCATGCAAACACGGAAAGGTGTGCTCCGGTGGCATGCTAACATGAGAAAGTGTGCTACGGTGGCATGCTAACGAGAAGAGGTGCGCTATGGTGGCATGCTAACGGGAAGAGGTGTGCTATGGTGGCATGCTAACAGTAAAAGGTGTGCTCCTGTGGCTTGCTTTCAGTAAAAGGTGTGCTCCGGTGGCATGCTAACGATACAAGATGTGCTCCGTTGGCATGCTAACGGGAAAAGGTGTGCTCCGGTGGCATGCTAACAGGGAAAGGGGTGCTCCGGTGGCATGCTAACGGGAGAAGGTGTCCTACTGTGGCATGCTAACAAGAAAAGGTGTGCTACAGTGGTATGCTAACGGGAAAAGGTGTGCTATCGTGGCAAGCTAACGGTAAAAGGTGTGCAACGGTGGCATGATAACGGAAAAAGGTGTGCTCCGGTGGCATGCTAACGGGAAAAGGTGTGCAACGGTGGCATGCTAACAGGAAAAGGTGTGCTCCGGTGGCATGCTAACGGGAAAAGGTGTGCTCCGGTGGCATGCTAACGGAAAAAAGTGTGCTCAGGTGGCATGCTAACGGGAAAAGCTGTGCTCCGGTGGCATGCCAATGGAAAAAGGTATGCTACGGTGGAGTGCTAATGGGAGAAGGTGTGCTCTGGTGGCATGCTAACGGTAAAAGGTGAGCTCCGGTGGCATGCTAACGGGAAAAGATGTGCTCCGGTGGCATGCTAACGGGAAAATGTGTGCTACGGTGGCATGCTCATGGTAAAAGGTGTGCTCCGGTGGCATGCTAACGGAAAAAGTGTGCTACGGTGGCATGCTAACGGGAGAACATGTGGTTCGGTGGCATGCTAACTGGAAAAGGTGTGCTCCGGTGGCATGCTAATGGGAGAAGGTGTGCTTCAGTGGCATGCTAACAGGAAAAGGTGTGCTCCGGTGACATGCTAACGGGAGATGGTGTGCTACGATTACATGCTGACGGTAAAAGGTGTGCTCCGGTGGCTTGCCAACAAGAGAAGGTGTGCTACGGTGGCATGCTAACGGCAAAAGGTTTGCTCCAGTGGCATGCTAACTGAAAAAGGTGTGCTACGGTGGCATGCTAACGGGGAAAGGTGTGCTACGGTGGCATGCTAACGGTAAAGGTGTGCTCCGGTGGCATGTCAACGGGAAAAGGTGTGCTCCAATGGCATGCTAGCAAGAAAAGGTGTGCTCCGGTGGCATGCTAACGGTAAAGGTGTGCTCCGGTGACATGCTAACGGTGAAAGGTGTGCTCCCGTGGCATGCTAACGGGAAAAGGTGTGCTCCGCTGCCATGTCAATGGGAAAATGGTGCTCCGATGGCATGCTAACGGGAAAAGGTGTGCTCCGGTGGCATGCTAATGGTAAAGGTGTGCTCCGGTGGCATGCTAACGGTCAAAGGTGTCCTCTGATGGCATGCTAACGGTAAAGGGTGTGCTCCGGTGGCATGCTAATGGTAAAGGTGTGCTTCGGTGGTATGCTAACAGGAAAAGGTGTGCTCCTGTGGCATGCTAACGGGGAAAGAAGTGCTCCGGTGGCATGCTAAACGGGAAAGGTGTCCTCCGTTGGCATGCTAAAGGGAGAAGGTGTGCTACAGTTGCATGCTAATGGGAAAAGGTGGGCTACAGTTGTATGCTAACGGGAAACAGTGTGCTACAGTTGCATGCTAACGGGAAAAGGTGTGCTACAGTTGCATGCTAATAGGAAAAGGTGGGCTACGGTGGCATGGTAACGGGAGAAGGAGTGCTCTGGTGGCATGCTAACGGTAAAACGTGTGCTCCGGTGGCATGCTAATGGTAAAGGTGTGCTCCGGTGGCATGCTAACGGGAAAAGGTGTGCTCCGGTGGGATGCTAACAGGGAAAGTTGTGCTCCGGTGGCATGCTAACGTGAGAAGGTGTGCTACTGTAGCATGCTAAAGGGAAAAGGTGTGCTCCGGTGGCATGCTAAAGGTAAAGGTGTGCTCTGGTGGCATGCTAACGGGAAAAGGTGTGGTACTGTGGCATGCTAACGGGAAAAGGTGTGCTACGGTGGCATGCTAAAGGGAAAAGGTGTTCTCCAGTGGATGATAATGGGGAAAGGTGTGTTCCGGTGGCATGCTAATGGGAGAAGGTGTGCTCCGGTGGCATGCTAACAGGAGAAAATGTGCTCCGGGGGCATGCTAACGGGAAAATGTGTGCTCCGATGGCATGCTAACAGGAAAAGGTGTGCTACGGTGACATGCTAGCGGGAAAAGATGTGCACCGGTGGCATGCTAAAGGAAAAAGGTGTGCTACAGCGGCATACTAACTGGAAAAGGTGTAATACTGTGGCATGCTCACGGTAAAGGTGTGCTCTGGTGGCATGCTTATGGTAAAAGGTGTGCTCCGGTGGCATACTAACGGTAAAAGTTGTGCTCCGGTGGCATGTTAACGGTAAAAGGTGTTTTCCGTTGGCATGCTAACGGTAAAAGGTGTGATACAGTGTCATGCTTAACGATACAAGGTGTGCTCCGGTGGCATGCTAACGGGAAAAGGTGTGCTCCAGTGGCATGCTAACACGGAAAGGTGTGATCCGGTGGCTTGCTAACGTGAGAAAGTGTGCTCCGGTGGCATGCTAACGAGAAGAGGAGCGCTACGGTGGCATGCTAACAGGAAAAGGTGTTCTCCGGTGGCATGCTAACGATACAAGGTGTGCTCCGGTGGCATGCTAACGGGAAAAGGGGTGCTCCGGTGGCATGCTAATACGGAAAGGTGTGCTCCGGTGGCATGCTAACGTGAGAAAGAGTGCTACGGTGGCATGCTAACGAGAAGAGGAGCGCTACGGTGGCATGCTAATGGGAAAAGGTGTGCCATGGTGGCATGCTAACAGTAAAAGGTGTTCTCCGGTGGCTTGCTTTTGGTAAAAGGTGTGCTCCGGTGGCATGCTAACGATACAAGATGTGCTCCGGTGGCATGCTAACGGGAAAAGGAGTAATACTGTGGCATGCTCACGGTAAAGGTGTGCTCTGGTGGCATGTTAATGGTAAAAGGTGTTCTCCGTTGGCATGCTAACGGTAAAAGGTGTGATACGTTGTCATGCTTAACGATACAAGGTGTGCTCCGGTGGCATGCTAACGGGAAAAGGTGTGCTCCAGTGGCATGCTAACAAGGAAAGGTGTGCTCCAGTGGCATGCTAACGTGGGAAAGTGTGCTACGGTGGCATGCTAACGAGAAGAGGAGCGCTACGGTGGCATGCTAACGGGAAAAGGTGTGCTCCGGTGGCATGCTAACGATACAAGGTGTGCTCCGGTGGCAAGATAACGGGAAAAGGTGTGCTCCGGTGGCATGCAAACACGGAAAGGTGTGCTCCGGTGGCATGCTAACGTGAGAAAGTGTGCTACGGTGGCATGCTAACGAGAAGAGGTGCGCTATGGTGGCATGCTAACGGGAAGAGGTGCGCTATGGTGGCATGCTAACAGTAAAAGGTGTGCTCCGGTGGCTTGCTTTCGGTAAAAGGTGTGCTCCGGTGGCTTGCTTTCAGTAAGAGGTGTGCTCCGGTGGCATGCTAACGATACAAGATGTGCTCCGGTGGCATGCTAACGGGAAAAGGTGTGCTCCGGTGGCATGCTAACAGGGAAAGGTGTGCTCCGGTGGCATACTAACGGTAAAAGGTGTGCTCCGGTGGCATGTTAACGGTAAAAGGTGTTCTCCGTTGGCATGCTAACGGTAAAAGGTGTGCTACGGTGGCATGCTAACGATACAAGGTGTGCTCTGGTGGCATGCTAACGGGAAAAGGTGTGCTCCGATGGCATGCTAACACGGAAAGGTGTGCTCCGGTGGCATGCTAACGTGAGAAAGTGTGCTACGGTGGCATGCTAATGAGAAGAGGTGCGCTACGGTGGCATGCTAACGGGAAAGGTGTGCTCCGGTGGCATGCTAACGATACAAGGTGTGCTCCGGTGGCATGCTAACGGGAAAAGGTGTGCTCCGGTGACATGCTAACACGGAAAGGTGTGCTCCGGTCGCATGCTAACGTAAGAAAGTGTGCTACAATGGCATGCTAACGAGAAGAGGTGCGCTACGGTGGCATGCAAACGGGAAAAGGTGTGCTATGGTGCCATGGTAACTGTAAAAGGTGTGCTCTGGTGGCTTCCTTTCGGTAAAATGTGTGCTCTGGTGGCATGCTAGCGATACAAGATGTGCTCCGGTGGCATGCTAATGGGAAAAGGTGTGCTCCGGTGGCATGCTAACAGGGAAAGGTGTGCTCCGGTGGCATGCTAACGGGAGAAGGTGTGCTACTGTGGCATGCTAACAAGAAAAGGTGTGCTACAGTGGCATGCTAACTGGAAAAGGTGTGCTATGATGGCATGCTAACGGGAGAAGGTGTGCTCCAGTGGCATGCTAACAGGAGAAAATGTGCTCCGGGGGCATGCTAACGGGAAAATGTGTGCTCCGGTTGCATGCTAACGGGAAAAGGTGTGCTCCGGTGACATGCTAGCGGGAAAAGGTGTGCACCGGTGGCATGCTAATGGAAAAAGGTGTGCTACAGCGGCATACTAATGGGAAAAGGTGTAATACTGTGGCATGCTCATGGTAAAGGTGTGCTCTGGTGGCATGCTGATGGTAAAAGGTGTGCTCCAGTGGCATACCAACGGTAAAAGGTGTGCTCCGGTGGCATGTTAACGGTAAAAGGTTTTCTCCGTTGGCATGCTAACGGTAAAAGGTGTGCTACGGTGGCATGCTAACGATACAAGGTGTGCTCTGGTGGCATGCTAACAGGAAAAGGTGTGCTCCGGTGGCATGCTAACACGGAAAGGTGTGCTCCGTTCGCATGCTAACGTAAGAAAGTGTGCTACAATGGCATGCTAACGAGAAGAGGTGCGCTACGGTGGCATGCAAACGGGAAAAGGTGTGCTATGGTGGCATGCTAACGGTAAAACGTGTGCTCTGCTGGCTTCCTTTCGGTAAAATGTGTGCTCTGGTGGCATGCTAGCGATACAAGATGTGCTCCGGTGGCATGCTAATGGGAAAAGGTGTGCTCCGGTGGCATGCTAACAGGGAAAGGTGTGCTCCGGTGGCATGCTAACGGAAGAAGGTGTGCTACTGTGGCATGCTAACAAGAAAAGGTGTGCTACAGTGGCATGCTAACTGGAAAAGGTGTGCTATGATGGCATGCTAATGGTAAAATGTGTGCTATGGTGGCATGCTAACGGTAAAAGGTGTGCAACGGTGGCATGATAACGGTAAAAGGTGTGCTCCGGTGGCATGCTAACGGGAAAAGGTGTGCAACGGTGGCATGCTAACAGGAAAAGGTGTGCTCCGGTGGCATGCTAACGGGAAAAGGTGTGCTCCGGTGGCATGCTAACGGGAAAAGGTGTGCTCCGGTGGCATGCTAACGGAAAAAGGTGTGCTCCGGTGGCATGCTGATGGTAAAAGGTGTGCTCCGGCGGCATGCTAACGGTAAAAGGTGTTCTCCGTTGGCATGCTAACAGTTAAACGTGTGCTCAGGTGGCACGCTAACGATGCAAGGTGTGCTCTTGTGGCATGCTAACGGGAAAAGGTGTACTCCGGTGGAATGCTGACAGGGAAAGTTGTGCTCCGGCGGCATGCTAACGTGAGAAGGTGTGCTACTGTAGCATGCTAACGGGAAAAGGTGTGCTCCAGTGGCATGCTAAAGGTAAAGGTGTGCTCTGGTGGCATGCTAACGGGAAAAGGTGTGGTACTGTGGCATGCTAACGGGAATAGATGTGCTACGGTGGCATGCTAAAGGGAAAAGGTGTTCTCCAGTGGATGCTAACGGGGAAAGGTGTGTTCCGGTGGCATGCTAATGGGAGAAGGTGTGCTCCGGTGGCATGCTAACAGGAGAAAATGTGCTCCGGGGGCATGCTAACGGGAAAATGTGTGCTCCGGTGGCATGCTGATGGTAAAAGGTGTGCTCTAGTGGCTTACTAATGGTAAAAGGTGTGCTCCGGTGGCATGTTAACGGTAAGAGGTGTTCTCCGTTGGCATGCTAACGGTAAAAGGTGTGCTACGGTGGCATGCTAACGATACAAGGTGTGCTCCGGTGGCAAGATAACGGAAAAAGGTGTGCTCGGGTGGCATGCAAACACGGAAAGGTGTGCTCCGGTGGCATGCTAACATGAGAAAGTGTGCTACGGTGGCATGCTAACGAGAAGAGGTGCGCTATGGTGGCATGCTAACGGGAAGAGGTGTGCTATGGTGGCATGCTAACAGTAAAAGGTGTGCTCCTGTGGCTTGCTTTCAGTAAAAGGTGTGCTCCGGTGGCATGCTAACGATACAAGATGTGCTCCGGTGGCATGCTAACGGGAAAAGGTGTGCTCCGGTGGCATGCTAACAGGGAAAGGGGTGCTCCGGTGGCATGCTAACGGGAGAAGGTGTCCTACTGTGGCATGCTAACAAGAAAAGGTGTGCTACAGTGGTATGCTAACGGGAAAAGGTGTGCTATCGTGGCAAGCTAACGGTAAAAGGTGTGCAACGGTGGCATGATAACGGAAAAAGGTGTGCTCCGGTGGCATGCTAACGGGAAAAGGTGTGCAACGGTGGCATGCTAACAGGAAAAGGTGTGCTCCGGTGGCATGCTAACGGGAAAAGGTGTGCTCCGGTGGCATGCTAACGGAAAAAAGTGTGCTCAGGTGGCATGCTAACGGGAAAAGCTGTGCTCCGGTGGCATGCCAATGGAAAAAGGTATGCTACGGTGGAGTGCTAATGGGAGAAGGTGTGCTCTGGTGGCATGCTAACGGTAAAAGGTGAGCTCCGGTGGCATGCTAACGGGAAAAGATGTGCTCCGGTGGCATGCTAACGGGAAAATGTGTGCTACGGTGGCATGCTCATGGTAAAAGGTGTGCTCCTGTGGCATGCTAACGGAAAAAGTGTGCTACGGTGGCATGCTAACGGGAGAACATGTGGTTCGGTGGCATGCTAACTGGAAAAGGTGTGCTCCGGTGGCATGCTAATGGGAGAAGGTGTGCTTCAGTGGCATGCTAACAGGAAAAGGTGTGCTCCGGTGACATGCTAACGGGAGATGGTGTGCTACGATTACATGCTGACGGTAAAAGGTGTGCTCCGGTGGCTTGCCAACAAGAGAAGGTGTGCTACGGTGGCATGCTAACGGCAAAAGGTTTGCTCCAGTGGCATGCTAACTGAAAAAGGTGTGCTACGATGGCATGCTAACGGGGAAAGGTGTGCTACGGTGGCATGCTAACGGTAAAGGTGTGCTCCGGTGGCATGTCAACGGGAAAAGGTGTGCTCCAATGGCATGCTAGCAAGAAAAGGTGTGCTCCGGTGGCATGCTAACGGTAAAGGTGTGCTCCGGTGACATGCTAACGGTGAAAGGTGTGCTCCCGTGGCATGCTAACGGGAAAAGGTGTGCTCCGCTGCCATGTCAATGGGAAAAGGGTGCTCCGATGGCATGCTAACGGGAAAATGTGTGCTCCGGTGGCATGCTAATGGTAAAGGTGTGCTCCGGTGGCATGCTAACGGTCAAAGGTGTCCTCTGATGGCATGCTAACGGTAAAGGGTGTGCTCCGGTGGCATGCTAATGGTAAAGGTGTGCTTCGGTGGTATGCTAACAGGAAAAGGTGTGCTCCTGTGGCATGCTAACGGGGAAAGAAGTGCTCCGGTGGCATGCTAAACGGGAAAGGTGTCCTCCGTTGGCATGCTAAAGGGAGAAGGTGTGCTACAGTTGCATGCTAATGGGAAAAGGTGGGCTACAGTTGTATGCTAACGGGAAACAGTGTGCTACAGTTGCATGCTAACGGGAAAAGGTGTGCTACAGTTGCATGCTAATAGGAAAAGGTGGGCTACGGTGGCATGGTAACGGGAGAAGGAGTGCTCTGGTGGCATGCTAACGGTAAAATGTGTGCTCCGGTGGCATGCTAATGGTAAAGGTGTGCTCCGGTGGCATGCTAACGGGAAAAGGTGTGCTCCGGTGGGATGCTAACAGGGAAAGTTGTGCTCCGGTGGCATGCTAACGTGAGAAGGTGTGCTACTGTAGCATGCTAAAGGGAAAAGGTGTGCTCCGGTGGCATGCTAAAGGTAAAGGTGTGCTCTGGTGGCATGCTAACGGGAAAAGGTGTGGTACTGTGGCATGCTAACGGGAAAAGGTGTGCTACGGTGGCATGCTAAAGGGAAAAGGTGTTCTCCAGTGGATGATAATGGGGAAAGGTGTGTTCCGGTGGCATGCTAATGGGAGAAGGTGTGCTCCGGTGGCATGCTAACAGGAGAAAATGTGCTCCGGGGGCATGCTAACGGGAAAATGTGTGCTCCGATGGCATGCTAACAGGAAAAGGTGTGCTACGGTGACATGCTAGCGGGAAAAGATGTGCACCGGTGGCATGCTAAAGGAAAAAGGTGTGCTACAGCGGCATACTAACTGGAAAAGGTGTAATACTGTGGCATGCTCACGGTAAAGGTGTGCTCTGGTGGCATGCTGATGGTAAAAGGTGTGCTCCGGTGGCATACTAACGGTAAAAGTTGTGCTCCGGTGGCATGTTAACGGTAAAAGGTGTTTTCCGTTGGCATGCTAACGGTAAAAGGTGTGATACAGTGTCATGCTTAACGATACAAGGTGTGCTCCGGTGGCATGCTAAACGGGAAAGGTGTCCTCCGTTGGCATGCTAAAGGGAGAAGGTGTGCTACAGTTGCATGCTAATGGGATTAGGTGGGCTACAGTTGTATGCTAACGGGAAACAGTGTGCTACAGTTGCATGCTAACGGGAAAAGGTGTGCTACAGTTGCATGCTAATAGGAAAAGGTGGGCTACGGTGGCATGGTAACGGGAGAAGGAGTGCTCTGGTGGCATGCTAACGGTAAAACGTGTGCTCCGGTGGCATGCTAATGGTAAAGGTGTGCTCCGGTGGCATACTAACGGGAAAAGGTGTGCTCCGGTGGGATGCTAACAGGGAAAGTTGTGCTCCGGTGGCATGCTAACGTGAGAAGGTGTGCTACTGTAGCATGCTAAAGGGAAAAGGTGTGCTCCGGTGGCATGCTAAAGGTAAAGGTGTGCTCTGGTGGCATGCTAACGGGAAAAGGTGTGGTACTGTGGCATGCTAACGGGAAAAGGTGTGCTACGGTGGCATGCTAAAGGGAAAAGGTGTTCTCCAGTGGATGATAATGGGGAAAGGTGTGTTCCGGTGGCATGCTAATGGGAGAAGGTGTGCTCCGCTGCCATGTCAATGGGAAAAGGGTGCTCCGATGGCATGCTAACGGGAAAATGTGTGCTCCGGTGGCATGCTAATGGTAAAGGTGTGCTCCGGTGGCATGCTAACGGTCAAAGGTGTCCTCTGATGGCATGCTAACGGTAAAGGGTGTGCTCCGGTGGCATGCTAATGGTAAAGGTGTGCTTCGGTGGTATGCTAACAGGAAAAGGTGTGCTCCTGTGGCATGCTAACGGGGAAAGAAGTGCTCCGGTGGCATGCTAAACGGGAAAGGTGTCCTCCGTTGGCATGCTAAAGGGAGAAGGTGTGCTACAGTTGCATGCTAATGGGAAAAGGTGGGCTACAGTTGTATGCTAACGGGAAACAGTGTGCTACAGTTGCATGCTAACGGGAAAAGGTGTGCTACAGTTGCATGCTAATAGGAAAAGGTGGGCTACGGTGGCATGGTAACGGGAGAAGGAGTGCTCTGGTGGCATGCTAACGGTAAAATGTGTGCTCCGGTGGCATGCTAATGGTAAAGGTGTGCTCCGGTGGCATGCTAACGGGAAAAGGTGTGCTCCGGTGGGATGCTAACAGGGAAAGTTGTGCTCCGGTGGCATGCTAACGTGAGAAGGTGTGCTACTGTAGCATGCTAAAGGGAAAAGGTGTGCTCCGGTGGCATGCTAAAGGTAAAGGTGTGCTCTGGTGGCATGCTAACGGGAAAAGGTGTGGTACTGTGGCATGCTAACGGGAAAAGGTGTGCTACGGTGGCATGCTAAAGGGAAAAGGTGTTCTCCAGTGGATGATAATGGGGAAAGGTGTGTTCCGGTGGCATGCTAATGGGAGAAGGTGTGCTCCGGTGGCATGCTAACAGGAGAAAATGTGCTCCGGGGGCATGCTAACGGGAAAATGTGTGCTCCGATGGCATGCTAACAGGAAAAGGTGTGCTACGGTGACATGCTAGCGGGAAAAGATGTGCACCGGTGGCATGCTAAAGGAAAAAGGTGTGCTACAGCGGCATACTAACTGGAAAAGGTGTAATACTGTGGCATGCTCACGGTAAAGGTGTGCTCTGGTGGCATGCTGATGGTAAAAGGTGTGCTCCGGTGGCATACTAACGGTAAAAGTTGTGCTCCGGTGGCATGTTAACGGTAAAAGGTGTTTTCCGTTGGCATGCTAACGGTAAAAGGTGTGATACAGTGTCATGCTTAACGATACAAGGTGTGCTCCGGTGGCATGCTAAACGGGAAAGGTGTCCTCCGTTGGCATGCTAAAGGGAGAAGGTGTGCTACAGTTGCATGCTAATGGGATTAGGTGGGCTACAGTTGTATGCTAACGGGAAACAGTGTGCTACAGTTGCATGCTAACGGGAAAAGGTGTGCTACAGTTGCATGCTAATAGGAAAAGGTGGGCTACGGTGGCATGGTAACGGGAGAAGGAGTGCTCTGGTGGCATGCTAACGGTAAAACGTGTGCTCCGGTGGCATGCTAATGGTAAAGGTGTGCTCCGGTGGCATACTAACGGGAAAAGGTGTGCTCCGGTGGGATGCTAACAGGGAAAGTTGTGCTCCGGTGGCATGCTAACGTGAGAAGGTGTGCTACTGTAGCATGCTAAAGGGAAAAGGTGTGCTCCGGTGGCATGCTAAAGGTAAAGGTGTGCTCTGGTGGCATGCTAACGGGAAAAGGTGTGGTACTGTGGCATGCTAACGGGAAAAGGTGTGCTACGGTGGCATGCTAAAGGGAAAAGGTGTTCTCCAGTGGATGATAATGGGGAAAGGTGTGTTCCGGTGGCATGCTAATGGGAGAAGGTGTGCTCCGGTGGCATGCTAACAGGAGAAAATGTGCTCCGGGGGCATGCTAACGGGAAAATGTGTGCTCCGATGGCATGCTAACAGGAAAAGGTGTGCTACGGTGACATGCTAGCGGGAAAAGATGTGCACCGGTGGCATGCTAAAGGAAAAAGGTGTGCTACAGCGGCATACTAACTGGAAAAGGTGTAATACTGTGGCATGCTCACGGTAAAGGTGTGCTCTGGTGGCATGCTGATGGTAAAAGGTGTGCTCCGGTGGCATACTAACGGTAAAAGTTGTGCTCCGGTGGCATGTTAACGGTAAGAGGTGTTCTCCGCTGGCATGCTAACGGTAAAAGGTGTGCTACGGTGGCATGCTAACGATACAAGGTGTGCTCCGGTGGCAAGATAATGGAAAAAGGTGTGCTCCGGTGGCATGCAAACACGGAAAGGTGTGCTCCGGTGGCATGCTAACGTGAGAAAGTGTGCTACGGTGGCATGCTAACGAGAAGAGGTGCGCTATGGTGGCATGCTAACGGGAAGAGGTGTGCTATGGCGGCATGCTAACAGTAAAAGGTGTGCTCCTGTGGCTTGCTTTCGGTAAAAGGTGTGATCCGGTGGCATGCTAACGATACAAGATGTGCTCCGGTGGCATGCTAACGGGAAAAGGTGTGCTCTGGTGGCATGCTAACGGGAAAAGGGGTGCTCTGGTGGCATGCTAACGGTAAAAGGTGTGCTCCAGTGGCATGCTAGCGGTAAAAGGTGTGCTCCGGTGGCATGCTAACTAAAAAAGTTATGCTCCAGTGGCATGATATTGCGAAAAGGTGTGCAACGGTGGAATGCTAACGGCAGAAGGTGTGCTCCGGTGGGAACAATGGGAAAAGGTGTGCTCCAGTGGCATTCTAACGGGAAAATGTGTGCAACGGTGGCATGCTAACGGAAAAAGGTGTGCAATGGAGGCATGCTAACGGTAAAAGGTGCGCTCCAGTGGCATGCTAGTGGTAAAAGGTATGCTCCGGTGTCATGCTAATGGAAAAAGGTATGCTCCAGTGGCATGATATTGGGAAAAGGTGTGCAACGGTGGCATGCTAACGGCAGAAGGTGTGCTCCGGTGGAAACAATGGGAAAAGGTGTGCTCCGGTGGCATGCTAACGGGAAAATGTGTGCAACGGTGGCATGCTAACGGAAAAAGGTGTGCAATGGTGGCATGCTAACAGTAAAAGGTGTGCTCCAGTGGCATGCTAATGGGAAAAGGTATGCTCCGGGGGTATGATAACAGGAAAAGGTGTCCAACGGTGGCATGCTAACAGGAGAAGGTGTGCTCCGGTGGCAACAACTGGAAAAGGTGTGCTCCGGTGGCATGCTAACGAGAAAAGGTGTGCAACAGTGGCATGCTAACGGGAAAAGGTGAGCAATGGTGGCATGCTAACGATACAAGATGTGCTCCGGTGGCATGCTAATGGGAAAAGGTGTGCTCCAGTGGCATGCTAACAGGGAAAGGTGTGCTCCGGTGGCATGCTAAAGGGAGAATGTGTGCTACTGTGGCATGCTAACAAGAAAAAGTGTGCTACAGTGGCATGCTAACGGGAAAAGGTGTGCTATGGTGGCTTGCTAACTGTAAAAGGTGTGCAATGGTGGTATGATAACGAAAAAGGTGTGCTCCGGTGGCATGCTAAAGGGAAAAGGTGTTCTCCAGTGGATGCTAACGGGGAAAGGTGTGTTCCGGTGGCATGCTAACGGGAGAAGGTGTGCTCCGGGGGCATGCTAACGGAAAATGTGTGCTCCGGTTGCATGCTAATGGGAGAAGGTGTGCTCCGGTGGCATGCTAACAGGAGAAAATGTGCTCCGGGGGCATGCTAACGGGAAAATGTGTGCTCCGGTGGCATGCTGATGGTAAAAGGTGTGCTCCAGTGGCTTACTAATGGTAAAAGGTGTGCTCCGATGGCATGTTAACGGTAAGAGGTGTTCTCCGCTGGCATGCTAACGGTAAAAGGTGTGCTACGGTGGCATGCTAACGATACAAGGTGTGCTCCGGTGGCAAGATAACGGAAAAAGGTGTGCTCCGGTGGCATGCAAACACGGAAAGGTGTGCTCCGGTGGCATGCTAACGTGAGAAAGTGTGCTACGGTGGCATGCTAATGAGAAGAGGTGCGCTATGGTGGCATGCTAACGGGAAGAGGTGTGCTATGGTGGCATGCTAACAGTAAAAGGTGTGCTCCTGTGGCTTGCTTTCGGTAAAAGGTGAGCTCCGGTGGCATGCTAACGATACAAGATGTGCTCCGGTGGCATGCTAACGGGAAAAGGTGTGCTCTGGTGGCATGCTAACAGGGAAAGGTGTGCTCCGGTGGCATGCTAACGGAAGAAGGTGTCCTACTGTGGCATGCTAACAAGAAAAGGTGTGCTACAGTGGTATGCTAACGGGAAAAGGTGTGCTATGGTGGCATGCTAATGGGAAAAGGTGTGCTATCGTGGCAAGCTAACGGTAAAAGGTGTGCAACGGTGGCATGATAACGGAAAAAGGTGTGCTCCGGTGGCATGCAAACGGGAAAAGCAGTGCAACGGTGGCATGCTAACAGGAAAAGGTGTGCTCCGGTGGCATGCTAACGGGAAAAGGTGTGCTCCGGTGGCATGCTAACGGAAAAAGGTGTGCTCTGGTGGCATGCTGATGGTAAAAGGTGTGCTCCGGCGGCATGCTAACGGTAAAAGGTGTTCTCCGTTGGCATGCTAACAGTTAAACGTGTGCTCAGGTGGCATGCTAACGATACAAGGTGTGCTCTTGTGGCATGCTAACGGGAAAAGGTGTACTCCGGTGGAATGCTGACAGGGAAAGTTGTGCTCCGGCGGCATGCTAACGTGAGAAGGTGTGCTACTGTAGCATGCTAACGGGAAAAGGTGTGCTCCAGTGGCATGCTAAAGGTAAAGGTGTGCTCTGGTGGCATGCTAACGGGAAAAGGTGTGGTACTGTGGCATGCTAACGGGAATAGATGTGCTACGGTGGCATGCTAAAGGGAAAAGGTGTTCTCCAGTGGATGCTAACGGGGAAAGGTGTGTTCCGGTGGCATGCTAATGGGAGAAGGTGTGCTCCGGTGGCATGCTAACAGGAGAAAATGTGCTCCGGGGGCATGCTAACGGGAAAATGTGTGCTCCGGTGGCATGCTGATGGTAAAAGGTGTGCTCTAGTGGCTTACTAATGGTAAAAGGTGTGCTCCGGTGGCATGTTAACGGTAAGAGGTGTTCTCCGTTGGCATGCTAACGGTAAAAGGTGTGCTACGGTGGCATGCTAACGATACAAGGTGTGCTCCGGTGGCAAGATAACGGAAAAAGGCGTGCTCGGGTGGCATGCAAACACGGAAAGGTGTGCTCCGGTGGCATGCTAACATGAGAAAGTGTGCTACGGTGGCATGCTAACGAGAAGAGGTGCGCTATGGTGGCATGCTAACGGGAAGAGGTGTGCTATGGTGGCATGCTAACAGTAAAAGGTGTGCTCCTGTGGCTTGCTTTCGGTAAAAGGTGTGCTCCGGTGGCATGCTAACGATACAAGATGTGCTCCGGTGGCATGCTAACGGGAAAAGGTGTGCTCCGGTGGCATGCTAACAGGGAAAGGGGTGCTCCGGTGGCATGCTAACGGGAGAAGGTGTCCTACTGTGGCATGCTAACAAGAAAAGGTGTGCTACAGTGGTATGCTAACGGGAAAAGGTGTGCTATCGTGGCAAGCTAACGGTAAAAGGTGTGCAACGGTGGCATGATAACGGAAAAAGGTGTGCTCCGGTGGCATGCTAACGGGAAAAGGTGTGCAACGGTGGCATGCTAACAGGAAAAGGTGTGCTCCGGTGGCATGCTAACGGGAAAAGGTGTGCTCCGGTGGCATGCTAACGGAAAAAAGTGTGCTCAGGTGGCATGCTAACGGGAAAAGCTGTGCTCCGGTGGCATGCCAATGGAAAAAGGTATGCTACGGTGGAGTGCTAATGGGAGAAGGTGTGCTCTGGTGGCATGCTAACGGTAAAAGGTGTGCTCCAGTGGCATGCTAGCGGTAAAAGGTATGCTCCGGTGGCATGCTAACTAAAAAAGTTATGCTCCAGTGGCATGATATTGGGAAAAGGTGTGCAACGGTGGAATGCTAACGGCAGAAGGTGTGCTCCGGTGGGAACAATGGGAAAAGGTGTGCTCCGGTGGCATGCTAACGGGAAAATGTGTGCAACGGTGGCATGCTAACGGAAAAAGGTGTGCAATGGAGGCATGCTAACGGTAAAAGGTGCGCTCCAGTGGCATGCTAGTGGTAAAAGGTATGCTCCGGTGTCATGCTAACGGAAAAAGGTATGCTCCAGTGGCATGATATTGGGAAAAGGTGTGCAACGGTGGCATGCTAACGGCAGAAGGTGTGCTCCGGTGGGAACAATGGGAAAAGGTGTGCTCCGGTGGCATGCTAACGGGAAAATGTGTGCAACGGTGGCATGCTAACGGAAAAAGGTGTGCAATGGTGGCATGCTAACGGTAAAAGGTGTGCTCCAGTGGCATGGTAATGGGAAAAGGTATGCTCTGGGGGTATGATAACGGGAAAAGGTGTCCAACGGTGGCATGCTAACAGGAGAAGGTGTGCTCCGGTGGCAACAACTGGAAAAGGTGTGCTCCGGTGGCATGCTAACGAGAAAAGGTGTGCAACAGTGGCATGCTAACTGGAAAAGGTGAGCAATGGTGGCATGCTAACGATACAAGATGTGCTCCGGTGGCATGCTAATGGGAAAAGGTGTGCTCCAGTGGCATGCTAACAGGGAAAGGTGTGCTCCGGTGGCATGCTAAAGGGAGAATGTGTGCTACTGTGGCATGCTAACAAGAAAAAGTGTGCTACAGTGGCATGCTAACGGGAAAAGGTGTGCTATGGTGGCTTGCTAACTGTAAAAGGTGTGCAATGGTGGTATGATAACGAAAAAGGTGTGCTCCGGTGGCATGCTAAAGGGAAAAGGTGTTCTCCAGTGGATGCTAACGGGGAAAGGTGTGTTCCGGTGGCATGCTAACGGGAGAAGGTGTGCTCCGGGGGCATGCTAACGGGAAAATGTGTGCTCCGGTTGCATGCTAATGGGAAAAGGTGTGCTCCGGTGACATGCTAGCGGGAAAAGGTGTGCACAGGTGGCATGCTAATGGAAAAAGGTGTACTACAGCTGCATACTAATGGGAAAAGGTGTATTACTGTGGCATGCTCACGGTAAAGGTGTGCTCTGGTGGCATGCTGATGGTAAAAGGTGTGCTCCAGTGGCATACTAACGGTAAAAGGTGTGCTCAGGTGGCATGTTAACGGTAAAAGGTGTTCTCCGTTGGCATGCTAACGGTAAAGTTGTGCTTCGGTGGCATGCTAACGATACAAGGTGTGCTCCGGTGGCATGCTAACGGGAAAAGGTGTGCTCCGGTGGCATGCTAACACGGAAAGGTGTGCTCCGGTGGCATGCTAACGTGAGAAAGTGGCATGCTAACGAGAAGAGGTGCGCTACGGTGGCATGCTAACGGGAAAAGGGGTGCTCCGGTGGCATGCTAACGATACAAGGTGTGCTTCGGTGGCATGCTAACGGGAAAAGGTGTGCTCCGGTGGCATGCTAACACGGAAAGGTGTGCTCCGGTCGCATGCTAACGAGAAGAGGTGAGCTATGGTGGCATGCTAACGGAAAAGGTGTGCTATGGTGGCATGCTAACGGTAAAAGGTGTGCTCCGGTGGCTTGCTTTCGGTTAAACGTGTGCTCCGGTGGCATGCTAGCGATACAAGATGTGCTCCGGTGGCATGCTAATGGGAAAATGTGTGCTCCGGTGGCATGCTAACAGGGAAAGGTGTGCTCCGGTGGCATGCTAACGGGAGAAGGTGTCCTACTGTGGCATGCTAACAAGAAAAGGTGTTCTACAGTGGCATGCTAACGGGAAAAGGTGTGCTATGGTGGCATGCTAATGGGAAAAGGTGTGCTATCGTGGCATGCTAACGGTAAAAGGTGTGCAACGGTGGCATGATAACGGAAAAAGGTGTGCTCCGGTGGCATGCTAACGGGAAAAGGTGTGCTCCGGTGGCATGCTAACGGAAAAAAGGATGCTCCTGTGGCATGCTAACGGGAAAATCTGTGCTCCGGTGGCATGCCAATGGAAAAAGGTATGCTACGGTGGAATGCTAATGGGAGAAGGTGTGCTCTGGTGGCATGCTAACGGTAAAAGGTGTGCTCCAGTGGCATGCTAGCGGTAAAAGGTGTGCTCTGGTGGCATGCTAACGGAAAAAGGTATGCTCCAGTGCCATGATATTGGGAAAAGGTGTGCAACGGTGGAATGCTAACGGCAGAAGGTGTGCTGCAGTGGGAACAATGGGAAAAGGTGTGCTCCGTTGGCATGCTAACGGGAAAATGTGTGCAATGGAGGCATGCTAACGGTAAAAAGTGTGCTCCGGTGGCATGCTAACGGGAAAAGGTATGCTCCGGTGGTATGATAGCGGGAAAAGGTGTGCAACGGTGGCATGCTAACAGGGGAAGGTGTGCTTCGGTGGCAACAACGGGAAAAGGTGTGCTGCGGTGGCATGCTAACGAGAAAAGGTGTGCAACGGTGGCATTCTAACGGGAAAAGGTGTGCAATGGTGGCATGCTAACGGTAAAAGGTGTGTTCCGGTGGCATGCTAACGTGAAAAGGTGTGTTCCGGTAGCATGCTAACGATACAAGATGTGCTCCGGTGGAATGCTAATGGGAAAAGGTGTGCTCCGGTGGTATGCTAACAGGGAAAGGTGTGCTCCGGTGGCATGCTAACGGGAGAAGGTGTGCTACTGTGGCATGCTAACAATAGAAGGTGTGATACAGTGGCATGCTAACGGGAAAATGTGTGCTATGGTGGCTTGCTAACGGGAAAAGGTGAGCTATGGTGGCATGCTAACTGTAAAAGGTGTGCAATGGTGGCATGATAACGGAAAAAGGTGTGCTACGGTGGCATGCTAAAGGGAAAGGGTGTTCTCCAGTGGATGCTAACGGGGAAAGGTGTGTTCCGAGGGCATGCTAACGGGAGAAGGTGTGCTCCGGTGGCATGCTAACTGGAGAAAATGTGCTCCGGGGGCATGCTAACGGGAAAATGTGTGCTCCGGTTGCATGCTAACGGGAAAAGGTGTGCTCCGGTGACATGCTAGCGGGAAAAGGTGTGCACCGGTGGCATGCTAATGGTAAAAGGTGTGCTACAGCGGCATACTAATGGGAAAAGGTGTAATACTGTGGCATGCTCACGGTAAAGGTGTGCTCTGGTGGCATGCTGATGGTAAAAGCTGTGCTCCAGTGTCACACTAACGGTGAAAGGTGTGCTCCGGTGGCATGTTAACGGTAAGAGGTGTTCTCTGTTGGCACTCTAACGGTAAAAGGTGTGCTACGGTGGCATGCTAACGATACAAGGTGTGCTCCGGTGGCATGCTAACGGGAAAAGGTGTGCTTCGGTGGCATGCTAACACGGAAAGGTGTGCTCCGGTGGCATGCTAACGAGAAGAGGTGCGCTACGGTGGCATGCTAACGGGAAAAGGTGTGCTCCGGTGGCATGCTAACGATACAAGGTGTGCTCCGATGGCATGCTAACGGGAAAAGGTGTGCTCCGGTGACATGCTAACACGCAAAGGTGTGCTCCGGTCGCATGCTAACGTAAGAAAGTGTGCTACAATGGCATGCTAATGGGAAAAGTTGTGCTCCGGTGGCATGCTAACGGAAAAAAGTGTGCTCCTGTGGCATGCTAACGGGAAAAGCTGTGCTCCGGTGGCATGCCAATGGAAAAAGGTTTGCTACGGTGGAATGGTAATGGGAAAAGGTGTGCGCTGGTGGCATGCTAACGGTAAAAGGTGTGCTCCAGTGGCATGCTAGCGGTAAAAGGTGAAATCCGGTGGCTTGCTCACGGAAATAGGTATGCTACAGTGGCATGATATTGGGAAAAGGTGTCCAACGGTGGCATGCTAACGGCATAAGGTGTGCTCCGGTGGGAACAATGGGAAAAGGTGTGCTCCGGTGGCATGCTAATGGGAAAATGAGTGCAACGGTGGAATGCTAACGGAAAACGGTGTGTAATGGAGGCATGCTAACGGTAAAAGGTGTGCTCCGGTGGCATGCTAAAGGGAAGAGGTATGCTCTGGTGGTATGATAGCGGGAAAAGGTGTGCAACGGTGGCATGCTAACAGGAGAAGGTGTGCTTCGCTGGCAACAACGGGAAAAGGTGTGCTCCGGTGGCATGCTAACGAGAAAAGGTGTGCAACGGTGGCATGCTAACGGTAAAAGGTGTGTTCCCGTGGCATGCTAACGTGAAAAGGTGTGTTCCGGTGGCATGCTAACGATACAAGATGTGCTCCGGTGGCATGCTAATGGGAAAAGGTGTGCTCCGGTGGTATGCTAACAGGGAAAGGTGTGCTCCGGTGGCATGCTAACGGGAGAATGTGTGCTACTGTGGCATGCTAACAATAAAAGGTGTGCTACAGTGGCATGCTAACTGGAAAATGTGTGCTATGGTGGCTTGCTAACGGGAAAAGGTGAGCTATGGTGGCATGCTAACTGTAAAAGGTGTGCAATGGTGGCATGATAACGGAAAAAGGTGTGCTCTGGTGGCATGCTAACGGGAAAAGCTGTGCTCCGGTGGCATGCCAATGGAAAAAGGTATGTTATGGTGGAATGCTAATAGGAGAAGGTGTGCTCCGGTGGCATGCTAACTGTAAAAGGTGTGCTCCAGTGGCATGCTAGCGGTAAAAGGTGTGCTCCGGTGTCATGCTAATGGAAATAGGTATGCTCCAGTGGCATGATATTGGGAAAAGGTGTGCAACGGTGGCATGCTAACGGCAGAAGGTGTGCTCCGGTGGGAACAATGGGAAAAGGTGTGCTCCGGTGGCATGCTAACGGGAAAATGTGTGCAACGGTGGAATGCTAACGGAAAAATGTGTGCAATGGAGGCATGCTAACGGTAAAAGGTGTTCTCCGGTGGCATGCTAACGGGAAGAGGTATGCTCCGGTGGTATGATAGCGGGAAAAGGTGTGCAACGGTGGCATGCTAACAGGAGAAGGTGTGCTTCGGTGGCAACAATGGGAAAAGGTGTGCTCCGGTGGCATGCTAACGTGAAAAGGTGTGTT
Organism: Phyllobates terribilis; assembly: GCF_046119375.1. NCBI lineage: Eukaryota > Metazoa > Chordata > Amphibia > Anura > Dendrobatidae > Phyllobates > Phyllobates terribilis. The sequence continues at coordinate 277,840 of NW_027363861.1, read as the reverse complement.
CCGGTGGCATGCTAACGATACAAGATGTGCTCCGGTGGCATGCTAATGGGAAAAGGTGTGCTCCGGTGGTATGCTAACAGGGAAATGTGTGCTCCGGTGGCATGCTAACGGGAGAATGTGTGCTACTGTGGCATGCTAACATTAAAAGGTGTGCAACAGTGGCATGCTAACTGGAAAATGTGTGCTATGGTGGCTTGCTAACTGGAAAAGGTGAGCTATAGTGGCATGTTAACTGTAAAAGGTGGGCAATGGTGGCATGATAACGGAAAAAGGTGTGCTCCGGTGGCATGCTAAAGGGAAAAGGTGTTCTCCAGTGGATGCTAACGGGGAACGGTGTGTTCCGAGGGCATGCTAACGGGAGAAGGCGTGCTCCGGTGGCATGCTAACAGGAGAAAATGTGCTCCGGGGGCATGCTAACGGGAAAAGGTGTGCTCCGGTGACATGTTAGCGGGAAAAGGTGTGCACCGGTGGCATGCTAATGGAAAAAGGTGTGCTACAGCGGCATACTAATGGAAAAAGGTGTAATACTGTGGCATGCTCACGGTAAAAGTGTGCTCTGGTGGCATGCTGATGGTAAAAGGTGTGCTCCAGTGGCACACTAACGGTAAAAGGTGTGCTCCGGTGGCATGTTAACGGTAAGAGGTTTTCTCCATTGGCATTCTAACGGTAAAAGGTGTGCTACGTTGGCATGCTAACGATACAAGGTGTGCTCCGGTGTCATGCTAACGGGAAAAGGTGTGCTCCGGTGGCATGCTAACATGGAAAGGTGTGCTCCGGTGGCATGCTAATGTGAGAAAGTGTGCTACGGTGGCATGCCAACGAGAAGAGGTGCGCTTCGGTGGCATGCTAAAGGGAAAAGGTGTGCTCCGGTGGCATGCTAACGATAGAAGGTGTGCTCCGGTGGCATGCTAACGGGAAAAGGTGTGCTCCGGTGACATGCTAACACGCAAAGGTATGCTCCGGTCGCATGCTAACGTAAGAAAGTGTGCTACAATGGCATGCTAATGAGAAGATGTGCGCTACGGTGGCATGCAAACGGGAAAAGGTGTGCTATGGTGGCATGCTAATGTTAAAAGGTGTGCTCTGGTGGCTTCCTTTCGGTAAAATGTGTGCTCTGGTGGCATGCTAGCGATACAAGATATGCTCCGGTGGCATGCTAACGGGTAAAGTTGTGCTCCGGTGGCATGCTAACAGGGAAAGGTGTGCTCTGGTGGCATGCTAACGGGAGAAGGTGTGCTACTGTGGCATGCTAACAGGAAAAGGTGTGCTATGGTGGCATGCTAACGGTAAAAGGTGTGCAACGGTGGCATGATAACGGAAAAAGGTGTGCTCCGGTGGCATGCTAACGGGAAAAGGTGTGCAACGGTGGCATGCTAACAGGAAAAGGTGTGCTCCGGTGGCATGCTAACGGGAAAAGGTGTGCTCCGGTGGTATGCTAACGGGAAAAGGTGTGCTACTGTGGCATGCTAAAGGGAAAAGGTGAACTCCGTTGGCATGCTAACGGGAAAACTGTGTGCTACAGTGGCATGCTAACGGTAAAGGTGTGCTCCGCTGGCATGCTAACGGGAAGATGGTGTGCTACGGTGACATGCTAACGGTAAAGGTGTGCTCCAGTGTCATGCTAACGCGAAAAGGTGTGCTCCGGTGGCATGCTGACGGGAGAAGGTGTCTTCCAGTGGCATGCTAATGGATAAAGGTGGGCTACAGTGGCATGCTAACGGTAAAGGTGTGCTCCGGTGGCATGCTAACGGGAAAAAGTGTGCTCCGGTGGCATGCTAACGGGAAAAGGTGTGCTCCGGTGGCATGCTAACGGAAAAAGGTGTGCTCCGGTGGCATGCTGATGGTAAAAGGTGTGCTCCGGCGGCATGCTAACGGTAAAAGGTGTTCTCCGTTGGCATGCTAACAGTTAAACGTGTGCTCAGGTGGCACGCTAACGATGCAAGGTGTGCTCTTGTGGCATGCTAACGGGAAAAGGTGTACTCCGGTGGAATGCTGACAGAGAAAGTTGTGCTCCGGCGGCATGCTAACGTGAGAAGGTGTGCTACTGTAGCATGCTAACGGGAAAAGGTGTGCTCCAGTGGCATGCTAAAGGTAAAGGTATGCTCTGGTGGCATGCTAACGGGAAAAGGTGTGGTACTGTGGCATGCTAACGGGAATAGGTGTGCTACGGTGGCATGCTAAAGGGAAAAGATGTTCTCCAGTGGATGCTAACCGGGAAAGGTGTGTTCCGGTGGCATGCTAATGGGAGAAGGTGTGCTCCGGTGGCATGCTAACAGGAGAAAATGTGCTCCGGGGGCATGCTAACGGGAAAATGTGTGCTCCGGTGGCATGCTGATGGTAAAAGGAGTGCTCCAGTGGCTTACTAATGGTAAAAGGTGTGCTCCGATGGCATGTTAACGGTAAGAGGTGTTCTCCGCTGGCATGCTAACGGTAAAAGGTGTGCTACGGTGGCATGCTAACGATACAAGGTGTGCTCCGGTGGCAAGATAATGGAAAAAGGCGTGCTCCGGTGGCATGCAAACACGGAAAGGTGTGCTCCGGTGGCATGCTAACGTGAGAAAGTGTGCTACGGTGGCATGCTAATTAGAAGAGGTGCGCTATGGTGTCATGCTAACGGGAAGAGGTGTGCTATGGTGGCATGCTAACAGTAAAAGGTGTGCTCCTGTGGCTTGCTTTCGGTAAAAGGTGTGATCCGGTGGCATGCTAACGATACAAGATGTGCTCCGGTGGCATGCTAACGGGAAAAGGTGTGCTCTGGTGGCATGCTAATGGGAAAAGGTGTGCTCCAGTGGCATGCTAGCGGTAAAAGGTGTGCTCCGGTGGCATGCTAACTAAAAAACTTATGCTCCAGTGGCATGATATTGGGAAAAGGTGTGCAACGGTGGCATGCTAACGGGAAAAGGTGTGCAATGGTGGCATGCTAACGGTAAAAGGTGTGTTCCGGTGGCATGCTAACGTGAAAAGGTGTGTTCCGGTAGCATGCTAACGATACAAGATGTGCTCCGGTGGAATGCTAATGGGAAAAGGTGTGCTCCGGTGGTATGCTAACAGGGAAAGGTGTGCTCCGGTGGCATGCTAACGGGAGAAGGTGTGCTACTGTGGCATGCTAACAATAGAAGGTGTGATACAGTGGCATGCTAACGGGAAAATGTGTGCTATGGTGGCTTGCTAACGGGAAAAGGTGAGCTATGGTGACATGCTAACTGTAAAAGGTGTGCAATGGTGGCATGATAACGGAAAAAGGTGTGCTACGGTGGCATGCTAAAGGGAAAGGGTGTTCTCCAGTGGATGCTAACGGGGAAAGGTGTGTTCCGAGGGCATGCTAACGGGAGAAGGTGTGCTCCGGTGGCATGCTAACTGGAGAAAATGTGCTCCGGGGGCATGCTAACGGGAAAATGTGTGCTCCGGTTGCATGCTAACGGGAAAAGGTGTGCTCCGGTGACATGCTAGCGGGAAAAGGTGTGCACCGGTGGCATGCTAATGGTAAAAGGTGTGCTACAGCGGCATACTAATGGGAAAAGGTGTAATACTGTGGCATGCTCACGGTAAAGGTGTGCTCTGGTGGCATGCTGATGGTAAAAGCTGTGCTCCAGTGTCACACTAACGGTGAAAGGTGTGCTCCGGTGGCATGTTAACGGTAAGAGGTGTTCTCTGTTGGCACTCTAACGGTAAAAGGTGTGCTACGGTGGCATGCTAACGATACAAGGTGTGCTCCGGTGGCATGCTAACGGGAAAAGGTGTGCTTCGGTGGCATGCTAACACGGAAAGGTGTGCTCCGGTGGCATGCTAACGAGAAGAGGTGCGCTACGGTGGCATGCTAACGGGAAAAGGTGTGCTCCGGTGGCATGCTAACGATACAAGGTGTGCTCCGATGGCATGCTAACGGGAAAAGGTGTGCTCCGGTGACATGCTAACACGCAAAGGTGTGCTCCGGTCGCATGCTAACGTAAGAAAGTGTGCTACAATGGCATGCTAATGGGAAAAGTTGTGCTCCGGTGGCATGCTAACGGAAAAAAGTGTGCTCCTGTGGCATGCTAACGGGAAAAGCTGTGCTCCGGTGGCATGCCAATGGAAAAAGGTTTGCTACGGTGGAATGGTAATGGGAAAAGGTGTGCGCTGGTGGCATGCTAACGGTAAAAGGTGTGCTCCAGTGGCATGCTAGCGGTAAAAGGTGAAATCCGGTGGCTTGCTCACGGAAATAGGTATGCTACAGTGGCATGATATTGGGAAAAGGTGTCCAACGGTGGCATGCTAACGGCATAAGGTGTGCTCCGGTGGGAACAATGGGAAAAGGTGTGCTCCGGTGGCATGCTAATGGGAAAATGAGTGCAACGGTGGAATGCTAACGGAAAAAGGTGTGTAATGGAGGCATGCTAACGGTAAAAGGTGTGCTCCGGTGGCATGCTAAAGGGAAGAGGTATGCTCTGGTGGTATGATAGCGGGAAAAGGTGTGCAACGGTGGCATGCTAACAGGAGAAGGTGTGCTTTGCTGGCAACAACGGGAAAAGGTGTGCTCCGGTGGCATGCTAACGAGAAAAGGTGTGCAACGGTGGCATGCTAACGGTAAAAGGTGTGTTCCCGTGGCATGCTAACGTGAAAAGGTGTGTTCCGGTGGCATGCTAACGATACAAGATGTGCTCCGGTGGCATGCTAATGGGAAAAGGTGTGCTCCGGTGGTATGCTAACAGGGAAAGGTGTGCTCCGGTGGCATGCTAACGGGAGAATGTGTGCTACTGTGGCATGCTAACAATAAAAGGTGTGCTACAGTGGCATGCTAACTGGAAAATGTGTGCTATGGTGGCTTGCTAACGGGAAAAGGTGAGCTATGGTGGCATGCTAACTGTAAAAGGTGTGCAATGGTGGCATGATAACGGAAAAAGGTGTGCTCTGGTGGCATGCTAACGGGAAAAGCTGTGCTCCGGTGGCATGCCAATGGAAAAAGGTATGTTATGGTGGAATGCTAATAGGAGAAGGTGTGCTCCGGTGGCATGCTAACTGTAAAAGGTGTGCTCCAGTGGCATGCTAGCGGTAAAAGGTGTGCTCCGGTGTCATGCTAATGGAAATAGGTATGCTCCAGTGGCATGATATTGGGAAAAGGTGTGCAACGGTGGCATGCTAACGGCAGAAGGTGTGCTCCGGTGGGAACAATGGGAAAAGGTGTGCTCCGGTGGCATGCTAACGGGAAAATGTGTGCAACGGTGGAATGCTAACGGAAAAATGTGTGCAATGGAGGCATGCTAACGGTAAAAGGTGTTCTCCGGTGGCATGCTAACGGGAAGAGGTATGCTCCGGTGGTATGATAGCGGGAAAAGGTGTGCAACGGTGGCATGCTAACAGGAGAAGGTGTGCTTCGGTGGCAACAATGGGAAAAGGTGTGCTCCGGTGGCATGCTAACGTGAAAAGGTGTGTTCCGGTGGCATGCTAACGATACAAGATGTGCTCCGGTGGCATGCTAATGGGAAAAGGTGTGCTCCGGTGGTATGCTAACAGGGAAATGTGTGCTCCGGTGGCATGCTAACGGGAGAATGTGTGCTACTGTGGCATGCTAACATTAAAAGGTGTGCAACAGTGGCATGCTAACTGGAAAATGTGTGCTATGGTGGCTTGCTAACTGGAAAAGGTGAGCTATAGTGGCATGTTAACTGTAAAAGGTGGGCAATGGTGGCATGATAACGGAAAAAGGTGTGCTCCGGTGGCATGCTAAAGGGAAAAGGTGTTCTCCAGTGGATGCTAACGGGGAAAGGTGTGTTCCGAGGGCATGGTAACGGGAGAAGGCGTGCTCCGGTGGCATGCTAACAGGAGAAAATGTGCTCCGGGGGCATGCTAACGGGAAAAGGTGTGCTCCGGTGACATGTTAGCGGGAAAAGGTGTGCACCGGTGGCATGCTAATGGAAAAAGGTGTGCTACAGCGGCATACTAATGGAAAAAGGTGTAATACTGTGGCATGCTCACGGTAAAAGTGTGCTCTGGTGGCATGCTGATGGTAAAAGGTGTGCTCCAGTGGCACACTAACGGTAAAAGGTGTGCTCCGGTGGCATGTTAACGGTAAGAGGTTTTCTCCGTTGGCATTCTAACGGTAAAAGGTGTGCTACGTTGGCATGCTAATGATACAAGGTGTGCTCCGGTGTCATGCTAACGGGAAAAGGTGTGCTCCGGTGGCATGCTAACATGGAAAGGTGTGCTCCGGTGGCATGCTAATGTGAGAAAGTGTGCTACGGTGGCATGCCAACGAGAAGAGGTGCGCTTCGGTGGCATGCTAAACTGAAAAGGTGTGCTCCGGTGGCATGCTAACGATAGAAGGTGTGCTCCGGTGGCATGCTAACGGGAAAAGGTGTGCTCCGGTGACATGCTAACACGCAAAGGTATGCTCCGGTCGCATGCTAACGTAAGAAAGTGTGCTACAATGGCATGCTAATGAGAAGATGTGCGCTACGGTGGCATGCAAACGGGAAAAGGTGTGCTATGGTGGCATGCTAATGTTAAAAGGTGTGCTCTGGTGGCTTCCTTTCGGTAAAATGTGTGCTCTGGTGGCATGCTAGCGATACAAGATATGCTCCGGTGGCATGCTAACGGGTAAAGTTGTGCTCCGGTGGCATGCTAACAGGGAAAGGTGTGCTCTGGTGGCATGCTAACGGGAGAAGGTGTGCTACTGTGGCATGCTAACAGGAAAAGGTGTGCTATGGTGGCATGCTAACGGTAAAAGGTGTGCAACGGTGGCATGATAACGGAAAAAGGTGTGCTCCGGTGGCATGCTAACGGGAAAAGGTGTGCAACGGTGGCATGCTAACAGGAAAAGGTGTGCTCCGGTGGCATGCTAACGGGAAAAGGTGTGCTCCGGTGGTATGCTAACGGGAAAAGGTCTGCTACTGTGGCATGCTAAAGGGAAAAGGTGAACTCCGTTGGCATGCTAACGGGAAAACTGTGTGCTACAGTGGCATGCTAACGGTAAAGGTGTGCTCCGCTGGCATGCTAACGGGAAGATGGTGTGCTACGGTGACATGCTAACGGTAAAGGTGTGCTCCAGTGTCATGCTAACGCGAAAAGGTGTGCTCCGGTGGCATGCTGACGGGAGAAGGTGTCTTCCGGTGGCATGCTAATGGATAAAGGTGGGCTACAGTGGCATGCTAACGGTAAAGGTGTGCTCCGGTGGCATGCTAACGGGAAAAAGTGTGCTCCGGTGGCATGCTAACGGGAAAAGGTGTGCTCCGGTGGCATGCTAACGGAAAAAGGTGTGCTCCGGTGGCATGCTGATGGTAAAAGGTGTGCTCCGGCGGCATGCTAACGGTAAAAGGTGTTCTCCGTTGGCATGCTAACAGTTAAACGTGTGCTCAGGTGGCACGCTAACGATGCAAGGTGTGCTCTTGTGGCATGCTAACGGGAAAAGGTGTACTCCGGTGGAATGCTGACAGAGAAAGTTGTGCTCCGGCGGCATGCTAACGTGAGAAGGTGTGCTACTGTAGCATGCTAACGGGAAAAGGTGTGCTCCAGTGGCATGCTAAAGGTAAAGGTATGCTCTGGTGGCATGCTAACGGGAAAAGGTGTGGTACTGTGGCATGCTAACGGGAATAGGTGTGCTACGGTGGCATGCTAAAGGGAAAAGATGTTCTCCAGTGGATGCTAACCGGGAAAGGTGTGTTCCGGTGGCATGCTAATGGGAGAAGGTGTGCTCCGGTGGCATGCTAACAGGAGAAAATGTGCTCCGGGGGCATGCTAACGGGAAAATGTGTGCTCCGGTGGCATGCTGATGGTAAAAGGAGTGCTCCAGTGGCTTACTAATGGTAAAAGGTGTGCTCCGATGGCATGTTAACGGTAAGAGGTGTTCTCCGCTGGCATGCTAACGGTAAAAGGTGTGCTACGGTGGCATGCTAACGATACAAGGTGTGCTCCGGTGGCAAGATAATGGAAAAAGGCGTGCTCCGGTGGCATGCAAACACGGAAAGGTGTGCTCCGGTGGCATGCTAACGTGAGAAAGTGTGCTACGGTGGCATGCTAACGGGAAGAGGTGTGCTATGGTGGCATGCTAACAGTAAAAGGTGTGCTCCTGTGGCTTGCTTTCGGTAAAAGGTGTGATCCGGTGGCATGCTAACGATACAAGATGTGCTCCGGTGGCATGCTAACGGGAAAAGGTGTGCTCTGGTGGCATGCTAACGGGAAAAGGGGTGCTCTGGTGGCATGCTAATGGTAAAAGGTGTGCTCCAGTGGCATGCTAGCGGTAAAAGGTGTGCTCCGGTGGCATGCTAACTAAAAAAGTTATGCTCCAGTGGCATGATATTGCGAAAAGGTGTGCAACGGTGGAATGCTAACGGCAGAAGGTGTGCTCCGGTGGGAACAATGGGAAAAGGTGTGCTCCGGTGGCATTCTAATGGGAAAATGTGTGCAACGGTGGCATGCTAACGGAAAAAGGTGTGCAATGGAGGCATGCTAACGGTAAAAGGTGTGCTCCAGTGGCATGCTAATGGGAAAAGGTATGCTCCGGGGGTATGATAACAGGAAAAGGTGTCCAACGGTGGCATGCTAACAGGAGAAGGTGTGCTCCGGTGGCAACAACTGGAAAAGTTGTGCTCCGGTGGCATGCTAACGAGAAAAGGTGTGCAACAGTGGCATGCTAACGGGAAAAGGTGAGCAATGGTGGCATGCTAACGATACAAGATGTGCTCCGGTGGCATGCTAATGGGAAAAGGTGTGCTCCAGTGGCATGCTAACAGGGAAAGGTGTGCTCCGGTGGCATGCTAAAGGGAGAATGTGTGCTACTGTGGCATGCTAACAAGAAAAAGTGTGCTACAGTGGCATGCTAACGGGAAAAGGTGTGTTATGGTGGCTTGCTAACTGTAAAAGGTGTGCAATGGTGGTATGATAATGAAAAAGGTGTGCTCCGGTGGCATGCTAAAGGGAAAAGGTGTTCTCCAGTGGATGCTAACGGGGAAAGGTGTGTTCCGGTGGCATGCTAACGGGAGAAGGTGTGCTCCGGGGGCATGCTAACGGAAAATGTGTGCTCCGGTTGCATGCTAATGGGAGAAGGTGTGCTCCGGTGGCATGCTAACAGGAGAAAATGTGCTCCGGGGGCATGCTAACGGGAAAATGTGTGCTCCGGTGGCATGCTGATGGTAAAAGGTGTGCTCCAGTGGCTTACTAATGGTAAAAGGTGTGCTCCGATGGCATGTTAACGGTAAGAGGTGTTCTCCGCTGGCATGCTAACGGTAAAAGGTGTGCTACGGTGGCATGCTAACGATACAAGGTGTGCTCCGGTGGCAAGATAACGGAAAAAGGTGTGCTCCGGTGGCATGCAAACACGGAAAGGTGTGCTCCGGTGGCATGCTAACGTGAGAAAGTGTGCTACGGTGGCATGCTAATGAGAAGAGGTGCGCTATGGTGGCATGCTAACGGGAACAGGTGTGCTATGGTGGCATGCTAACAGTAAAAGGTGTGCTCCTGTGGCTTGCTTTCGGTAAAAGGTGAGCTCCGGTGGCATGCTAACGATACAAGATGTGCTCCGGTGGCATGCTAACGGGAAAAGGTGTGCTCTGGTGGCATGCTAACAGGGAAAGGTGTGCTCCGGTGGCATGCTAACGGGAGAAGGTGTCCTACTGTGGCATGCTAACAAGAAAAGGTGTGCTACAGTGGTATGCTAACGGGAAAAGGTGTGCTATGGTGGCATGCTAATGGGAAAAGGTGTGCTATCGTGGCAAGCTAACGGTAAAAGGTGTGCAACGGTGGCATGATAACGGAAAAAGGTGTGCTCCGGTGGCATGCAAACGGGAAAAGCAGTGCAACGGTGGCATGCTAACAGGAAAAGGTGTGCTCCGGTGGCATGCTAACGGGAAAAGGTGTTCTTCGGTGGCATGCTAACGGGAAAAGGTGTGCTCCGGTGGCATGCTAACGGAAAAAGGTGTGCTCCGGTGGCATGCTGATGGTAAAATGTGTGCTCCGGCGGCATGCTAACGGTAAAAGGTGTTCTCCGTTGGCATGCTAACAGTTAAACGTGTGCTCAGGTGGCATGCTAACGATACAAGGTGTGCTCTTGTGGCATGCTAACGGGAAAAGGTGTACTCCGGTGGAATGCTGACAGGGAAAGTTGTGCTCTGGCGGCATGCTAACGTGAGAAGGTGTGCTACTGTAGCATGCTAACGGGAAAAGGTGTGCTCCAGTGGCATGCTAAAGGTAAAGGTGTGCTCTGGTGGCATGCTAACGGGAAAAGGTGTGGTACTGTGGCATGCTAACGGGAATAGATGTGCTACGGTGGCATGCTAAAGGGAAAAGGTGTTCTCCAGTGGATGCTAACGGGGAAAGGTGTGTTCCGGTGGCATGCTAATGGGAGAAGGTGTGCTCCTGTGGCATGCTAACAGGAGAAAATGTGCTCCGGGGGCATGCTAACGGGAAAATGTGTGCTCCGGTGGCATGCTGATGGTAAAAGGTGTGCTCTAGTGGCTTACTAATGGTAAAAGGTGTGCTCCGGTGGCATGTTAACGGTAAGAGGTGTTCTCCGTTGGCATGCTAACGGTAAAAGGTGTGCTACGGTGGCATGCTAACGATACAAGGTGTGCTCCGGTGGCAAGATAACGGAAAAAGGTGTGCTCGGGTGGCATGCAAACACGGAAAGGTGTGCTCCGGTGGCATGCTAACATGAGAAAGTGTGCTACGGTGGCATGCTAACGAGAAGAGGTGCGCTATGGTGGCATGCTAACGGGAAGAGGTGTGCTATGGTGGCATGCTAACAGTAAAAGGTGTGCTCCTGTGGCTTGCTTTCAGTAAAAGGTGTGCTCCGGTGGCATGCTAACGATACAAGATGTGCTCCGGTGGCATGCTAACGGGAAAAGGTGTGCTCCGGTGGCATGCTAACAGGGAAAGGGGTGCTCCGGTGGCATGCTAACGGGAGAAGGTGTCCTACTGTGGCATGCTAACAAGAAAAGGTGTGCTACAGTGGTATGCTAACGGGAAAAGGTGTGCTATCGTGGCAAGCTAACGGTAAAAGGTGTGCAACGGTGGCATGATAACGGAAAAAGGTGTGCTCCGGTGGCATGCTAACGGGAAAAGGTGTGCAACGGTGGCATGCTAACAGGAAAAGGTGTGCTCCGGTGGCATGCTAACGGGAAAAGGTGTGCTCCGGTGGCATGCTAATGGAAAAAAGTGTGCTCAGGTGGCATGCTAACGGGAAAAGCTGTGCTCCGGTGGCATGCCAATGGAAAAAGGTATGCTACGGTGGAGTGCTAATGGGAGAAGGTGTGCTCTGGTGGCATGCTAACGGTAAAAGGTGTGCTCCAGTGGCATGCTAGCGGTAAAAGGTATGCTCCGGTGGCATGCTAACTAAAAAAGTTATGCTCCAGTGGCATGATATTGGGAAAAGGTGTGCAACGGTGGAATGCTAACGGCAGAAGGTGTGCTCCGGTGGGAACAATGGGAAAAGGTGTGCTCCGGTGGCATGCTAACGGGAAAATGTGTGCAACGGTGGCATGCTAACGGAAAAAGGTGTGCAATGGAGGCATGCTAACGGTAAAAGGTGCGCTCCAGTGGCATGCTAGTGGTAAAAGGTATGCTCCGGTGTCATGCTAACGGAAAAAGGTATGCTCCAGTGGCATGATATTGGGAAAAGGTGTGCAACGGTGGCATGCTAACGGCAGAGGGTGTGCTCCGGTGGGAACAATGGGAAAAGGTGTGCTCCGGTGGCATGCTAACGGGAAAATGTGTGCAACGGTGGCATGCTAACGGAAAAAGGTGTGCAATGGTGGCATGCTAACGGTAAAAGGTGTGCTCCAGTGGCATGGTAATGGGAAAAGGTATGCTCCGGGGGTATGATAATGGGAAAAGGTGTCCAACGGTGGCATGCTAACAGGAGAAGGTGTGCTCCGGTGGCAACAACTGGAAAAGGTGTGCTCCGGTGGCATGCTAACGAGAAAAGGTGTGCAACAGTGGCATGCTAACTGGAAAAGGTGAGCAATGGTGGCATGCTAACGATACAAGATGTGCTCCGGTGGCATGCTAATGGGAAAAGGTGTGCTCCAGTGGCATGCTAACAGGGAAAGGTGTGCTCCGGTGGCATGCTAAAGGGAGAATGTGTGCTACTGTGGCATGCTAACAAGAAAAAGTGTGCTACAGTGGCATGCTAACGGGAAAAGGTGTGCTATGGTGGCTTGCTAACTGTAAAAGGTGTGCAATGGTGGTATGATAACGAAAAAGGTGTGCTCCGGTGGCATGCTAAAGGGAAAAGGTGTTCTCCAGTGGATGCTAACGGGGAAAGGTGTGTTCCGGTGGCATGCTAACGGGAGAAGGTGTGCTCCGGGGGCATGCTAACGGGAAAATGTGTGCTCCGGTTGCATGCTAATGGGAAAAGGTGTGCTCCGGTGACATGCTAGCGGGAAAAGGTGTGCACAGGTGGCATGCTAATGGAAAAAGGTGTACTATAGCTGCATACTAATGGGAAAAGGTGTATTACTGTGGCATGCTCACGGTAAAGGTGTGCTCTGGTGGCATGCTGATGGTAAAAGGTGTGCTCCAGTGGCATACTAACGGTAAAAGGTGTGCTCAGGTGGCATGTTAACGGTAAAAGGTGTTCTCCGTTGGCATGCTAACGGTAAAGTTGTGCTTTGGTGGCATGCTAACGATACAAGGTGTGCTCCGGTGGCATGCTAACGTGAGAAAGTGTGCTACGGTGGCATGCTAATGAGAAGAGGTGCGCTATGGTGGCATGCTAACGGGAAGAGGTGTGCTATGGTGGCATGCTAACAGTGAAAGGTGTGCTCCTGTGGCTTGCTTTCGGTAAAAGGTGAGCTCCGGTGGCATGCTAACGATACAAGATGTGCTCCGGTGGCATGCTAACGGGAAAAGGTGTGCTCTGGTGGCATGCTAACAGGGAAAGGTGTGCTCCGGTGGCATGCTAACGGGAGAAGGTGTCCTACTGTGGCATGCTAACAAGAAAAGGTGTGCTACAGTGGTATGCTAACGGGAAAAGGTGTGCAATGGTGGCATGCTAATGGGAAAAGGTGTGCTATCGTGGCAAGCTAACGGTAAAAGGTGTGCAACGGTGGCATGATAACGGAAAAAGGTGTGCTCCGGTGGCATGCAAACGGGAAAAGCAGTGCAACGGTGGCATGCTAACAGGAAAAGGTGTGCTCCGGTGGCATGCTAACGGGAAAAGGTGTTCTCCGGTGGCATGCTAACGGGAAAAGGTGTGCTCCGGTGGCATGCTAACGGAAAAAGGTGTGCTCCGGTGGCATGCTGATGGTAAAAGGTGTGCTCCGGCGGCATGCTAACGGTAAAAGGTGTTCTCCGTTGGCATGCTAACAGTTAAACGTGTGCTCAGGTGGCATGCTAACGATACAAGGTGTGCTCTTGTGGCATGCTAACGGGAAAAGGTGTACTCCGGTGGAATGCTGACAGGGAAAGTTGTGCTCCGGCGGCATGCTAACGTGAGAAGGTGTGCTACTGTAGCATGCTAACGGGAAAAGGTGTGCTCCAGTGGCATGCTAAAGGTAAAGGTGTGCTCTGGTGGCATGCTAACGGGAAAAGGTGTGGTACTGTGGCATGCTAACGGGAATAGATGTGCTACGGTGGCATGCTAAAGGGAAAAGGTGTTCTCCAGTGGATGCTAACGGGGAAAGGTGTGTTCCGGTGGCATGCTAATGGGAGAAGGTGTGCTCCGGTGGCATGCTAACAGGAGAAAATGTGCTCCGGGGGCATGCTAACGGGAAAATGTGTGCTCCGGTGGCATGCTGATGGTAAAAGGTGTGCTCTAGTGGCTTACTAATGGTAAAAGGTGTGCTCCGGTGGCATGTTAACGGTAAGAGGTGTTCTCCGTTGGCATGCTAACGGTAAAAGGTGTGCTACGGTGGCATGCTAACGATACAAGGTGTGCTCCGGTGGCAAGATAACGGAAAAAGGTGTGCTCGGGTGGCATGCAAACACGGAAAGGTGTGCTCCGGTGGCATGCTAACATGAGAAAGTGTGCTACGGTGGCATGCTAACGAGAAGAGGTGCGCTATGGTGGCATGCTAACGGGAAGAGGTGTGCTATGGTGGCATGCTAACAGTAAAAGGTGTGCTCCTGTGGCTTGCTTTCAGTAAAAGGTGTGCAACGGTGGCATGCTAACAGAAAAAGGTGTGCTCCGGTGGCATGCTAACGGGAAAAGGTGTGCTCCGGTGGTATGCTAACGGGAAAAGGTGTGCTACTGTGGCATGCTAAAGGGAAAAGGTGAACTCCGTTGGCATGCTAACGGGAAAACTGTGTGCTACAGTGGCATGCTAACGGTAAAGGTGTGCTCCGCTGGCATGCTAACGGGAAGATGGTGTGCTACGGTGACATGCTAACGGTAAAGGTGTGCTCCAGTGTCATGCTAACGCGAAAAGGTGTGCTCCGGTGGCATGCTGACGGGAGAAGGTGTCTTCCGGTGGCATGCTAATGGATAAAGGTGGGCTACAGTGGCATGCTAACGGTAAAGGTGTGCTCCGGTGGCATGCTAACGGGAAAAAGTGTGCTCCGGTGGCATGCTAACGGTAAAGGTGTGCTCCGGTGGCATGCTAACAGTAAAAGGTGTGCTCTGGTGGCATGCTAACAGTAAAAGGTGGGCTCCGGTGGCATGCTAATGGGAAAGGCAGGCTCCGGTGGCATGCTAATGGTTAAAGGTGTGCCCCGGTGGCATGCTAACGGAAAAAGGTGTGCTCCGGTGGCATGCTAAAGGGAAAAGGTGTTCTCCGGTGGCATGCTAACGATAGAAGGTGTGCTCCGGTGGCATGCTAACGGGAAAAGGTGTGCTCCGGTGACATGCTAACACGCAAAGGTATGCTCCGGTCGCATGCTAACGTAAGAAAGTGTGCTACAATGGCATGCTAATGAGAAGATGTGCGCTACGGTGGCATGCAAACGGGAAAAGGTGTGCTATGGTGGCATGCTAATGTTAAAAGGTGTGCTCTGGTGGCTTCCTTTCGGTAAAATGTGTGCTCTGGTGGCATGCTAGCGATACAAGATATGCTCCGGTGGCATGCTAACGGGAAAAGTTGTGCTCCGGTGGCATGCTAACAGGGAAAGGTGTGCTCTGGTGGCATGCTAACGGGAGAAGGTGTGCTACTGTGGCATGCTAACAGGAAAAGGTGTGCTATGGTGGCATGCTAACGGTAAAAGGTGTGCAACGGTGGCATGATAACGGAAAAAGGTGTGCTCTGGTGGCATGCTAACGGGAAAAGGTGTGCAACGGTGGCATGCTAACAGGAAAAGGTGTGCTCCGGTGGCATGCTAACGGGAAAAGGTGTGCTCCGGTGGTATGCTAACGGGAAAAGGTGTGCTACTGTGGCATGCTAAAGGGAAAAGGTGAACTCCGTTGGCATGCTAACGGGAAAACTGTGTGCTACAGTGGCATGCTAACGGTAAAGGTGTGCTCCGCTGGCATGCTAACGGGAAGATGGTGTGCTACGGTGACATGCTAACGGTAAAGGTGTGCTCCAGTGTCATGCTAACGCAAAAAGGGGGGCTCCGGTGGCATGCTGACGGGAGGAGGTGTCTTCCGGTGGCATGCTAATGGATAAAGGTGGGCTACAGTGGCATGCTAACGGTAAAGGTGTGCTCCGGTGGCATGCTAACGGGAAAAAGTGTGCTCCGGTTGCATGCTAACGGTAAAGGTGTGCTCCGGTGGCATGCTAACAGTAAAAGGTGTGCTCTGGTGGCATGCTAACAGTAAAAGGTGGGCTCCGGTGGCATGCTAATGGGAAAGGCAGGCTCCGGTGGCATGCTAATGGTTAAAGGTGTGCCCCGGTGGCATGCTAACGGAAAAAGGTGTGCTCCGGTGGCATGCTAACTGGGAAAGGTGTACTGCGGTGGCATGCTAACGGTAAAAGCGGGCTCCGGTGGCATGCTAATGATAAAACGTGTGCTATGGTGGCATGCTAGTGGGAAAAGGTGTGCCGTGGTGGCTTGCTAATAGTAAAGGTGTGCTCCGGTGGCATGCTAATGGTTAAAGGTGTGCTCCAGTGGCATGCTAACGGAAAAAGGTGTGCCCCGGTGGCATGCTAACGGAAAAACGTGTGCTATGGTGGCATGCTAACGGGAAAAGGTGTGCTGCGGTGGCATGCTAATAGTAAAGGTGTGCTCCGGTGGCATACTAATGGTTAAAGGTGTGCTCCAGTGGCATGCTAACGGAAAAAGGAGTGCTCCGGTAGCATGCTAACGTTAGAGGTGTGCTCCGGTGGCATGCTAACGGTAAAAGGTGTGCTCCGGTAGCATGCTAGCGGTAAAAGTGTGCTCCGGTGGCATTCTAACGGTAAAAGGTGTGCTCCGGTGGCATGCTAAGGGTAAAAGGTGTGCTTTGGTAGCATGCTAACGGTAAAAGGTGTGCTCCGGTGGCATGCTAACGGGAAAAGATGTGCTCCGGTGGCATGCTAACGGGAAAATGCGTGCTGCGGTGGCATGCTCATGGTAAAGGGTGTGCTCCGGTGGCATGCTAACGGTAGAAGGAGTGCTCCGGTGGCATGATAATGAGTAAAGGTGTGCTACGGTGGCATGCTAATGGGAAAAGGTGTGCTCCGGTGGCATGCTAACGGGAAAAGGTGTGATCTGGTGGCATGCTAATGGAGAAAGGTGTGCTCCGGTGGCATGCTGACGGGAAAAGGTGTGCTCCAGTGGCATGCTAACGGGAGAAGGTTTGCTCCGGTGGCATACTAACGGGAAAAGGTGTGCTCCGGTGGCATGCTAATGGAAAGAGGTGTGCTACGGTGGCATGCTAATGGCAAAAGGTGTGTTACGGTGGCATGCTCACGGAAAAATGTGTGGTACGTTTGCATGCTCATTGTAAAAGGTGTGCTCCGGTGGCATGCTAACGGGAAAAGGCGTGCTACAGTGGCATACTCACGGGAAAGCGGTGTGCTCCGGTGACATGCTAACGGGAAAAGGTGTGCTCCTTTGGCATGCTAATGGGAAAAGGTATGCTCCAGTGGCATGCTAACAGGAAAAGGTGTGATCTGGTGGCATGCTAATAGAAAAAGTTGTACTCCGATGGCATGCTAACGGGAAAAGGTGTGCTCTGGTGGCATGCTAACGGGAAAAGTTGTGCTCCTGTGGCATGCTAACAGAAAAAGGTGTGCTACGGTGGCATGCTAATTGGGAGAGGTGTGCTACGGTGGCTTGCTAATGGTAAAGGTGTGCTCCGGTGGCATGCTAATGGTAAAAGGTGTGCTCCGGTGGCATGCTAACGGAAAGGTGTGCTCTGGTGGTTTGCTAACGGGAAAAATGTGTGCTACATTGGCATGCTAATGGTAAAGGTGTGCTCCGGTGACATGCTAATGGGAAAAAGGTGTGCTACGGTGGCATGCTAACGGCAAGGGTGTGCTCCGGTGTCATGCTAACGGGAAAAGGTGCGCTCCGGTGGTATGCTGACGGGAAAAGGTGTGCTCCGGTGGCATGCTAACGGGAAAAGGTGTGCTCTGGTGGCATGCTAACCGGGAAAGGTGTCCTCCGGTGGCATGCTAAAGGGAGAAGGTGTGCTACAGTTGTATGCTAACGGGAAAAGGTGGTCTACAGTTGCATGCTAACGGGAAAAGGTGTGCTACAGTTGCATGCTAATGGGAAAAGGTGGGCTACAGTTGCATTCTAATAGGAAAAGGTGGGCTACGGTGGCCTGGTAACGGGAGAAGCTGTGCTCCGGTGGCATGCTAAAGGTAAAACTTGTGCTCCGGTGGCATGCTAACAGTAAAGGTGTGCTCCGGTGGCATGCTAACGGGAAAAGGTGTGCTCCGGTGGCATGCTAACGGGAAAAGGTGTGCTACGGTGGCATGCTAACGGGAAAAGGTGTACTACGGTGACAAGCTAACGGTAAAGGTGTGCTCCAGTGTCATGCTAACGCGAAAAGTGTGCTCCGGTGGCATGCTGACGGGAGAAGTTGTCTTCCGGTGGCATGCTAATGGAAAGATGTGTCCTACGGTGGCATGCTAACGGGTAAAGATGGGCTACAGTGGCATGCTAACAGTAAAGGTGTGCTCCGGTGGCATGCTAACGGGAAAAGGTGTGTTCCGGTGGCATGCTAACGGAAAAGTTGTGCTCCGGTGGCATGCTAACAGTAAAAGGTGTGCTCTGGTGGCATGCTAACAGGAAAAAGTGTGCTCCGGTGGCATGCTAATGGGAAAGGCGGGCTCCGGTGGCATGCTAATGGTTAAAGGTGTGCCCCGTTGGCATGCTAACGGAAAAACGTGTGCTCCTGTGGCATGCTAACGGGGAAAGGTGTGCTGCGGTGGCATGCTAACGGTAAAGGCGGGCTCCGGTGGCATGCAAATGATAAAACGTGTGCTATCGTGGCATGCTAATGGGAAAAGGTGTGCTGCGGTGGCATGATAACGGTAAAGGTGTGCTCCGGTGGCATGCTAATGGTTAAAGGTGTGCTCCAGTGGCATGCTAATGGAAAAAGGTGTGCTCCGTTGGCATGCTAATGTTAAAGGTGTGCTCCGGTGGCATGCTAACGGGAAAAGGTGTACTACGGTGACAAGCTAACGGTAAAGGTGTGCTCCAGTGTCATGCTAACGCGAAAAGTGTGCTCCGGTGGCATGCTGACGGGAGAAGTTGTCTTCCGGTGGCATGCTAATGGAAAGAGGTGTCCTACGGTGGCATGTTAACGGGTAAAGATGGGCTACGGTGGCATGCTAACAGTAAAGGTGTGCTCCGGTGGCATGCTAACGGAAAAGTTGTGCTCCGGTGGCATGCTAACAGTAAAAGGTATGCTCTGGTGGCATGCTAACAGGAAAAAGTGTGCTCCGGTGGCATGCTAATGGGAAAGGCGGGCTCCGGTGGCATGCTAATGGTTAAAGGTGTGCCCCGTTGGCATGCTAACGGAAAAACGTGTCCTCCGGTGGCATGCTAACGGGGAAAGGTGTGCTGCGGTGGCATGCTAATGGTAAAGGCGGGCTCCGGTGGCATGCAAACGATAAAACGTGTGCTATCATGGCATGCTAACGGTAAAGGTGTGCTCCGGTGGCATGCTAATGGTTAAAGGTGTGCTCCAGTGGCATGCTAATGGAAAAAGGTGTGCTCCGGTGGCATGATAATGTTAAAGGTGTGCTCCTGTGGCATGCTAAAGGGAAAAGGTGTGCTCCAGTGGCATGCTAGTGGTAAAGGGTGTGCTCCGGTGGCATGCTAACGGTAAAGGTGTGCTCCGGTGGTATGCTAACAGGAAAAGGTGTGCTCCGGTGACATGCTAGTGGTAAAAGGTGTGCTCCGGTAGCATGCTAACGGTAAAAGGTGTGCTCCGGTGGCATGCTAAGGGGAAAAGCTGTGCTCTGGTGGCATGCTAATGGTAAAAGGTGTGCTCCGGTGGCATGCTAAGGGGAAAAGCTGTGCTCTGGTGGCATGCTAACGGTAAAAGGTATGCTCCGGTGGCATACTAACGGTAAAAGGTGAGCTCCGGTGGCATGCTAACGGGAAAAGATGTGCTCCGGTGGCATGCTAACGGGAAAATGTGTGCTACGGTGGCCTGCTCATGGTAAAAGGTGTGCTCCGGTGGCATGCTAACGGAAAAAGTGTGCTACGGTGGCATGCTAACGGGAGAACATGTGGTTCGGTGGCATGCTAACTGGAAAAGGTGTGCTCCGGTGGCATGCTAATGGGAGAAGGTGTGCTTCAGTGGCATGCTAACAGGAAAAGGTGTGCTCCGGTGACATGCTAACGGGAGATGGTGTGCTACGATTACATGCTGACGGTAAAAGGTGTGCTCCGGTGGCTTGCCAACAAGAGAAGGTGTGCTACGGTGGCATGCTAACGGCAAAAGGTTTGCTCCAGTGGCATGCTAACTGAAAAAGGTGTGCTACGGTGGCATGCTAACGGGGAAAGGTGTGCTACGGTGGCATGCTAACGGTAAAGGTGTGCTCCGGTGGCATGTCAACGGGAAAAGGTGTGCTCCAATGGCATGCTAGCAAGAAAAGGTGTGCTCCGGTGGCATGCTAACGGTAAAGGTGTGCTCCGGTGACATGCTAACGGTGAAAGGTGTGCTCCCGTGGCATGCTAACGGGAAAAGGTGTGCTCCGCTGCCATGTCAATGGGAAAAGGGTGCTCCGATGGCATGCTAACAGGAAAAGGTGTGCTCCGGTGGCATGCTAATGGTAAAGGTGTGCTCCGGTGGCATGCTAACGGTCAAAGGTGTCCTCTGATGGCATGCTAACGGTAAAGGGTGTGCTCCGGTGGCATGCTAATGGTAAAGGTGTGCTTCGGTGGTATGCTAACAGGAAAAGGTGTGCTCCTGTGGCATGCTAACGGGGAAAGAAGTGCTCCGGTGGCATGCTAAACGGGAAAGGTGTCCTCCGTTGGCATGCTAAAGGGAGAAGGTGTGCTACAGTTGCATGCTAATGGGAAAAGGTGGGCTACAGTTGTATGCTAACGGGAAACAGTGTGCTACAGTTGCATGCTAACGGGAAAAGGTGTGCTACAGTTGCATGCTAATAGGAAAAGGTGGGCTACGGTGGCATGGTAACGGGAGAAGGAGTGCTCTGGTGGCATGCTAACGGTAAAACGTGTGCTCCGGTGGCATGCTAATGGTAAAGGTGTGCTCCGGTGGCATGCTAACGGGAAAAGGTGTGCTCCGGTGGGATGCTAACAGGGAAAGTTGTGCTCCGGTGGCATGCTAACGTGAGAAGGTGTGCTACTGTAGCATGCTAAAGGGAAAAGGTGTGCTCCGGTGGCATGCTAAAGGTAAAGGTGTGCTCTGGTGGCATGCTAACGGGAAAAGGTGTGGTACTGTGGCATGCTAACGGGAAAAGGTGTGCTACGGTGGCATGCTAAAGGGAAAAGGTGTTCTCCAGTGGATGATAATGGGGAAAGGTGTGTTCCAGTGGCATGCTAATGGGAGAAGGTGTGCTCCGGTGGCATGCTAACAGGAGAAAATGTGCTCCGGGGGCATGCTAACGGGAAAATGTGCGCTCCGATGGCATGCTAACAGGAAAAGGTGTGCTACGGTGACATGCTAGCGGGAAAAGATGTGCACCGGTGGCATGCTAAAGGAAAAAGGTGTGCTACAGCGGCATACTAACTGGAAAAGGTGTAATACTGTGGCATGCTCACGGTAAAGGTGTGCTCTGGTGGCATGCTGATGGTAAAAGGTGTGCTCCGGTGGCATACTAACGGTAAAAGTTGTGCTCCGGTGGCATGTTAACGGTAAAAGGTGTTTTCCGTTGGCATGCTAACGGTAAAAGGTGTGATACAGTGTCATGCTTAACGATACAAGGTGTGCTCCGGTGGCATGCTAACGGGAAAAGGTGTGCTCCAGTGGCATGCTAACACGGAAAGGTGTGATCCGGTGGCTTGCTAACGTGAGAAAGTGTGCTCCGGTGGCATGCTAACGAGAAGAGGAGCGCTACGGTGGCATGCTAACGGGAAAAGGTGTTCTCCGGTGGCATGCTAACGATACAAGGTGTGCTCCGGTGGCATGCTAACGGGAAAAGGGGTGCTCCGGTGGCATGCTAATACGGAAAGGTGTGCTCCGGTGGCATGCTAACGTGAGAAAGAGTGCTACGGTGGCATGCTAACGAGAAGAGGAGCGCTACGGTGGCATGCTAATGGGAGAAGGTGTGCCATGGTGGCATGCTAACAGTAAAAGGTGTGCTCCGGTGGCTTGCTTTTGGTAAAAGGTGTGCTCCGGTGGCATGCTAACGATACAAGATGTGCTCCGGTGGCATGCTAACGGGAAAAGGAGTAATACTGTGGCATGCTCACGGTAAAGGTGTGCTCTGGTGGCATGTTAATGGTAAAAGGTGTTCTCCGTTGGCATGCTAACGGTAAAAGGTGTGATACGTTGTCATGCTTAACGATACAAGGTGTGCTCCGGTGGCATGCTAACGGGAAAAGGTGTGCTCCAGTGGCATGCTAACAAGGAAAGGTGTGCTCCAGTGGCATGCTAACGTGGGAAAGTGTGCTACGGTGGCATGCTAACGAGAAGAGGAGCGCTACGGTGGCATGCTAACGGGAAAAGGTGTGCTCCGGTGGCATGCTAACGATACAAGGTGTGCTCCGGTGGCAAGATAACGGGAAAAGGTGTGCTCCGGTGGCATGCAAACACGGAAAGGTGTGCTCCGGTGGCATGCTAACGTGAGAAAGTGTGCTACGGTGGCATGCTAACGAGAAGAGGTGCGCTATGGTGGCATGCTAACGGGAAGAGGTGCGCTATGGTGGCATGCTAACAGTAAAAGGTGTGCTCCGGTGGCTTGCTTTCGGTAAAAGGTGTGCTCCAGTGGCTTGCTTTCAGTAAGAGGTGTGCTCCGGTGGCATGCTAACGATACAAGATGTGCTCCGGTGGCATGCTAACGGGAAAAGGTGTGCTCCGGTGGCATGCTAACAGGGAAAGGTGTGCTCCGGTGGCATACTAACGGTAAAAGGTGTGCTCCGGTGGCATGTTAACGGTAAAAGGTGTTCTCCGTTGGCATGCTAACGGTAAAAGGTGTGCTACGGTGGCATGCTAACGATACAAGGTGTGCTCTGGTGGCATGCTAACGGGAAAAGGTGTGCTCCGATGGCATGCTAACACGGAAAGGTGTGCTCCGGTGGCATGCTAACGTGAGAAAGTGTGTTACGGTGGCATGCTAATGAGAAGAGGTGCGCTACGGTGGCATGCTAACGGGAAAGGTGTGCTCCGGTGGCATGCTAACGATACAAGGTGTGCTCCGGTGGCATGCTAATGGGAAAAGGTGTGCTCCGGTGACATGCTAACACGGAAAGGTGTGCTCCGGTCGCATGATAACGTAAGAAAGTGTGCTACAATGGCATGCTAACGAGAAGAGGTGCGCTACGGTGGCATGCAAACGGGAAAAGGTGTGCTATGGTGGCATGGTAACTGTAAAAGGTGTGCTCTGGTGGCTTCCTTTCGGTAAAATGTGTGCTCTGGTGGCATGCTAGCGATACAAGATGTGCTCCGGTGGCATGCTAACGGGAAAAGGTGTGCTCCGGTGGCATGCTAACAGGGAAAGGTGTGCTCCGGTGGCATGCTAACGGGAGAAGGTGTGCTACTGTGGCATGCTAACAAGAAAAGGTGTGCTACAGTGGCATGCTAACTGGAAAAGGTGTGCTATGATGGCATGCTAACGGGAGAAGGTGTGCTCCAGTGGCATGCTAACAGGAGAAAATGTGCTCCGGGGGCATGCTAACGGGAAAAGGTGTGCTCCGGTGGCATGCTAACGGGAAAAGGTGTGCTACGGTGGCATGCTAACGGGAAAAGGTGTACTACGGTGACAAGCTAACGGTAAAGGTGTGCTCCAGTGTCATGCTAACGCGAAAAGTGTGCTCCGGTGGCATGCTGACGGGAGAAGTTGTCTTCCGGTGGCATGCTAATGGAAAGATGTGTCCTACGGTGGCATGCTAACGGGTAAAGATGGGCTACAGTGGCATGCTAACAGTAAAGGTGTGCTCCGGTGGCATGCTAACGGGAAAAGGTGTGTTCCGGTGGCATGCTAACGGAAAAGTTGTGCTCCGGTGGCATGCTAACAGTAAAAGGTGTGCTCTGGTGGCATGCTAACAGGAAAAAGTGTGCTCCGGTGGCATGCTAATGGGAAAGGCGGGCTCCGGTGGCATGCTAATGGTTAAAGGTGTGCCCCGTTGGCATGCTAACGGAAAAACGTGTGCTCCTGTGGCATGCTAACGGGGAAAGGTGTGCTGCGGTGGCATGCTAACGGTAAAGGCGGGCTCCGGTGGCATGCAAATGATAAAACGTGTGCTATCGTGGCATGCTAATGGGAAAAGGTGTGCTGCGGTGGCATGATAACGGTAAAGGTGTGCTCCGGTGGCATGCTAATGGTTAAAGGTGTGCTCCAGTGGCATGCTAATGGAAAAAGGTGTGCTCCGTTGGCATGCTAATGTTAAAGGTGTGCTCCGGTGGCATGCTAACGGGAAAAGGTGTACTACGGTGACAAGCTAACGGTAAAGGTGTGCTCCAGTGTCATGCTAACGCGAAAAGTGTGCTCCGGTGGCATGCTGACGGGAGAAGTTGTCTTCCGGTGGCATGCTAATGGAAAGAGGTGTCCTACGGTGGCATGTTAACGGGTAAAGATGGGCTACGGTGGCATGCTAACAGTAAAGGTGTGCTCCGGTGGCATGCTAACGGAAAAGTTGTGCTCCGGTGGCATGCTAACAGTAAAAGGTATGCTCTGGTGGCATGCTAACAGGAAAAAGTGTGCTCCGGTGGCATGCTAATGGGAAAGGCGGGCTCCGGTGGCATGCTAATGGTTAAAGGTGTGCCCCGTTGGCATGCTAACGGAAAAACGTGTGCTCCGGTGGCATGCTAACGGGGAAAGGTGTGCTGCGGTGGCATGCTAATGGTAAAGGCGGGCTCCGGTGGCATGCAAACGATAAAACGTGTGCTATCATGGCATGCTAACGGTAAAGGTGTGCTCCGGTGGCATGCTAATGGTTAAAGGTGTGCTCCAGTGGCATGCTAATGGAAAAAGGTGTGCTCCGGTGGCATGATAATGTTAAAGGTGTGCTCCTGTGGCATGCTAAAGGGAAAAGGTGTGCTCCAGTGGCATGCTAGTGGTAAAGGGTGTGCTCCGGTGGCATGCTAACGGTAAAGGTGTGCTCCGGTGGTATGCTAACAGGAAAAGGTGTGCTCCGGTGACATGCTAGTGGTAAAAGGTGTGCTCCGGTAGCATGCTAACGGTAAAAGGTGTGCTCCGGTGGCATGCTAAGGGGAAAAGCTGTGCTCTGGTGGCATGCTAATGGTAAAAGGTGTGCTCCGGTGGCATGCTAAGGGGAAAAGCTGTGCTCTGGTGGCATGCTAACGGTAAAAGGTATGCTCCGGTGGCATACTAACGGTAAAAGGTGAGCTCCGGTGGCATGCTAACGGGAAAAGATGTGCTCCGGTGGCATGCTAACGGGAAAATGTGTGCTACGGTGGCATGCTCATGGTAAAAGGTGTGCTCCGGTGGCATGCTAACGGAAAAAGTGTGCTACGGTGGCATGCTAACGGGAGAACATGTGGTTCGGTGGCATGCTAACTGGAAAAGGTGTGCTCCGGTGGCATGCTAATGGGAGAAGGTGTGCTTCAGTGGCATGCTAACAGGAAAAGGTGTGCTCCGGTGACATGCTAACGGGAGATGGTGTGCTACGATTACATGCTGACGGTAAAAGGTGTGCTCCGGTGGCTTGCCAACAAGAGAAGGTGTGCTACGGTGGCATGCTAACGGCAAAAGGTTTGCTCCAGTGGCATGCTAACTGAAAAAGGTGTGCTACGGTGGCATGCTAACGGGGAAAGGTGTGCTACGGTGGCATGCTAACGGTAAAGGTGTGCTCCGGTGGCATGTCAACGGGAAAAGGTGTGCTCCAATGGCATGCTAGCAAGAAAAGGTGTGCTCCGGTGGCATGCTAACGGTAAAGGTGTGCTCCGGTGACATGCTAACGGTGAAAGGTGTGCTCCCGTGGCATGCTAACGGGAAAAGGTGTGCTCCGCTGCCATGTCAATGGGAAAAGGGTGCTCCGATGGCATGCTAACGGGAAAAGGTGTGCTCCGGTGGCATGCTAATGGTAAAGGTGTGCTCCGGTGGCATGCTAACGGTCAAAGGTGTCCTCTGATGGCATGCTAACGGTAAAGGGTGTGCTCCGGTGGCATGCTAATGGTAAAGGTGTGCTTCGGTGGTATGCTAACAGGAAAAGGTGTGCTCCTGTGGCATGCTAACGGGGAAAGAAGTGCTCCGGTGGCATGCTAAACGGGAAAGGTGTCCTCCGTTGGCATGCTAAAGGGAGAAGGTGTGCTACAGTTGCATGCTAATGGGAAAAGGTGGGCTACAGTTGTATGCTAACGGGAAACAGTGTGCTACAGTTGCATGCTAACGGGAAAAGGTGTGCTACAGTTGCATGCTAATAGGAAAAGGTGGGCTACGGTGGCATGGTAACGGGAGAAGGAGTGCTCTGGTGGCATGCTAATGGTAAAACGTGTGCTCCGGTGGCATGCTAATGGTAAAGGTGTGCTCCGGTGGCATGCTAACGGGAAAAGGTGTGCTCCGGTGGGATGCTAACAGGGAAAGTTGTGCTCCGGTGGCATGCTAACGTGAGAAGGTGTGCTACTGTAGCATGCTAAAGGGAAAAGGTGTGCTCCGGTGGCATGCTAAAGGTAAAGGTGTGCTCTGGTGGCATGCTAACGGGAAAAGGTGTGGTACTGTGGCATGCTAACGGGAAAAGGTGTGCTACGGTGGCATGCTAAAGGGAAAAGGTGTTCTCCAGTGGATGATAATGGGGAAAGGTGTGTTCCGGTGGCATGCTAATGGGAGAAGGTGTGCTCCGGTGGCATGCTAGCAGGAGAAAATGTGCTCCGGGGGCATGCTAACGGGAAAATGTGTGCTCCGATGGCATGCTAACAGGAAAAGGTGTGCTACGGTGACATGCTAGCGGGAAAAGATGTGCACCGGTGGCATGCTAAAGGAAAAAGGTGTGCTACAGCGGCATACTAACTGGAAAAGGTGTAATACTGTGGCATGCTCACGGTAAAGGTGTGCTCTGGTGGCATGCTGATGGTAAAAGGTGTGCTCCGGTGGCATACTAACGGTAAAAGTTGTGCTCCGGTGGCATGTTAACGGTAAAAGGTGTTTTCCGTTGGCATGCTAACGGTAAAAGGTGTGATACAGTGTCATGCTTAACGATACAAGGTGTGCTCCGGTGGCATGCTAACGGGAAAAGGTGTGCTCCAGTGGCATGCTAACACGGAAAGGTGTGATCCGGTGGCTTGCTAACGTGAGAAAGTGTGCTCCGGTGGCATGCTAACGAGAAGAGGAGCGCTACGGTGGCATGCTAACGGGAAAAGGTGTTCTCCGGTGGCATGCTAACGATACAAGGTGTGCTCCGGTGGCATGCTAACGGGAAAAGGGGTGCTCCGGTGGCATGCTAATACGGAAAGGTGTGCTCCGGTGGCATGCTAAAGTGAGAAAGAGTGCTACGGTGGCATGCTAACGAGAAGAGGAGCGCTACGGTGGCATGCTAATGGGAAAAGGTGTGCCATGGTGGCATGCTAACAGTAAAAGGTGTGCTCCGGTGGCTTGCTTTTGGTAAAAGGTGTGCTCCGGTGGCATGCTAACGATACAAGATGTGCTCCGGTGGCATGCTAACGGGAAAAGGAGTAATACTGTGGCATGCTCACGGTAAAGGTGTGCTCTGGTGGCATGTTAATGGTAAAAGGTGTTCTCCGTTGGCATGCTAACGGTAAAAGGTGTGATACGTTGTCATGCTTAACGATACAAGGTGTGCTCCGGTGGCATGCTAACGGGAAAAGGTGTGCTCCAGTGGCATGCTAACAAGGAAAGGTGTGCTCCAGTGGCATGCTAACGTGGGAAAGTGTGCTACGGTGGCATGCTAACGAGAAGAGGAGCGCTACGGTGGCATGCTAACGGGAAAAGGTGTGCTCCGGTGGCATGCTAACGATACAAGGTGTGCTCCGGTGGCAAGATAACGGGAAAAGGTGTGCTCCGGTGGCATGCAAACACGGAAAGGTGTGCTCCGGTGGCATGCTAACGTGAGAAAGTGTGCTACGGTGGCATGCTAACGAGAAGAGGTGCGCTATGGTGGCATGCTAACGGGAAGAGGTGCGCTATGGTGGCATGCTAACAGTAAAAGGTGTGCTCCGGTGGCTTGCTTTCGGTAAAAGGTGTGCTCCGGTGGCTTGCTTTCAGTAAGAGGTGTGCTCCGGTGGCATGCTAACGATACAAGATGTGCTCCGGTGGCATGCTAACGGGAAAAGGTGTGCTCCGGTGGCATGCTAACAGGGAAAGGTGTGCTCCGGTGGCATACTAACGGTAAAAGGTGTGCTCCGGTGGCATGTTAACGGTAAAAGGTGTTCTCCGTTGGCATGCTAACGGTAAAAGGTGTGCTACGGTGGCATGCTAACGATACAAGGTGTGCTCTGGTGGCATGCTAACGGGAAAAGGTGTGCTCCGATGGCATGCTAACACGGAAAGGTGTGCTCCGGTGGCATGCTAACGTGAGAAAGTGTGCTACGGTGGCATGCTAATGAGAAGAGGTGCGCTACGGTGGCATGCTAACGGGAAAGGTGTGCTCCGGTGGCATGCTAACGATACAAGGTGTGCTCCGGTGGCATGCTAACGGGAAAAGGTGTGCTCCGGTGACATGCTAACACGGAAAGGTGTGCTCCGGTCGCATGCTAACGTAAGAAAGTGTGCTACAATGGCATGCTAACGAGAAGAGGTGCGCTACGGTGGCATGCAAACGGGAAAAGGTGTGCTATGGTGGCATGGTAACTGTAAAAGGTGTGCTCTGGTGGCTTCCTTTCGGTAAAATGTGTGCTCTGGTGGCATGCTAGCGATACAAGATGTGCTCCGGTGGCATGCTAACGGGAAAAGGTGTGCTCCGGTGGCATGCTAACAGGGAAAGGTGTGCTCCGGTGGCATGCTAACGGGAGAAGGTGTGCTACTGTGGCATGCTAACAAGAAAAGGTGTGCTACAGTGGCATGCTAACTGGAAAAGGTGTGCTATGATGGCATGCTAACGGGAGAAGGTGTGCTCCAGTGGCATGCTAACAGGAGAAAATGTGCTCCGGGGGCATGCTAACGGGAAAATGTGTGCTCCGGTTGCATGCTAACGGGAAAAGGTGTGCTCCGGTGACATGCTAGCGGGAAAAGGTGTGCACCGGTGGCATGCTAATGGAAAAAGGTGTGCTACAGCGGCATACTAATGGGAAAAGGTGTAATACTGTGGCATGCTCATGGTAAAGGTGTGCTCTGGTGGCATGCTGATGGTAAAAGGTGTGCTCCAGTGGCATACTAACGGTAAAAGGTGTGCTCCGGTGGCATGTTAACGGTAAAAGGTTTTCTCCGTTGGCATGCTAACGGTAAAAGGTGTGCTACGGTGGCATGCTAACGATACAAGGTGTGCTCTGGTGGCATGCTAACAGGAAAAGGTGTGCTCCGGTGGCATGCTAACACGGAAAGGTGTGCTCCGTTCGCATGCTAACGTAAGAAAGTGTGCTACAATGGCATGCTAACGAGAAGAGGTGCGCTACGGTGGCATGCAAACGGGAAAAGGTGTGCTATGGTGGCATGCTAACGGTAAAACGTGTGCTCTGCTGGCTTCCTTTCGGTAAAATGTGTGCTCTGGTGGCATGCTAGCGATACAAGATGTGCTCCGGTGGCATGCTAATGGGAAAAGGTGTGCTCCGGTGGCATGCTAACAGGGAAAGGTGTGCTCCGGTGGCATGCTAACGGAAGAAGGTGTGCTACTGTGGCATGCTAACGGTAAAAGGTGTGCTACGGTGGCATGCTAACGATACAAGGTGTGCTCTGGTGGCATGCTAACGGGAAAAGGTGTGCTCCGATGGCATGCTAACACGGAAAGGTGTGCTCCGGTGGCATGCTAACGTGAGAAAGTGTGCTACGGTGACATGCTAATGAGAAGAGGTGCGCTACGGTGGCATGCTAACGGGAAAGGTGTGCTCCGGTGGCATGCTAACGATACAAGGTGTGCTCCGGTGGCATGCTAATGGGAAAAGGTGTGCTCCGGTGACATGCTAACACGGAAAGGTGTGCTCCGGTCGCATGCTAACGTAAGAAAGTGTGCTACAATGGCATGCTAACGAGAAGAGGTGCGCTACGGTGGCATGCAAACGGGAAAAGGTGTGCTATGGTGGCATGGTAACTGTAAAAGGTGTGCTCTGGTGGCTTCCTTTCGGTAAAATGTGTGCTCTGGTGGCATGCTAGCGATACAAGATGTGCTCCGGTGGCATGCTAACGGGAAAAGGTGTGCTCCGGTGGCATGCTAACAGGGAAAGGTGTGCTCCGGTGGCATGCTAACGGGAGAAGGTGTGCTACTGTGGCATGCTAACAAGAAAAGGTGTGCTACAGTGGCATGCTAACTGGAAAAGGTGTGCTATGATGGCATGCTAACGGGAGAAGGTGTGCTCCAGTGGCATGCTAACAGGAGAAAATGTGCTCCGGGGGCATGCTAACGGGAAAATGTGTGCTCCGGTTGCATGCTAACGGGAAAAGGTGTGCTCCGGTGACATGCTAGCGGGAAAAGGTGTGCACCGGTGGCATGCTAATGGAAAAAGGTGTGCTACAGCGGCATACTAATGGGAAAAGGTGTAATACTGTGGCATGCTCATGGTAAAGGTGTGCTCTGGTGGCATGCTGATGGTAAAAGGTGTGCTCCAGTGGCATACTAACGGTAAAAGGTGTGCTCCGGTGGCATGTTAACGGTAAAAGGTTTTCTCCGTTGGCATGCTAACGGTAAAAGGTGTGCTACGGTGGCATGCTAACGATACAAGGTGTGCTCTGGTGGCATGCTAACAGGAAAAGGTGTGCTCCGGTGGCATGCTAACACGGAAAGGTGTGCTCCGTTCGCATGCTAACGTAAGAAAGTGTGCTACAATGGCATGCTAACGAGAAGAGGTGCGCTACGGTGGCATGCAAACGGGAAAAGGTGTGCTATGGTGGCATGCTAACGGTAAAACGTGTGCTCTGCTGGCTTCCTTTCGGTAAAATGTGTGCTCTGGTGGCATGCTAGCGATACAAGATGTGCTCCGGTGGCATGCTAATGGGAAAAGGTGTGCTCCGGTGGCATGCTAACAGGGAAAGGTGTGCTCCGGTGGCATGCTAACAGAAGAAGGTGTGCTACTGTGGCATGCTAACAAGAAAAGGTGTGCTACAGTGGCATGCTAACTGGAAAAGGTGTGCTATGATGGCATGCTAATGGTAAAATGTGTGCTATGGTGGCATGCTAACGGTAAAAGGTGTGCAACGGTGGCATGATAACGGTAAAAGGTGTGCTCCGGTGGCATGCTAACGGGAAAAGGTGTGCAACGGTGGCATGCTAACAGGAAAAGGTGTGCTCCGGTGGCATGCTAACGGGAAAAGGTGTGCTCCGGTGGCATGCTAACGGGAAAAGGTGTGCTCCGGTGGCATGCTAACGGAAAAGGTGTGCTCCGGTGGCATGCTGATGGTAAAAGGTGTGCTCCGGCGGCATGCTAACGGTAAAAGGTGTTCTCCGTTGGCATGCTAACAGTTAAACGTGTGCTCAGGTGGCACGCTAACGATGCAAGGTGTGCTCTTGTGGCATGCTAACGGGAAAAGGTGTACTCCGGTGGAATGCTGACAGGGAAAGTTGTGCTCCGGCGGCATGCTAACGTGAGAAGGTGTGCTACTGTAGCATGCTAACGGGAAAAGGTGTGCTCCAGTGGCATGCTAAAGGTAAAGGTATGCTCTGGTGGCATGCTAACGGGAAAAGGTGTGGTACTGTGGCATGCTAACGGGAATAGGTGTGCTACGGTGGCATGCTAAAGGGAAAAGATGTTCTCCAGTGGATGCTAACCGGGAAAGGTGTGTTCCGGTGGCATGCTAATGGGAGAAGGTGTGCTCCGGTGGCATGCTAACAGGAGAAAATGTGCTCCGGGGGCATGCTAACGGGAAAATGTGTGCTCCGGTGGCATGCTGATGGTAAAAGGAGTGCTCCAGTGGCTTACTAATGGTAAAAGGTGTGCTCCGATGGCATGTTAACGGTAAGAGGTGTTCTCCGCTGGCATGCTAACGGTAAAAGGTGTGCTACGGTGGCATGCTAACGATACAAGGTGTGCTCCGGTGGCAAGATAATGGAAAAAGGTGTGCTCCGGTGGCATGCAAACACGGAAAGGTGTGCTCCGGTGGCATGCTAACGTGAGAAAGTGTGCTACGGTGGCATGCTAACGAGAAGAGGTGCGCTATGGTGGCATGCTAACGGGAAGAGGTGTGCTATGGCGGCATGCTAACAGTAAAAGGTGTGCTCCTGTGGCTTGCTTTCGGTAAAAGGTGTGATCCGGTGGCATGCTAACGATACAAGATGTGCTCCGGTGGCATGCTAACGGGAAAAGGTGTGCTCTAGTGGCATGCTAACGGTAAAAGGTGTGCTCCAGTGGCATGCTAGCGGTAAAAGGTGTGCTCCGGTGGCATGCTAACTAAAAAAGTTATGCTCCAGTGGCATGATATTGCGAAAAGGTGTGCAACGGTGGAATGCTAACGGCAGAAGGTGTGCTCCGGTGGGAACAATGGGAAAAGGTGTGCTCCAGTGGCATTCTAACGGGAAAATGTGTGCAACGGTGGCATGCTAACGTAAAAAGGTGTGCAATGGAGGCATGCTAACGGTAAAAGGTGCGCTCCAGTGGCATGCTAGTGGTAAAAGGTATGCTCCGGTGTCATGCTAATGGAAAAAGGTATGCTCCAGTGGCATGATATTGGGAAAAGGTGTGCAACGGTGGCATGCTAACGGCAGAAGGTGTGCTCCGGTGGAAACAATGGGAAAAGGTGTGCTCCGGTGGCATGCTAACGGGAAAATGTGTGCAACGGTGGCATGCTAACGGAAAAAGGTGTGCAATGGTGGCATGCTAACAGTAAAAGGTGTGCTCCAGTGGCATGCTAATGGGAAAAGGTATGCTCCGGGGGTATGATAACAGGAAAAGGTGTCCAACGGTGGCATGCTAACAGGAGAAGGTGTGCTCCGGTGGCAACAACTGGAAAAGGTGTGCTCCGGTGGCATGCTAACGAGAAAAGGTGTGCAACAGTGGCATGCTAACGGGAAAAGGTGAGCAATGGTGGCATGCTAACGATACAAGATGTGCTCCGGTGGCATGCTAATGGGAAAAGGTGTGCTCCAGTGGCATGCTAACAGGGAAAGGTGTGCTCCGGTGGCATGCTAAAGGGAGAATGTGTGCTACTGTGGCATGCTAACAAGAAAAAGTGTGCTACAGTGGCATGCTAACGGGAAAAGGTGTGCTATGGTGGCTTGCTAACTGTAAAAGGTGTGCAATGGTGGTATGATAACGAAAAAGGTGTGCTCCGGTGGCATGCTAAAGGGAAAAGGTGTTCTCCAGTGGATGCTAACGGGGAAAGGTGTGTTCCGGTGGCATGCTAACGGGAGAAGGTGTGCTCCGGGGGCATGCTAACGGAAAATGTGTGCTCCGGTTGCATGCTAATGGGAGAAGGTGTGCTCCGGTGGCATGCTAACAGGAGAAAATGTGCTCCGGGGGCATGCTAACGGGAAAATGTGTGCTCCGGTGGCATGCTGATGGTAAAAGGTGTGCTACAGTGGCATACTAATGGTAAAAGGTGTGCTCCGATGGCATGTTAACGGTAAGAGGTGTTCTCCGCTGGCATGCTAACGGTAAAAGGTGTGCTACGGTGGCATGCTAACGATACAAGGTGTGCTCCGGTGGCAAGATAACAGAAAAAGGTGTGCTCCGGTGGCATGCAAACACGGAAAGGTGTGCTCCGGTGGCATGCTAACGTGAGAAAGTGTGCTACGGTGGCATGCTAATGAGAAGAGGTGCGCTATGGTGGCATGCTAACGGGAAGAGGTGTGCTATGGTGGCATGCTAACAGTAAAAGGTGTGCTCCTGTGGCTTGCTTTCGGTAAAAGGTGAGCTCCGGTGGCATGCTAACGATACAAGATGTGCTCCGGTGGCATGCTAACGGGAAAAGGTGTGCTCTGGTGGCATGCTAACAGGGAAAGGTGTGCTCCGGTGGCATGCTAACGGAAGAAGGTGTCCTACTGTGGCATGCTAACAAGAAAAGGTGTGCTACAGTGGTATGCTAACGGGAAAAGGTGTGCTATGGTGGCATGCTAATGGGAAAAGGTGTGCTATCGTGGCAAGCTAACGGTAAAAGGTGTGCAACGGTGGCATGATAACGGAAAAAGGTGTGCTCCGGTGGCATGCTAACGGGAAAAGGTGTGCAACGGTGGCATGCTAACAGGAAAAGGTGTGCTCCGGTGGCATGCTAACGGGAAAACGTGTGCTCCGGTGGCATGCTAATGGAAAAAGGTGTGCTCCTGTGGCATGCTAACGGGAAAAGCTGTGCTCCGGTGGCATGCCAATGGAAAAAGATATGCTACGGTGGCACGCTAACGGGAGAAGGTGTGCTCTGGTGGCATGCTAACGGTAAAAGGTGCGCTCCAGTGGCATGCTAGCGGTAAAAGGTATGCTCCGGTGGCATGCTAACGGAAAAAGGTATGCTCCAGTGGCATGATATTGGAAAAAGGTGTGCAACGGTGGCATGCTAACGGCAGAAGGTGTGCTACGGTGGGAACAATGGGAAAAGGTGTGCTCCGGTGGCATGCTAGCGGGAAAATGTGTGCAACGGTGGCATGCTAACGGAAAAAGGTGTGCAATGGTGGCATGCTAACGGTTAAAGGTGTGCTCCGGTGGCATGCTAATGGGAAAAGGTATGCTCCGGGGGTATGATAACGGGAAAAGGTGTG
Organism: Phyllobates terribilis; assembly: GCF_046119375.1. Classification (NCBI taxonomy): domain Eukaryota; kingdom Metazoa; phylum Chordata; class Amphibia; order Anura; family Dendrobatidae; genus Phyllobates; species Phyllobates terribilis. The sequence continues at coordinate 243,682 of NW_027363861.1, read as the reverse complement.
CAACGGTGGCATGCTAACAGGAGAAGGTGTGCTCCGGTGGCAACAACTGGAAAAGGTGTGCTCCGGTGCCATGCTAACGAGAAAAAGTGTGCAACGGTGGCATGCTAACGGGAAAAGGTGAGCAATGGTGGCATGCTAACGATACAAGATGTGCTCCGGTGGCATGCTAATGGGAAAAGGTGTGCTCCGGTGGCATGCTAACAGGGAAAGGTGTGCTCCGGAGGCATGCTAACGGGAGAAGGTGTGCTACTGTGGCATGCTAACAAGAAAAGGTGTGATACAGTGGCATGCTAACGGGAAAAGGTGTGCTATGGTGGCTTGCTAACTGTAAAAGGTGTGCAATGGTGGCATGATAACGAAAAAGGTGTGCTCCAGTGGCATGCTAAAGGGAAAAGGTGTTCTCCAGTGGATGCTAACGGGGAAAGGTGTGTTCCGGTGGCATGCTAACGGGAGAAGGTGTGCTCCGGGGGCATGCTAACGAGAAAATGTGTGCTCCGGTGACATGCTAGCGGGAAATGGTGTGCACAGGTGGCATGCTAATGGAAAAAGGTGTACTACAGCGGCATACTAATGGGAAAAGGTGTAATACTGTGGCATGCTCACGGTAAAGGTGTGCTCTGGTGGCATGCTGATGGTAAAAGGTGTGCTCCAGTGGCATACTAACGGTAAAAGGTGTGCTCAGGTGGCATGTTAACGGTAAAAGGTGTTCTCCGTTGGCATGCTAACGGTAAAAGGTGTGCTTCGGTGGCATACTAACGATACAAGGTGTGCTCCGGTGGCATGCTAACGGGAAAAGGTTTGCTCCAGTGGCATGCTAATACGGAAAGGTGTGCTCCGGTGGCATGCTAACGTGAGAAAGTGTGCTACGGTGGCATGCTAACGAGAAGGGGTGCACTACGGTGGCATGCTAACGGGAAAAGGTGTGCTCCGGTGGCATGCTAATGATACAAGGTGTGCTTCGGTGGCATGCGAGCGGGATAAGGTGTTCTCTGGTGACATGCTAACACGGAAAGGTGTGCTCCGGTCGCATGCTAACGTAAGAAAGTGTGCTACAATGGCATGCTAACGAGAAGAGGTGCGCTACGGTGGCATGCAAATGGGAAAAGGTGTGCTATGGTGGCATGCTAACGGTAAAACGTGTGCTCTGCTGGCTTCCTTTCGGTAAAATTTGTGCTCTGGTGGCATGCTAGCGATACAAGATGTGCTCCGGTGGCATGCTAATGGGAAAAGGTGTGCTCCGGTGGCATGCTAACAGGGAAAGGTGTGCTCCGGTGGCATGCTAACGGAAGAAGGTGTGCTACTGTGGCATGCTAACAAGAAAAGGTGTGCTACAGTGGCATGCTAACTGGAAAAGGTGTGCTATGATGGCATGCTAATGGTAAAATGTGTGCTATGGTGGCATGCTAACGGTAAAAGGTGTGCAACGGTGGCATGATAACGGTAAAAGGTGTGCTCCGGTGGCATGCTAACGGGAAAAGGTGTGCAACGGTGGCATGCTAACAGGAAAAGGTGTGCTCCGGTGGCATGCTAACGGGAAAAGGTGTGCTCCGGTGGCATGCTAACGGGAAAAGGTGTGCTCCGGTGGCATGCTAACGGAAAAAGGTGTGCTCCGGTGGCATGCTGATGGTAAAAGGTGTGCTCCGGTGGCATGCTAACGGGAAAAGGTGTGCTCCGGTTGCATGCTAACGGGAAAAGGTGTGCTCCGGTGACATGCTAGCGGGAAAAGGTGTGCACCGGTGGCATGCTAATGGTAAAAGGTGTGCTGCAGCGGCATACTAATGGGAAAAGGTGTAATACTGTGGCATGCTCACGGTAAAGGTGTGCTCTGGTGGCATGCTGATGGTAAAAGCTGTGCTCCAGTGTCACACTAACGGTGAAAGGTGTGCTCCGGTGGCATGTTAACGGTAAGAGGTGTTCTCTGTTGGCACTCTAACGGTAAAAGGTGTGCTACGGTGGCATGCTAACGATACAAGGTGTGCTCCGGTGGCATGCTAACGGGAAAAGGTGTGCTTCGGTGGCATGCTAACACGGAAAGGTGTGCTCCGGTGGCATGCTAACGAGAAGAGGTGCGCTACGGTGGCATGCTAACGGGAAAAGGTGTGCTCCGGTGGCATGCTAACGATACAAGGTGTGCTCCGATGGCATGCTAACGGGAAAAGGTGTGCTCCGGTGACATGCTAACACGCAAAGGTGTGCTCCGGTCGCATGCTAACGTAAGAAAGTGTGCTACAATGGCATGCTAATGGGAAAAGTTGTGCTCCGGTGGCATGCTAACGGAAAAAAGTGTGCTCCTGTGGCATGCTAACGGGAAAAGCTGTGCTCCGGTGGCATGCCAATGGAAAAAGGTTTGCTACGGTGGAATGGTAATGGGAAAAGGTGTGCGCTGGTGGCATGCTAACGGTAAAAGGTGTGCTCCAGTGGCATGCTAGCGGTAAAAGGTGAAATCCGGTGGCTTGCTCACGGAAATAGGTATGCTACAGTGGCATGATATTGGGAAAAGGTGTCCAACGGTGGCATGCTAACGGCATAAGGTGTGCTCCGGTGGGAACAATGGGAAAAGGTGTGCTCCGGTGGCATGCTAATGGGAAAATGAGTGCAACGGTGGAATGCTAACGGAAAAAGGTGTGTAATGGAGGCATGCTAACGGTAAAAGGTGTGCTCCGGTGGCATGCTAAAGGGAAGAGGTATGCTCTGGTGGTATGATAGCGGGAAAAGGTGTGCAACGGTGGCATGCTAACAGGAGAAGGTGTGCTTCGCTGGCAACAACGGGAAAAGGTGTGCTCCGGTGGCATGCTAACGAGAAAAGGTGTGCAACGGTGGCATGTTAACGGTAAAAGGTGTGTTCCCGTGGCATGCTAACGTGAAAAGGTGTGTTCCGGTGGCATGCTAACGATACAAGATGTGCTCCGGTGGCATGCTAATGGGAAAAGGTGTGCTCCGGTGGTATGCTAACAGGGAAAGGTGTGCTCCGGTGGCATGCTAACGGGAGAATGTGTGCTACTGTGGCATGCTAACAATAAAAGGTGTGCTACAGTGGCATGCTAACTGGAAAATGTGTGCTATGGTGGCTTGCTAACGGGAAAAGGTGAGCTATGGTGGCATGCTAACTGTAAAAGGTGTGCAATGGTGGCATGATGACGGAAAAAGGTGTGCTCTGGTGGCATGCTAACGGGAAAAGCTGTGCTCCGGTGGCATGCCAATGGAAAAAGGTATGTTATGGTGGAATGCTAATAGGAGAAGGTGTGCTCCGGTGGCATGCTAACTGTAAAAGGTGTGCTCCAGTGGCATGCTAGCGGTAAAAGGTGTGCTCCGGTGTCATGCTAATGGAAATAGGTATGCTCCAGTGGCATGATATTGGGAAAAGGTGTGCAACGGTGGCATGCTAACGGCAGAAGGTGTGCTCCGGTGGGAACAATGGGAAAAGGTGTGCTCCGGTGGCATGCTAACGGGAAAATGTGTGCAACGGTGGAATGCTAACGGAAAAATGTGTGCAATGGAGGCATGCTAACGGTAAAAGGTGTGCTCCGGTGGCATGCTAACGGGAAGAGGTATGCTCCGGTGGTATGATAGCGGGAAAAGGTGTGCAACGGTGGCATGCTAACAGGAGAAGGTGTGCTTCGGTGGCAACAATGGGAAAAGGTGTGCTCCGGTGGCATGCTAACGTGAAAAGGTGTGTTCCGGTGGCATGCTAACGATACAAGATGTGCTCCGGTGGCATGCTAATGGGAAAAGGTGTGCTCCGGTGGTATGCTAACAGGGAAATGTGTGCTCCGGTGGCATGCTAACGGGAGAATGTGTGCTACTGTGGCATGCTAACATTAAAAGGTGTGCAACAGTGGCATGCTAACTGGAAAATGTGTGCTATGGTGGCTTGCTAACTGGAAAAGGTGAGCTATGGTGGCATGTTAACTGTAAAAGGTGGGCAATGGTGGCATGATAACGGAAAAAGGTGTGCTCCGGTGGCATGCTAAAGGGAAAAGGTGTTCTCCAGTGGATGCTAACGGGGAAAGGTGTGTTCCGAGGGCATGCTAACGGGAGAAGGCGTGCTCCGGTGGCATGCTAACAGGAGAAAATGTGCTCCGGGGGCATGCTAACGGGAAAAGGTGTGCTCCGGTGACATGTTAGCGGGAAAAGGTGTGCACCGGTGGCATGCTAATGGAAAAAGGTGTGCTACAGCGGCATACTAATGGAAAAAGGTGTAATACTGTGGCATGCTCACGGTAAAAGTGTGCTCTGGTGGCATGCTGATGGTAAAAGGTGTGCTCCAGTGGCACACTAACGGTAAAAGGTGTGCTCCGGTGGCATGTTAACGGTAAGAGGTTTTCTCCGTTGGCATTCTAACGGTAAAAGGTGTGCTACGTTGGCATGCTAACGATACAAGGTGTGCTCCGGTGTCATGCTAACGGGAAAAGGTGTGCTCCGGTGGCATGCTAACATGGAAAGGTGTGCTCCGGTGGCATGCTAATGTGAGAAAGTGTGCTACGGTGGCATGCCAACGAGAAGAGGTGCGCTTCGGTGGCATGCTAAAGGGAAAAGGTGTGCTCCGGTGGCATGCTAACGATAGAAGGTGTGCTCCGGTGGCATGCTAACGGGAAAAGGTGTGCTCCGGTGACATGCTAACACGCAAAGGTATGCTCCGGTCGCATGCTAACGTAAGAAAGTGTGCTACAATGGCATGCTAATGAGAAGATGTGCGCTACGGTGGCATGCAAACGGGAAAAGGTGTGCTATGGTGGCATGCTAATGTTAAAAGGTGTGCTCTGGTGGCTTCCTTTCGGTAAAATGTGTGCTCTGGTGGCATGCTAGCGATACAAGATATGCTCCGGTGGCATGCTAACGGGAAAAGTTGTGCTCCGGTGGCATGCTAACAGGGAAAGGTGTGCTCTGGTGGCATGCTAACGGGAGAAGGTGTGCTACTGTGGCATGCTAACAGGAAAAGGTGTGCTATGGTGGCATGCTAACGGTAAAAGGTGTGCAACGGTGGCATGATAACGGAAAAAGGTGTGCTCCGGTGGCATGCTAACGGGAAAAGGTGTGCAACGGTGGCATGCTAACAGGAAAAGGTGTGCTCCGGTGGCATGCTAACGGGAAAAGGTGTGCTCCGGTGGTATGCTAACGGGAAAAGGTGTGCTACTGTGGCATGCTAAAGGGAAAAGGTGAACTCCGTTGGCATGCTAACGGGAAAACTGTGTGCTACAGTGGCATGCTAACGGTAAAGGTGTGCTCCGCTGGCATGCTAACGGGAAGATGGTGTGCTACGGTGACATGCTAACGGTAAAGGTGTGCTCCAGTGTCATGCTAACGCGAAAAGGGGGGCTCCGGTGGCATGCTGACGGGAGGAGGTGTCTTCCGGTGGCATGCTAATGGATAAAGGTGGGCTACAGTGGCATGCTAACGGTAAAGGTGTGCTCCGGTGGCATGCTAACGGGAAAAAGTGTGCTCCGGTTGCATGCTAACGGTAAAGGTGTGCTCCGGTGGCATGCTAACAGTAAAAGGTGTGCTCTGGTGGCATGCTAACAGTAAAAGGTGGGCTCCGGTGGCATGCTAATGGGAAAGGCAGGCTCCGGTGGCATGCTAATGGTTAAAGGTGTGCCCCGGTGGCATGCTAACGGAAAAAGGTGTGCTCCGGTGGCATGCTAACTGGGAAAGGTGTACTGCGGTGGCATGCTAACGGTAAAAGCGGGCTCCGGTGGCATGCTAATGATAAAACGTGTGCTATGGTGGCATGCTAGTGGGAAAAGGTGTGCCGTGGTGGCTTGCTAATAGTAAAGGTGTGCTCCGGTGGCATGCTAATGGTTAAAGGTGTGCTCCAGTGGCATGCTAACGGAAAAAGGTGTGCCCCGGTGGCATGCTAACGGAAAAACGTGTGCTACGGTGGCATGCTAACGGGGAAAGGTGTGCTGCGGTGGCATGCTAACGGTAAAAGCGGGCTCCGGTGGCATTCTAACGATAAAACGTGTGCTATGGTGGCATGCTAACGGGAAAAGGTGTGCTGCTGTGGCATGCTAATAGTAAAGGTGTGCTCCGGTGGCATACTAATGGTTAAAGGTGTGCTCCAGTGGCATGCTAACGGAAAAAGGAGTGCTCCGGTAGCATGCTAACGTTAGAGGTGTGCTCCGGTGGCATGCTAACGGTAAAAGGTGTGCTCCGGTAGCATGCTAGCGGTAAAAGTGTGCTCCGGTGGCATTCTAACGGTAAAAGGTGTGCTCCGGTGGCATGCTAAGGGTAAAAGGTGTGCTTTGGTAGCATGCTAACGGTAAAAGGTGTGCTCCGGTGGCATGCTAACGGGAAAAGATGTGCTCCGGTGGCATGCTAACGGGAAAATGCGTGCTGCGGTGGCATGCTCATGGTAAAGGGTGTGCTCCGGTGGCATGCTAACGGTAGAAGGAGTGCTCCGGTGGCATGATAATGAGTAAAGGTGTGCTACGGTGGCATGCTAATGGGAAAAGGTGTGCTCCGGTGGCATGCTAACGGGAAAAGGTGTGATCTGGTGGCATGCTAATGGAGAAAGGTGTGCTCCGGTGGCATGCTGACGGGAAAAGGTGTGCTCCAGTGGCATGCTAACGGGAGAAGGTTTGCTCCGGTGGCATACTAACGGGAAAAGGTGTGCTCCGGTGGCATGCTAATGGAAAGAGGTGTGCTACGGTGGCATGCTAATGGCAAAAGGTGTGTTACGGTGGCATGCTCACGGAAAAATGTGTGGTACGTTTGCATGCTCATTGTAAAAGGTGTGCTCCGGTGGCATGCTAACGGGAAAAGGCGTGCTACAGTGGCATACTCACGGGAAAGCGGTGTGCTCCGGTGACATGCTAACGGGAAAAGGTGTGCTCCTTTGGCATGCTAATGGGAAAAGGTATGCTCCAGTGGCATGCTAACAGGAAAAGGTGTGATCTGGTGGCATGCTAATAGAAAAAGTTGTACTCCGATGGCATGCTAACGGGAAAAGGTGTGCTCTGGTGGCATGCTAACGGGAAAAGTTGTGCTCCTGTGGCATGCTAACAGAAAAAGGTGTGCTACGGTGGCATGCTAATTGGGAGAGGTGTGCTACGGTGGCTTGCTAATGGTAAAGGTGTGCTCCGGTGGCATGCTAATGGTAAAAGGTGTGCTCCGGTGGCATGCTAACGGAAAGGTGTGCTCTGGTGGTTTGCTAACGGGAAAAATGTGTGCTACATTGGCATGCTAATGGTAAAGGTGTGCTCCGGTGACATGCTAATGGGAAAAAGGTGTGCTACGGTGGCATGCTAACGGCAAGGGTGTGCTCCGGTGTCATGCTAACGGGAAAAGGTGCGCTCCGGTGGTATGCTGACGGGAAAAGGTGTGCTCCGGTGGCATGCTAACGGGAAAAGGTGTGCTCTGGTGGCATGCTAACCGGGAAAGGTGTCCTCCGGTGGCATGCTAAAGGGAGAAGGTGTGCTACAGTTGTATGCTAACGGGAAAAGGTGGTCTACAGTTGCATGCTAACGGGAAAAGGTGTGCTACAGTTGCATGCTAATGGGAAAAGGTGGGCTACAGTTGCATTCTAATAGGAAAAGGTGGGCTACGGTGGCCTGGTAACGGGAGAAGCTGTGCTCCGGTGGCATGCTAAAGGTAAAACTTGTGCTCCGGTGGCATGCTAACAGTAAAGGTGTGCTCCGGTGGCATGCTAACGGGAAAAGGTGTGCTCCGGTGGCATGCTAACGGGAAAAGGTGTGCTACGGTGGCATGCTAACGGGAAAAGGTGTACTACGGTGACAAGCTAACGGTAAAGGTGTGCTCCAGTGTCATGCTAACGCGAAAAGTGTGCTCCGGTGGCATGCTGACGGGAGAAGTTGTCTTCCGGTGGCATGCTAATGGAAAGATGTGTCCTACGGTGGCATGCTAACGGGTAAAGATGGGCTACAGTGGCATGCTAACAGTAAAGGTGTGCTCCGGTGGCATGCTAACGGGAAAAGGTGTGTTCCGGTGGCATGCTAACGGAAAAGTTGTGCTCCGGTGGCATGCTAACAGTAAAAGGTGTGCTCTGGTGGCATGCTAACAGGAAAAAGTGTGCTCCGGTGGCATGCTAATGGGAAAGGCGGGCTCCGGTGGCATGCTAATGGTTAAAGGTGTGCCCCGTTGGCATGCTAACGGAAAAACGTGTGCTCCTGTGGCATGCTAACGGGGAAAGGTGTGCTGCGGTGGCATGCTAACGGTAAAGGCGGGCTCCGGTGGCATGCAAATGATAAAACGTGTGCTATCGTGGCATGCTAATGGGAAAAGGTGTGCTGCGGTGGCATGATAACGGTAAAGGTGTGCTCCGGTGGCATGCTAATGGTTAAAGGTGTGCTCCAGTGGCATGCTAATGGAAAAAGGTGTGCTCCGTTGGCATGCTAATGTTAAAGGTGTGCTCCGGTGGCATGCTAACGGGAAAAGGTGTACTACGGTGACAAGCTAACGGTAAAGGTGTGCTCCAGTGTCATGCTAACGCGAAAAGTGTGCTCCGGTGGCATGCTGACGGGAGAAGTTGTCTTCCGGTGGCATGCTAATGGAAAGAGGTGTCCTACGGTGGCATGTTAACGGGTAAAGATGGGCTACGGTGGCATGCTAACAGTAAAGGTGTGCTCCGGTGGCATGCTAACAGAAAAGTTGTGCTCCGGTGGCATGCTAACAGTAAAAGGTATGCTCTGGTGGCATGCTAACAGGAAAAAGTGTGCTCCGGTGGCATGCTAATGGGAAAGGCGGGCTCCGGTGGCATGCTAATGGTTAAAGGTGTGCCCCGTTGGCATGCTAACGGAAAAACGTGTGCTCCGGTGGCATGCTAACGGGGAAAGGTGTGCTGCGGTGGCATGCTAATGGTAAAGGCGGGCTCCGGTGGCATGCAAACGATAAAACGTGTGCTATCATGGCATGCTAACGGTAAAGGTGTGCTCCGGTGGCATGCTAATGGTTAAAGGTGTGCTCCAGTGGCATGCTAATGGAAAAAGGTGTGCTCCGGTGGCATGATAATGTTAAAGGTGTGCTCCTGTGGCATGCTAAAGGGAAAAGGTGTGCTCCAGTGGCATGCTAGTGGTAAAGGGTGTGCTCCGGTGGCATGCTAACGGTAAAGGTGTGCTCCGGTGGTATGCTAACAGGAAAAGGTGTGCTCCGGTGACATGCTAGTGGTAAAAGGTGTGCTCCGGTAGCATGCTAACGGTAAAAGGTGTGCTCCGGTGGCATGCTAAGGGGAAAAGCTGTGCTCTGGTGGCATGCTAATGGTAAAAGGTGTGCTCCGGTGGCATGCTAAGGGGAAAAGCTGTGCTCTGGTGGCATGCTAACGGTAAAAGGTATGCTCCGGTGGCATACTAACGGTAAAAGGTGAGCTCCGGTGGCATGCTAACGGGAAAAGATGTGCTCCGGTGGCATGCTAACGGGAAAATGTGTGCTACGGTGGCATGCTCATGGTAAAAGGTGTGCTCCGGTGGCATGCTAACGGAAAAAGTGTGCTACGGTGGCATGCTAACGGGAGAACATGTGGTTCGGTGGCATGCTAACTGGAAAAGGTGTGCTCCGGTGGCATGCTAATGGGAGAAGGTGTGCTTCAGTGGCATGCTAACAGGAAAAGGTGTGCTCCGGTGACATGCTAACGGGAGATGGTGTGCTACGAATACATGCTGACGGTAAAAGGTGTGCTCCGGTGGCTTGCCAACAAGAGAAGGTGTGCTACGGTGGCATGCTAACGGCAAAAGGTTTGCTCCAGTGGCATGCTAACTGAAAAAGGTGTGCTACGGTGGCATGCTAACGGGGAAAGGTGTGCTACGGTGGCATGCTAACGGTAAAGGTGTGCTCCGGTGGCATGTCAACGGGAAAAGGTGTGCTCCAATGGCATGCTAGCAAGAAAAGGTGTGCTCCGGTGGCATGCTAACGGTAAAGGTGTGCTCCGGTGACATGCTAACGGTGAAAGGTGTGCTCCCGTGGCATGCTAACGGGAAAAGGTGTGCTCCGCTGCCATGTCAATGGGAAAAGGGTGCTCCGATGGCATGCTAACGGGAAAAGGTGTGCTCCGGTGGCATGCTAATGGTAAAGGTGTGCTCCGGTGGCATGCTAACGGTCAAAGGTGTCCTCTGATGGCATGCTAACGGTAAAGGGTGTGCTCCGGTGGCATGCTAATGGTAAAGGTGTGCTTCGGTGGTATGCTAACAGGAAAAGGTGTGCTCCTGTGGCATGCTAACGGGGAAAGAAGTGCTCCGGTGGCATGCTAAACGGGAAAGGTGTCCTCCGTTGGCATGCTAAAGGGAGAAGGTGTGCTACAGTTGCATGCTAATGGGAAAAGGTGGGCTACAGTTGTATGCTAACGGGAAACAGTGTGCTACAGTTGCATGCTAACGGGAAAAGGTGTACTACAGTTGCATGCTAATAGGAAAAGGTGGGCTACGGTGGCATGGTAACGGGAGAAGGAGTGCTCTGGTGGCATGCTAATGGTAAAACGTGTGCTCCGGTGGCATGCTAATGGTAAAGGTGTGCTCCGGTGGCATGCTAACGGGAAAAGGTGTGCTCCGGTGGGATGCTAACAGGGAAAGTTGTGCTCCGGTGGCATGCTAACGTGAGAAGGTGTGCTACTGTAGCATGCTAAAGGGAAAAGGTGTGCTCCGGTGGCATGCTAAAGGTAAAGGTGTGCTCTGGTGGCATGCTAACGGGAAAAGGTGTGGTACTGTGGCATGCTAACGGGAAAAGGTGTGCTACGGTGGCATGCTAAAGGGAAAAGGTGTTCTCCAGTGGATGATAATGGGGAAAGGTGTGTTCCGGTGGCATGCTAATGGGAGAAGGTGTGCTCCGGTGGCATGCTAACAGGAGAAAATGTGCTCCGGGGGCATGCTAACGGGAAAATGTGTGCTCCGATGGCATGCTAACAGGAAAAGGTGTGCTACGGTGACATGCTAGCGGGAAAAGATGTGCACCGGTGGCATGCTAAAGGAAAAAGGTGTGCTACAGCGGCATACTAACTGGAAAAGGTGTAATACTGTGGCATGCTCACGGTAAAGGTGTGCTCTGGTGGCATGCTGATGGTAAAAGGTGTGCTCCGGTGGCATACTAACGGTAAAAGTTGTGCTCCGGTGGCATGTTAACGGTAAAAGGTGTTTTCCGTTGGCATGCTAACGGTAAAAGGTGTGATACAGTGTCATGCTTAACGATACAAGGTGTGCTCCGGTGGCATGCTAACGGGAAAAGGTGTGCTCCAGTGGCATGCTAACACGGAAAGGTGTGATCCGGTGGCTTGCTAACGTGAGAAAGTGTGCTCCGGTGGCATGCTAACGAGAAGAGGAGCGCTACGGTGGCATGCTAACGGGAAAAGGTGTTCTCCGGTGGCATGCTAACGATACAAGGTGTGCTCCGGTGGCATGCTAACGGGAAAAGGGGTGCTCCGGTGGCATGCTAATACGGAAAGGTGTGCTCCGGTGGCATGCTAAAGTGAGAAAGAGTGCTACGGTGGCATGCTAACGAGAAGAGGAGCGCTACGGTGGCATGCTAATGGGAAAAGGTGTGCCATGGTGGCATGCTAACAGTAAAAGGTGTGCTCCGGTGGCTTGCTTTTGGTAAAAGGTGTGCTCCGGTGGCATGCTAACGATACAAGATGTGCTCCGGTGGCATGCTAACGGGAAAAGGAGTAATACTGTGGCATGCTCACGGTAAAGGTGTGCTCTGGTGGCATGTTAATGGTAAAAGGTGTTCTCCGTTGGCATGCTAACGGTAAAAGGTGTGATACGTTGTCATGCTTAACGATACAAGGTGTGCTCCGGTGGCATGCTAACGGGAAAAGGTGTGCTCCAGTGGCATGCTAACAAGGAAAGGTGTGCTCCAGTGGCATGCTAACGTGGGAAAGTGTGCTACGGTGGCATGCTAACGAGAAGAGGAGCGCTACGGTGGCATGCTAACGGGAAAAGGTGTGCTCCGGTGGCATGCTAACGATACAAGGTGTGCTCCGGTGGCAAGATAACGGGAAAAGGTGTGCTCCGGTGGCATGCAAACACGGAAAGGTGTGCTCCGGTGGCATGCTAACGTGAGAAAGTGTGCTACGGTGGCATGCTAACGAGAAGAGGTGCGCTATGGTGGCATGCTAACGGGAAGAGGTGCGCTATGGTGGCATGCTAACAGTAAAAGGTGTGCTCCGGTGGCTTGCTTTCGGTAAAAGGTGTGCTCCGGTGGCTTGCTTTCAGTAAGAGGTGTGCTCCGGTGGCATGCTAACGATACAAGATGTGCTCCGGTGGCATGCTAACGGGAAAAGGTGTGCTCCGGTGGCATGCTAACAGGGAAAGGTGTGCTCCGGTGGCATACTAACGGTAAAAGGTGTGCTCCGGTGGCATGTTAACGGTAAAAGGTGTTCTCCGTTGGCATGCTAACGGTAAAAGGTGTGCTACGGTGGCATGCTAACGATACAAGGTGTGCTCTGGTGGCATGCTAACGGGAAAAGGTGTGCTCCGATGGCATGCTAACACGGAAAGGTGTGCTCCGGTGGCATGCTAACGTGAGAAAGTGTGCTACGGTGGCATGCTAATGAGAAGAGGTGCGCTACGGTGGCATGCTAACGGGAAAGGTGTGCTCCGGTGGCATGCTAACGATACAAGGTGTGCTCCGGTGGCATGCTAACGGGAAAAGGTGTGCTCCGGTGACATGCTAACACGGAAAGGTGTGCTCCGGTCGCATGCTAACGTAAGAAAGTGTGCTACAATGGCATGCTAACGAGAAGAGGTGCGCTACGGTGGCATGCAAACGGGAAAAGGTGTGCTATGGTGGCATGGTAACTGTAAAAGGTGTGCTCTGGTGGCTTCCTTTCGGTAAAATGTGTGCTCTGGTGGCATGCTAGCGATACAAGATGTGCTCCGGTGGCATGCTAACGGGAAAAGGTGTGCTCCGGTGGCATGCTAACAGGGAAAGGTGTGCTCCGGTGGCATGCTAACGGGAGAAGGTGTGCTACTGTGGCATGCTAACAAGAAAAGGTGTGCTACAGTGGCATGCTAACTGGAAAAGGTGTGCTATGATGGCATGCTAACGGGAGAAGGTGTGCTCCAGTGGCATGCTAACAGGAGAAAATGTGCTCCGGGGGCATGCTAACGGGAAAATGTGTGCTCCGGTTGCATGCTAACGGGAAAAGGTGTGCTCCGGTGACATGCTAGCGGGAAAAGGTGTGCACCGGTGGCATGCTAATGGAAAAAGGTGTGCTACAGCGGCATACTAATGGGAAAAGGTGTAATACTGTGGCATGCTCATGGTAAAGGTGTGCTCTGGTGGCATGCTGATGGTAAAAGGTGTGCTCCAGTGGCATACTAACGGTAAAAGGTGTGCTCCGGTGGCATGTTAACGGTAAAAGGTTTTCTCCGTTGGCATGCTAACGGTAAAAGGTGTGCTACGGTGGCATGCTAACGATACAAGGTGTGCTCTGGTGGCATGCTAACAGGAAAAGGTGTGCTCCGGTGGCATGCTAACACGGAAAGGTGTGCTCCGTTCGCATGCTAACGTAAGAAAGTGTGCTACAATGGCATGCTAACGAGAAGAGGTGCGCTACGGTGGCATGCAAACGGGAAAAGGTGTGCTATGGTGGCATGCTAATGGTAAAACGTGTGCTCTGCTGGCTTCCTTTCGGTAAAATGTGTGCTCTGGTGGCATGCTAGCGATACAAGATGTGCTCCGGTGGCATGCTAATGGGAAAAGGTGTGCTCCGGTGGCATGCTAACAGGGAAAGGTGTGCTCCGGTGGCATGCTAACGGAAGAAGGTGTGCTACTGTGGCATGCTAACGGTAAAAGGTGTGCTACGGTGGCATGCTAACGATACAAGGTGTGCTCTGGTGGCATGCTAACGGGAAAAGGTGTGCTCCGATGGCATGCTAACACGGAAAGGTGTGCTCCGGTGGCATGCTAACGTGAGAAAGTGTGCTACGGTGACATGCTAATGAGAAGAGGTGCGCTACGGTGGCATGCTAACGGGAAAGGTGTGCTCCGGTGGCATGCTAACGATACAAGGTGTGCTCCGGTGGCATGCTAATGGGAAAAGGTGTGCTCCGGTGACATGCTAACACGGAAAGGTGTGCTCCGGTCGCATGCTAACGTAAGAAAGTGTGCTACAATGGCATGCTAACGAGAAGAGGTGCGCTACGGTGGCATGCAAACGGGAAAAGGTGTGCTATGGTGGCATGGTAACTGTAAAAGGTGTGCTCTGGTGGCTTCCTTTCGGTAAAATGTGTGCTCTGGTGGCATGCTAGCGATACAAGATGTGCTCCGGTGGCATGCTAACGGGAAAAGGTGTGCTCCGGTGGCATGCTAACAGGGAAAGGTGTGCTCCGGTGGCATGCTAACGGGAGAAGGTGTGCTACTGTGGCATGCTAACAAGAAAAGGTGTGCTACAGTGGCATGCTAACTGGAAAAGGTGTGCTATGATGGCATGCTAACGGGAGAAGGTGTGCTCCAGTGGCATGCTAACAGGAGAAAATGTGCTCCGGGGGCATGCTAACGGGAAAATGTGTGCTCCGGTTGCATGCTAACGGGAAAAGGTGTGCTCCGGTGACATGCTAGCGGGAAAAGGTGTGCACCGGTGGCATGCTAATGGAAAAAGGTGTGCTACAGCGGCATACTAATGGGAAAAGGTGTAATACTGTGGCATGCTCATGGTAAAGGTGTGCTCTGGTGGCATGCTGATGGTAAAAGGTGTGCTCCAGTGGCATACTAACGGTAAAAGGTGTGCTCCGGTGGCATGTTAACGGTAAAAGGTTTTCTCCGTTGGCATGCTAACGGTAAAAGGTGTGCTACGGTGGCATGCTAACGATACAAGGTGTGCTCTGGTGGCATGCTAACAGGAAAAGGTGTGCTCCGGTGGCATGCTAACACGGAAAGGTGTGCTCCGTTCGCATGCTAACGTAAGAAAGTGTGCTACAATGGCATGCTAACGAGAAGAGGTGCGCTACGGTGGCATGCAAACGGGAAAAGGTGTGCTATGGTGGCATGCTAACGGTAAAACGTGTGCTCTGCTGGCTTCCTTTCGGTAAAATGTGTGCTCTGGTGGCATGCTAGCGATACAAGATGTGCTCCGGTGGCATGCTAATGGGAAAAGGTGTGCTCCGGTGGCATGCTAACAGGGAAAGGTGTGCTCCGGTGGCATGCTAACGGAAGAAGGTGTGCTACTGTGGCATGCTAACAAGAAAAGGTGTGCTACAGTGGCATGCTAACTGGAAAAGGTGTGCTATGATGGCATGCTAATGGTAAAATGTGTGCTATGGTGGCATGCTAACGGTAAAAGGTGTGCAACGGTGGCATGATAACGGTAAAAGGTGTGCTCCGGTGGCATGCTAACGGGAAAAGGTGTGCAACGGTGGCATGCTAACAGGAAAAGGTGTGCTCCGGTGGCATGCTAACGGGAAAAGGTGTGCTCCGGTGGCATGCTAACGGGAAAAGGTGTGCTCCGGTGGCATGCTAACGGAAAAGGTGTGCTCCGGTGGCATGCTGATGGTAAAAGGTGTGCTCCGGCGGCATGCTAACGGTAAAAGGTGTTCTCCGTTGGCATGCTAACAGTTAAACGTGTGCTCAGGTGGCACGCTAACGATGCAAGGTGTGCTCTTGTGGCATGCTAACGGGAAAAGGTGTACTCCGGTGGAATGCTGACAGGGAAAGTTGTGCTCCGGCGGCATGCTAACGTGAGAAGGTGTGCTACTGTAGCATGCTAACGGGAAAAGGTGTGCTCCAGTGGCATGCTAAAGGTAAAGGTATGCTCTGGTGGCATGCTAACGGGAAAAGGTGTGGTACTGTGGCATGCTAACGGGAATAGGTGTGCTACGGTGGCATGCTAAAGGGAAAAGATGTTCTCCAGTGGATGCTAACCGGGAAAGGTGTGTTCCGGTGGCATGCTAATGGGAGAAGGTGTGCTCCGGTGGCATGCTAACAGGAGAAAATGTGCTCCGGGGGCATGCTAACGGGAAAATGTGTGCTCCGGTGGCATGCTGATGGTAAAAGGAGTGCTCCAGTGGCTTACTAATGGTAAAAGGTGTGCTCCGATGGCATGTTAACGGTAAGAGGTGTTCTCCGCTGGCATGCTAACGGTAAAAGGTGTGCTACGGTGGCATGCTAACGATACAAGGTGTGCTCCGGTGGCAAGATAATGGAAAAAGGTGTGCTCCGGTGGCATGCAAACACGGAAAGGTGTGCTCCGGTGGCATGCTAACGTGAGAAAGTGTGCTACGGTGGCATGCTAACGAGAAGAGGTGCGCTATGGTGGCATGCTAACGGGAAGAGGTGTGCTATGGCGGCATGCTAACAGTAAAAGGTGTGCTCCTGTGGCTTGCTTTCGGTAAAAGGTGTGATCCGGTGGCATGCTAACGATACAAGATGTGCTCCGGTGGCATGCTAACGGGAAAAGGTGTGCTCTAGTGGCATGCTAACGGGAAAAGGGGTGCTCTGGTGGCATGCTAACGGTAAAAGGTGTGCTCCAGTGGCATGCTAGCGGTAAAAGGTGTGCTCCGGTGGCATGCTAACTAAAAAAGTTATGCTCCAGTGGCATGATATTGCGAAAAGGTGTGCAACGGTGGAATGCTAACGGCAGAAGGTGTGCTCCGGTGGGAACAATGGGAAAAGGTGTGCTCCAGTGGCATTCTAACGGGAAAATGTGTGCAACGGTGGCATGCTAACGTAAAAAGGTGTGCAATGGAGGCATGCTAACGGTAAAAGGTGCGCTCCAGTGGCATGCTAGTGGTAAAAGGTATGCTCCGGTGTCATGCTAATGGAAAAAGGTATGCTCCAGTGGCATGATATTGGGAAAAGGTGTGCAACGGTGGCATGCTAACGGCAGAAGGTGTGCTCCGGTGGAAACAATGGGAAAAGGTGTGCTCCGGTGGCATGCTAACGGGAAAATGTGTGCAACGGTGGCATGCTAACGGAAAAAGGTGTGCAATGGTGGCATGCTAACAGTAAAAGGTGTGCTCCAGTGGCATGCTAATGGGAAAAGGTATGCTCCGGGGGTATGATAACAGGAAAAGGTGTCCAACGGTGGCATGCTAACAGGAGAAGGTGTGCTCCGGTGGCAACAACTGGAAAAGTTGTGCTCCGGTGGCATGCTAACGAGAAAAGGTGTGCAACAGTGGCATGCTAACGGGAAAAGGTGAGCAATGGTGGCATGCTAACGATACAAGATGTGCTCCGGTGGCATGCTAATGGGAAAAGGTGTGCTCCAGTGGCATGCTAACAGGGAAAGGTGTGCTCCGGTGGCATGCTAAAGGGAGAATGTGTGCTACTGTGGCATGCTAACAAGAAAAAGTGTGCTACAGTGGCATGCTAACGGGAAAAGGTGTGCTATGGTGGCTTGCTAACTGTAAAAGGTGTGCAATGGTGGTATGATAACGAAAAAGGTGTGCTCCGGTGGCATGCTAAAGGGAAAAGGTGTTCTCCAGTGGATGCTAACGGGGAAAGGTGTGTTCCGGTGGCATGCTAACGGGAGAAGGTGTGCTCCGGGGGCATGCTAACGGAAAATGTGTGCTCCGGTTGCATGCTAATGGGAGAAGGTGTGCTCCGGTGGCATGCTAACAGGAGAAAATGTGCTCCGGGGGCATGCTAACGGGAAAATGTGTGCTCCGGTGGCATGCTGATGGTAAAAGGTGTGCTCCAGTGGCTTACTAATGGTAAAAGGTGTGCTCCGATGGCATGTTAACGGTAAGAGGTGTTCTCCGCTGGCATGCTAACGGTAAAAGGTGTGCTACGGTGGCATGCTAACGATACAAGGTGTGCTCCGGTGGCAAGATAACAGAAAAAGGTGTGCTCCGGTGGCATGCAAACACGGAAAGGTGTGCTCCGGTGGCATGCTAACGTGAGAAAGTGTGCTACGGTGGCATGCTAATGAGAAGAGGTGCGCTATGGTGGCATGCTAACGGGAAGAGGTGTGCTATGGTGGCATGCTAACAGTAAAAGGTGTGCTCCTGTGGCTTGCTTTCGGTAAAAGGTGAGCTCCGGTGGCATGCTAACGATACAAGATGTGCTCCGGTGGCATGCTAACGGGAAAAGGTGTGCTCTGGTGGCATGCTAACAGGGAAAGGTGTGCTCCGGTGGCATGCTAACGGAAGAAGGTGTCCTACTGTGGCATGCTAACAAGAAAAGGTGTGCTACAGTGGTATGCTAACGGGAAAAGGTGTGCTATGGTGGCATGCTAATGGGAAAAGGTGTGCTATCGTGGCAAGCTAACGGTAAAAGGTGTGCAACGGTGGCATGATAACGGAAAAAGGTGTGCTCCGGTGGCATGCAAACGGGAAAAGCAGTGCAACGGTGGCATGCTAACAGGAAAAGGTGTGCTCCGGTGGCATGCTAACGGGAAAAGGTGTTCTCCGGTGGCATGCTAACGGGAAAAGGTGTGCTCCGGTGGCATGCTAACGGAAAAAGGTGTGCTCCGGTGGCATGCTGATGGTAAAAGGTGTGCTCCGGCGGCATGCTAACGGTAAAAGGTGTTCTCCGTTGGCATGCTAACAGTTAAACGTGTGCTCAGGTGGCATGCTAACGATACAAGGTGTGCTCTTGTGGCATGCTAACGGGAAAAGGTGTACTCCGGTGGAATGCTGACAGGGAAAGTTGTGCTCCGGCGGCATGCTAACGTGAGAAGGTGTGCTACTGTAGCATGCTAACGGGAAAAGGTGTGCTCCAGTGGCATGCTAAAGGTAAAGGTGTGCTCTGGTGGCATGCTAACGGGAAAAGGTGTGGTACTGTGGCATGCTAACGGGAATAGATGTGCTACGGTGGCATGCTAAAGGGAAAAGGTGTTCTCCAGTGGATGCTAACGGGGAAAGGTGTGTTCCGGTGGCATGCTAATGGGAGAAGGTGTGCTCCGGTGGCATGCTAACAGGAGAAAATGTGCTCCGGGGGCATGCTAACGGGAAAATGTGTGCTCCGGTGGCATGCTGATGGTAAAAGGTGTGCTCTAGTGGCTTACTAATGGTAAAAGGTGTGCTCCGGTGGCATGTTAACGGTAAGAGGTGTTCTCCGTTGGCATGCTAACGGTAAAAGGTGTGCTACGGTGGCATGCTAACGATACAAGGTGTGCTCCGGTGGCAAGATAACGGAAAAAGGCGTGCTCGGGTGGTATGCAAACACGGAAAGGTGTGCTCCGGTGGCATGCTAACATGAGAAAGTGTGCTACGGTGGCATGCTAACGAGAAGAGGTGCGCTATGGTGGCATGCTAACGGGAAGAGGTGTGCTATGGTGGCATGCTAACAGTAAAAGGTGTGCTCCTGTGGCTTGCTTTCGGTAAAAGGTGTGCTCCGGTGGCATGCTAACGATACAAGATGTGCTCCGGTGGCATGCTAACGGGAAAAGGTGTGCTCCGGTGGCATGCTAACAGGGAAAGGGGTGCTCCGGTGGCATGCTAACGGGAGAAGGTGTCCTACTGTGGCATGCTAACAAGAAAAGGTGTGCTACAGTGGTATGCTAACGGGAAAAGGTGTGCTATCGTGGCAAGCTAACGGTAAAAGGTGTGCAACGGTGGCATGATAACGGAAAAAGGTGTGCTCCGGTGGCATGCTAACGGGAAAAGGTGTGCAACGGTGGCATGCTAACAGGAAAAGGTGTGCTCCGGTGGCATGCTAACGGGAAAAGGTGTGCTCCGGTGGCATGCTAACGGAAAAAAGTGTGCTCAGGTGGCATGCTAACGGGAAAAGCTGTGCTCCGGTGGGATGCCAATGGAAAAAGGTATGCTACGGTGGAGTGCTAATGGGAGAAGGTGTGCTCTGGTGGCATGCTAACGGTAAAAGGTGTGCTCCAGTGGCATGCTAGCGGTAAAAGGTATGCTCCGGTGGCATGCTAACTAAAAAAGTTATGCTCCAGTGGCATGATATTGGGAAAAGGTGTGCAACGGTGGAATGCTAACGGCAGAAGGTGTGCTCCGGTGGGAACAATGGGAAAAGGTGTGCTCCGGTGGCATGCTAACGGGAAAATGTGTGCAACGGTGGCATGCTAACGGAAAAAGGTGTGCAATGGAGGCATGCTAACGGTAAAAGGTGCGCTCCAGTGGCATGCTAGTGGTAAAAGGTATGCTCCGGTGTCATGCTAACGGAAAAAGGTATGCTCCAGTGGCATGATATTGGGAAAAGGTGTGCAACGGTGGCATGCTAACGGCAGAAGGTGTGCTCCGGTGGGAACAATGGGAAAAGGTGTGCTCCGGTGGCATGCTAACGGGAAAATGTGTGCAACGGTGGCATGCTAACGGAAAAAGGTGTGCAATGGTGGCATGCTAACGGTAAAAGGTGTGCTCCAGTGGCATGGTAATGGGAAAAGGTATGCTCCGGGGGTATGATAACGGGAAAAGGTGTCCAACGGTGGCATGCTAACAGGAGAAGGTGTGCTCCGGTGGCAACAACTGGAAAAGGTGTGCTCCGGTGGCATGCTAACGAGAAAAGGTGTGCAACAGTGGCATGCTAACTGGAAAAGGTGAGCAATGGTGGCATGCTAACGATACAAGATGTGCTCCGGTGGCATGCTAATGGGAAAAGGTGTGCTCCAGTGGCATGATAACAGGGAAAGGTGTGCTCCGGTGGCATGCTAAAGGGAGAATGTGTGCTACTGTGGCATGCTAACAAGAAAAAGTGTGCTACAGTGGCATGCTAACGGGAAAAGGTGTGCTATGGTGGCTTGCTAACTGTAAAAGGTGTGCAATGGTGGTATGATAACGAAAAAGGTGTGCTCCGGTGGCATGCTAAAGGGAAAAGGTGTTCTCCAGTGGATGCTAACGGGGAAAGGTGTGTTCCGGTGGCATGCTAACGGGAGAAGGTGTGCTCCGGGGGCATGATAACGGGAAAATGTGTGCTCCGGTTGCATGCTAATGGGAAAAGGTGTGCTCCGGTGACATGCTAGCGGGAAAAGGTGTGCACAGGTGGCATGCTAATGGAAAAAGGTGTACTACAGCTGCATACTAATGGGAAAAGGTGTATTACTGTGGCATGCTCACGGTAAAGGTGTGCTCTGGTGGCATGCTGATGGTAAAAGGTGTGCTCCAGTGGCATACTAACGGTAAAAGGTGTGCTCAGGTGGCATGTTAACGGTAAAAGGTGTTCTCCGTTGGCATGCTAACGGTAAAGTTGTGCTTCAGTGGCATGCTAACGATACAAGGTGTGCTCCGGTGGCATGCTAACGTGAGAAAGTGTGCTACGGTGGCATGCTAATGAGAAGAGGTGCGCTATGGTGGCATGCTAACGGGAAGAGGTGTGCTATGGTGGCATGCTAACAGTAAAAGGTGTGCTCCTGTGGCTTGCTTTCGGTAAAAGGTGAGCTCCGGTGGCATGCTAACGATACAAGATGTGCTCCGGTGGCATGCTAACGGGAATAGGTGTGCTCTGGTGGCATGCTAACAGGGAAAGGTGTGCTCCGGTGGCATGCTAACGGGAGAAGGTGTCCTACTGTGGCATGCTAACAAGAAAAGGTGTGCTACAGTGGTATGCTAACGGGAAAAGGTGTGCTATGGTGACATGCTAATGGGAAAAGGTGTGCTATCGTGGCAAGCTAACGGTAAAAGGTGTGCAACGGTGGCATGATAACGGAAAAAGGTGTGCTCCGGTGGCATGCAAACGGGAAAAGCAGTGCAACGGTGGCATGCTAACAGGAAAAGGTGTGCTCCGGTGGCATGCTAACGGGAAAAGGTGTTCTCCGGTGGCATGCTAACGGGAAAAGGTGTGCTCCGGTGGCATGCTAACGGAAAAAGGTGTGCTCCGGTGGCATGCTGATGGTAAAAGGTGTGCTCCGGCGGCATGCTAACGGTAAAAGGTGTTCTCCGTTGGCATGCTAACAGTTAAACGTGTGCTCAGGTGGCATGCTAACGATACAAGGTGTGCTCTTGTGGCATGCTAACGGGAAAAGGTGTACTCCGGTGGAATGCTGACAGGGAAAGTTGTGCTCCGGCGGCATGCTAACGTGAGAAGGTGTGCTACTGTAGCATGCTAACGGGAAAAGGTGTGCTCCAGTGGCATGCTAAAGGTAAAGGTGTGCTCTGGTGGCATGCTAACGGGAAAAGGTGTGGTACTGTGGCATGCTAACGGGAATAGATGTGCTACGGTGGCATGCTAAAGGGAAAAGGTGTTCTCCAGTGGATGCTAACGGGGAAAGGTGTGTTCCGGTGGCATGCTAATGGGAGAAGGTGTGCTCCGGTGGCATGCTAACAGGAGAAAATGTGCTCCGGGGGCATGCTAACGGGAAAATGTGTGCTCCGGTGGCATGCTGATGGTAAAAGGTGTGCTCTAGTGGCTTACTAATGGTAAAAGGTGTGCTCCGGTGGCATGTTAACGGTAAGAGGTGTTCTCCGTTGGCATGCTAACGGTAAAAGGTGTGCTACGGTGGCATGCTAACGATACAAGGTGTGCTCCGGTGGCAAGATAACGGAAAAAGGTGTGCTCGGGTGGCATGCAAACACGGAAAGGTGTGCTCCGGTGGCATGCTAACATGAGAAAGTGTGCTACGGTGGCATGCTAACGAGAAGAGGTGCGCTATGGTGGCATGCTAACGGGAAGAGGTGTGCTATGGTGGCATGCTAACAGTAAAAGGTGTGCTCCTGTGGCTTGCTTTCAGTAAAAGGTGTGCTCCGGTGGCATGCTAACGATACAAGATGTGCTCCGGTGGCATGCTAACGGGAAAAGGTGTGCTCCGGTGGCATGCTAACAGGGAAAGGGGTGCTCCGGTGGCATGCTAACGGGAGAAGGTGTCCTACTGTGGCATGCTAACAAGAAAAGGTGTGCTACAGTGGTATGCTAACGGGAAAAGGTGTGCTATCGTGGCAAGCTAACGGTAAAAGGTGTGCAACGGTGGCATGATAACGGAAAAAGGTGTGCTCCGGTGGCATGCTAACGGGAAAAGGTGTGCAACGGTGGCATGCTAACAGGAAAAGGTGTGCTCCGGTGGCATGCTAACGGGAAAAGGTGTGCTCCGGTGGCATGCTAACGGAAAAAAGTGTGCTCAGGTGGCATGCTAACGGGAAAAGCTGTGCTCCGGTGGCATGCCAATGGAAAAAGGTATGCTACGGTGGAGTGCTAATGGGAGAAGGTGTGCTCTGGTGGCATGCTAACGGTAAAAGGTGAGCTCCGGTGGCATGCTAACGGGAAAAGATGTGCTCCGGTGGCATGCTAACGGGAAAATGTGTGCTACGGTGGCATGCTCATGGTAAAAGGTGTGCTCCGGTGGCATGCTAACGGAAAAAGTGTGCTACGGTGGCATGCTAACGGGAGAACATGTGGTTCGGTGGCATGCTAACTGGAAAAGGTGTGCTCCGGTGGCATGCTAATGGGAGAAGGTGTGCTTCAGTGGCATGCTAACAGGAAAAGGTGTGCTCCGGTGACATGCTAACGGGAGATGGTGTGCTACGATTACATGCTGACGGTAAAAGGTGTGCTCCGGTGGCTTGCCAACAAGAGAAGGTGTGCTACGGTGGCATGCTAACGGCAAAAGGTTTGCTCCAGTGGCATGCTAACTGAAAAAGGTGTGCTACGGTGGCATGCTAACGGGGAAAGGTGTGCTACGGTGGCATGCTAACGGTAAAGGTGTGCTCCGGTGGCATGTCAACGGGAAAAGGTGTGCTCCAATGGCATGCTAGCAAGAAAAGGTGTGCTCCGGTGGCATGCTAACGGTAAAGGTGTGCTCCGGTGACATGCTAACGGTGAAAGGTGTGCTCCCGTGGCATGCTAACGGGAAAAGGTGTGCTCCGCTGCCATGTCAATGGGAAAAGGGTGCTCCGATGGCATGCTAACGGGAAAAGGTGTGCTCCGGTGGCATGCTAATGGTAAAGGTGTGCTCCGGTGGCATGCTAACGGTCAAAGGTGTCCTCTGATGGCATGCTAACGGTAAAGGGTGTGCTCCGGTGGCATGCTAATGGTAAAGGTGTGCTTCGGTGGTATGCTAACAGGAAAAGGTGTGCTCCTGTGGCATGCTAACGGGGAAAGAAGTGCTCCGGTGGCATGCTAAACGGGAAAGGTGTCCTCCGTTGGCATGCTAAAGGGAGAAGGTGTGCTACAGTTGCATGCTAATGGGAAAAGGTGGGCTACAGTTGTATGCTAACGGGAAACAGTGTGCTACAGTTGCATGCTAACGGGAAAAGGTGTGCTACAGTTGCATGCTAATAGGAAAAGGTGGGCTACGGTGGCATGGTAACGGGAGAAGGAGTGCTCTGGTGGCATGCTAACGGTAAAACGTGTGCTCCGGTGGCATGCTAATGGTAAAGGTGTGCTCCGGTGGCATGCTAACGGGAAAAGGTGTGCTCCGGTGGGATGCTAACAGGGAAAGTTGTGCTCCGGTGGCATGCTAACGTGAGAAGGTGTGCTACTGTAGCATGCTAAAGGGAAAAGGTGTGCTCCGGTGGCATGCTAAAGGTAAAGGTGTGCTCTGGTGGCATGCTAACGGGAAAAGGTGTGGTACTGTGGCATGCTAACGGGAAAAGGTGTGCTACGGTGGCATGCTAAAGGGAAAAGGTGTTCTCCAGTGGATGATAATGGGGAAAGGTGTGTTCCGGTGGCATGCTAATGGGAGAAGGTGTGCTCCGGTGGCATGCTAACAGGAGAAAATGTGCTCCGGGGGCATGCTAACGGGAAAATGTGTGCTCCGATGGCATGCTAACAGGAAAAGGTGTGCTACGGTGACATGCTAGCGGGAAAAGATGTGCACCGGTGGCATGCTAAAGGAAAAAGGTGTGCTACAGCGGCATACTAACTGGAAAAGGTGTAATACTGTGGCATGCTCACGGTAAAGGTGTGCTCTGGTGGCATGCTTATGGTAAAAGGTGTGCTCCGGTGGCATACTAACGGTAAAAGTTGTGCTCCGGTGGCATGTTAACGGTAAAAGGTGTTTTCCGTTGGCATGCTAACGGTAAAAGGTGTGATACAGTGTCATGCTTAACGATACAAGGTGTGCTCCGGTGGCATGCTAACGGGAAAAGGTGTGCTCCAGTGGCATGCTAACACGGAAAGGTGTGATCCGGTGGCTTGCTAACGTGAGAAAGTGTGCTCCGGTGGCATGCTAACGAGAAGAGGAGCGCTACGGTGGCATGCTAACAGGAAAAGGTGTTCTCCGGTGGCATGCTAACGATACAAGGTGTGCTCCGGTGGCATGCTAACGGGAAAAGGGGTGCTCCGGTGGCATGCTAATACGGAAAGGTGTGCTCCGGTGGCATGCTAACGTGAGAAAGAGTGCTACGGTGGCATGCTAACGAGAAGAGGAGCGCTACGGTGGCATGCTAATGGGAAAAGGTGTGCCATGGTGGCATGCTAACAGTAAAAGGTGTTCTCCGGTGGCTTGCTTTTGGTAAAAGGTGTGCTCCGGTGGCATGCTAACGATACAAGATGTGCTCCGGTGGCATGCTAACGGGAAAAGGAGTAATACTGTGGCATGCTCACGGTAAAGGTGTGCTCTGGTGGCATGTTAATGGTAAAAGGTGTTCTCCGTTGGCATGCTAACGGTAAAAGGTGTGATACGTTGTCATGCTTAACGATACAAGGTGTGCTCCGGTGGCATGCTAACGGGAAAAGGTGTGCTCCAGTGGCATGCTAACAAGGAAAGGTGTGCTCCAGTGGCATGCTAACGTGGGAAAGTGTGCTACGGTGGCATGCTAACGAGAAGAGGAGCGCTACGGTGGCATGCTAACGGGAAAAGGTGTGCTCCGGTGGCATGCTAACGATACAAGGTGTGCTCCGGTGGCAAGATAACGGGAAAAGGTGTGCTCCGGTGGCATGCAAACACGGAAAGGTGTGCTCCGGTGGCATGCTAACGTGAGAAAGTGTGCTACGGTGGCATGCTAACGAGAAGAGGTGCGCTATGGTGGCATGCTAACGGGAAGAGGTGCGCTATGGTGGCATGCTAACAGTAAAAGGTGTGCTCCGGTGGCTTGCTTTCGGTAAAAGGTGTGCTCCGGTGGCTTGCTTTCAGTAAGAGGTGTGCTCCGGTGGCATGCTAACGATACAAGATGTGCTCCGGTGGCATGCTAACGGGAAAAGGTGTGCTCCGGTGGCATGCTAACAGGGAAAGGTGTGCTCCGGTGGCATACTAACGGTAAAAGGTGTGCTCCGGTGGCATGTTAACGGTAAAAGGTGTTCTCCGTTGGCATGCTAACGGTAAAAGGTGTGCTACGGTGGCATGCTAACGATACAAGGTGTGCTCTGGTGGCATGCTAACGGGAAAAGGTGTGCTCCGATGGCATGCTAACACGGAAAGGTGTGCTCCGGTGGCATGCTAACGTGAGAAAGTGTGCTACGGTGGCATGCTAATGAGAAGAGGTGCGCTACGGTGGCATGCTAACGGGAAAGGTGTGCTCCGGTGGCATGCTAACGATACAAGGTGTGCTCCGGTGGCATGCTAACGGGAAAAGGTGTGCTCCGGTGACATGCTAACACGGAAAGGTGTGCTCCGGTCGCATGCTAACGTAAGAAAGTGTGCTACAATGGCATGCTAACGAGAAGAGGTGCGCTACGGTGGCATGCAAACGGGAAAAGGTGTGCTATGGTGCCATGGTAACTGTAAAAGGTGTGCTCTGGTGGCTTCCTTTCGGTAAAATGTGTGCTCTGGTGGCATGCTAGCGATACAAGATGTGCTCCGGTGGCATGCTAATGGGAAAAGGTGTGCTCCGGTGGCATGCTAACAGGGAAAGGTGTGCTCCGGTGGCATGCTAACGGGAGAAGGTGTGCTACTGTGGCATGCTAACAAGAAAAGGTGTGCTACAGTGGCATGCTAACTGGAAAAGGTGTGCTATGATGGCATGCTAACGGGAGAAGGTGTGCTCCAGTGGCATGCTAACAGGAGAAAATGTGCTCCGGGGGCATGCTAACGGGAAAATGTGTGCTCCGGTTGCATGCTAACGGGAAAAGGTGTGCTCCGGTGACATGCTAGCGGGAAAAGGTGTGCACCGGTGGCATGCTAATGGAAAAAGGTGTGCTACAGCGGCATACTAATGGGAAAAGGTGTAATACTGTGGCATGCTCATGGTAAAGGTGTGCTCTGGTGGCATGCTGATGGTAAAAGGTGTGCTCCAGTGGCATACCAACGGTAAAAGGTGTGCTCCGGTGGCATGTTAACGGTAAAAGGTTTTCTCCGTTGGCATGCTAACGGTAAAAGGTGTGCTACGGTGGCATGCTAACGATACAAGGTGTGCTCTGGTGGCATGCTAACAGGAAAAGGTGTGCTCCGGTGGCATGCTAACACGGAAAGGTGTGCTCCGTTCGCATGCTAACGTAAGAAAGTGTGCTACAATGGCATGCTAACGAGAAGAGGTGCGCTACGGTGGCATGCAAACGGGAAAAGGTGTGCTATGGTGGCATGCTAACGGTAAAACGTGTGCTCTGCTGGCTTCCTTTCGGTAAAATGTGTGCTCTGGTGGCATGCTAGCGATACAAGATGTGCTCCGGTGGCATGCTAATGGGAAAAGGTGTGCTCCGGTGGCATGCTAACAGGGAAAGGTGTGCTCCGGTGGCATGCTAACGGAAGAAGGTGTGCTACTGTGGCATGCTAACAAGAAAAGGTGTGCTACAGTGGCATGCTAACTGGAAAAGGTGTGCTATGATGGCATGCTAATGGTAAAATGTGTGCTATGGTGGCATGCTAACGGTAAAAGGTGTGCAACGGTGGCATGATAACGGTAAAAGGTGTGCTCCGGTGGCATGCTAACGGGAAAAGGTGTGCAACGGTGGCATGCTAACAGGAAAGGGTGTGCTCCGGTGGCATGCTAACGGGAAAAGGTGTGCTCCGGTGGCATGCTAACGGGAAAAGGTGTGCTCCGGTGGCATGCTAACGGAAAAAGGTGTGCTCCGGTGGCATGCTGATGGTAAAAGGTGTGCTCCGGCGGCATGCTAACGGTAAAAGGTGTTCTCCGTTGGCATGCTAACAGTTAAACGTGTGCTCAGGTGGCACGCTAACGATGCAAGGTGTGCTCTTGTGGCATGCTAACGGGAAAAGGTGTACTCCGGTGGAATGCTGACAGGGAAAGTTGTGCTCCGGCGGCATGCTAACGTGAGAAGGTGTGCTACTGTAGCATGCTAACGGGAAAAGGTGTGCTCCAGTGGCATGCTAAAGGTAAAGGTGTGCTCTGGTGGCATGCTAACGGGAAAAGGTGTGGTACTGTGGCATGCTAACGGGAATAGATGTGCTACGGTGGCATGCTAAAGGGAAAAGGTGTTCTCCAGTGGATGCTAACGGGGAAAGGTGTGTTCCGGTGGCATGCTAATGGGAGAAGGTGTGCTCCGGTGGCATGCTAACAGGAGAAAATGTGCTCCGGGGGCATGCTAACGGGAAAATGTGTGCTCCGGTGGCATGCTGATGGTAAAAGGTGTGCTCTAGTGGCTTACTAATGGTAAAAGGTGTGCTCCGGTGGCATGTTAACGGTAAGAGGTGTTCTCCGTTGGCATGCTAACGGTAAAAGGTGTGCTACGGTGGCATGCTAACGATACAAGGTGTGCTCCGGTGGCAAGATAACGGAAAAAGGTGTGCTCGGGTGGCATGCAAACACGGAAAGGTGTGCTCCGGTGGCATGCTAACATGAGAAAGTGTGCTACGGTGGCATGCTAACGAGAAGAGGTGCGCTATGGTGGCATGCTAACGGGAAGAGGTGTGCTATGGTGGCATGCTAACAGTAAAAGGTGTGCTCCTGTGGCTTGCTTTCAGTAAAAGGTGTGCTCCGGTGGCATGCTAACGATACAAGATGTGCTCCGGTGGCATGCTAACGGGAAAAGGTGTGCTCCGGTGGCATGCTAACAGGGAAAGGGGTGCTCCGGTGGCATGCTAACGGGAGAAGGTGTCCTACTGTGGCATGCTAACAAGAAAAGGTGTGCTACAGTGGTATGCTAACGGGAAAAGGTGTGCTATCGTGGCAAGCTAACGGTAAAAGGTGTGCAACGGTGGCATGATAACGGAAAAAGGTGTGCTCCGGTGGCATGCTAACGGGAAAAGGTGTGCAACGGTGGCATGCTAACAGGAAAAGGTGTGCTCCGGTGGCATGCTAACGGGAAAAGGTGTGCTCCGGTGGCATGCTAACGGAAAAAAGTGTGCTCAGGTGGCATGCTAACGGGAAAAGCTGTGCTCCGGTGGCATGCCAATGGAAAAAGGTATGCTACGGTGGAGTGCTAATGGGAGAAGGTGTGCTCTGGTGGCATGCTAACGGTAAAAGGTGAGCTCCGGTGGCATGCTAACGGGAAAAGATGTGCTCCGGTGGCATGATAACGGGAAAATGTGTGCTACGGTGGCATGCTCATGGTAAAAGGTGTGCTCCTGTGGCATGCTAACGGAAAAAGTGTGCTACGGTGGCATGCTAACGGGAGAACATGTGGTTCGGTGGCATGCTAACTGGAAAAGGTGTGCTCCGGTGGCATGCTAATGGGAGAAGGTGTGCTTCAGTGGCATGCTAACAGGAAAAGGTGTGCTCCGGTGACATGCTAACGGGAGATGGTGTGCTACGATTACATGCTGACGGTAAAAGGTGTGCTCCGGTGGCTTGCCAACAAGAGAAGGTGTGCTACGGTGGCATGCTAACGGCAAAAGGTTTGCTCCAGTGGCATGCTAACTGAAAAAGGTGTGCTACGATGGCATGCTAACGGGGAAAGGTGTGCTACGGTGGCATGCTAACGGTAAAGGTGTGCTCCGGTGGCATGTCAACGGGAAAAGGTGTGCTCCAATGGCATGCTAGCAAGAAAAGGTGTGCTCCGGTGGCATGCTAACGGTAAAGGTGTGCTCCGGTGACATGCTAACGGTGAAAGGTGTGCTCCCGTGGCATGCTAACGGGAAAAGGTGTGCTCCGCTGCCATGTCAATGGGAAAAGGGTGCTCCGATGGCATGCTAACGGGAAAATGTGTGCTCCGGTGGCATGCTAATGGTAAAGGTGTGCTCCGGTGGCATGCTAACGGTCAAAGGTGTCCTCTGATGGCATGCTAACGGTAAAGGGTGTGCTCCGGTGGCATGCTAATGGTAAAGGTGTGCTTCGGTGGTATGCTAACAGGAAAAGGTGTGCTCCTGTGGCATGCTAACGGGGAAAGAAGTGCTCCGGTGGCATGCTAAACGGGAAAGGTGTCCTCCGTTGGCATGCTAAAGGGAGAAGGTGTGCTACAGTTGCATGCTAATGGGAAAAGGTGGGCTACAGTTGTATGCTAACGGGAAACAGTGTGCTACAGTTGCATGCTAACGGGAAAAGGTGTGCTACAGTTGCATGCTAATAGGAAAAGGTGGGCTACGGTGGCATGGTAACGGGAGAAGGAGTGCTCTGGTGGCATGCTAACGGTAAAATGTGTGCTCCGGTGGCATGCTAATGGTAAAGGTGTGCTCCGGTGGCATGCTAACGGGAAAAGGTGTGCTCCGGTGGGATGCTAACAGGGAAAGTTGTGCTCCGGTGGCATGCTAACGTGAGAAGGTGTGCTACTGTAGCATGCTAAAGGGAAAAGGTGTGCTCCGGTGGCATGCTAAAGGTAAAGGTGTGCTCTGGTGGCATGCTAACGGGAAAAGGTGTGGTACTGTGGCATGCTAACGGGAAAAGGTGTGCTACGGTGGCATGCTAAAGGGAAAAGGTTTTCTTCAGTGGATGATAATGGGGAAAGGTGTGTTCCGGTGGCATGCTAATGGGAGAAGGTGTGCTCCGGTGGCATGCTAACAGGAGAAAATGTGCTCCGGGGGCATGCTAACGGGAAAATGTGTGCTCCGATGGCATGCTAACAGGAAAAGGTGTGCTACGGTGACATGCTAGCGGGAAAAGATGTGCACCGGTGGCATGCTAAAGGAAAAAGGTGTGCTACAGCGGCATACTAACTGGAAAAGGTGTAATACTGTGGCATGCTCACGGTAAAGGTGTGCTCTGGTGGCATGCTGATGGTAAAAGGTGTGCTCCGGTGGCATACTAACGGTAAAAGTTGTGCTCCGGTGGCATGTTAACGGTAAAAGGTGTTTTCCGTTGGCATGCTAACGGTAAAAGGTGTGATACAGTGTCATGCTTAACGATACAAGGTGTGCTCCGGTGGCATGCTAAACGGGAAAGGTGTCCTCCGTTGGCATGCTAAAGGGAGAAGGTGTGCTACAGTTGCATGCTAATGGGATTAGGTGGGCTACAGTTGTATGCTAACGGGAAACAGTGTGCTACAGTTGCATGCTAACGGGAAAAGGTGTGCTACAGTTGCATGCTAATAGGAAAAGGTGGGCTACGGTGGCATGGTAACGGGAGAAGGAGTGCTCTGGTGGCATGCTAACGGTAAAACGTGTGCTCCGGTGGCATGCTAATGGTAAAGGTGTGCTCCGGTGGCATACTAACGGGAAAAGGTGTGCTCCGGTGGGATGCTAACAGGGAAAGTTGTGCTCCGGTGGCATGCTAACGTGAGAAGGTGTGCTACTGTAGCATGCTAAAGGGAAAAGGTGTGCTCCGGTGGCATGCTAAAGGTAAAGGTGTGCTCTGGTGGCATGCTAACGGGAAAAGGTGTGGTACTGTGGCATGCTAACGGGAAAAGGTGTGCTACGGTGGCATGCTAAAGGGAAAAGGTGTTCTCCAGTGGATGATAATGGGGAAAGGTGTGTTCCGGTGGCATGCTAATGGGAGAAGGTGTGCTCCGCTGCCATGTCAATGGGAAAAGGGTGCTCCGATGGCATGCTAACGGGAAAATGTGTGCTCCGGTGGCATGCTAATGGTAAAGGTGTGCTCCGGTGGCATGCTAACGGTCAAAGGTGTCCTCTGATGGCATGCTAACGGTAAAGGGTGTGCTCCGGTGGCATGCTAATGGTAAAGGTGTGCTTCGGTGGTATGCTAACAGGAAAAGGTGTGCTCCTGTGGCATGCTAACGGGGAAAGAAGTGCTCCGGTGGCATGCTAAACGGGAAAGGTGTCCTCCGTTGGCATGCTAAAGGGAGAAGGTGTGCTACAGTTGCATGCTAATGGGAAAAGGTGGGCTACAGTTGTATGCTAACGGGAAACAGTGTGCTACAGTTGCATGCTAACGGGAAAAGGTGTGCTACAGTTGCATGCTAATAGGAAAAGGTGGGCTACGGTGGCATGGTAACGGGAGAAGGAGTGCTCTGGTGGCATGCTAACGGTAAAATGTGTGCTCCGGTGGCATGCTAATGGTAAAGGTGTGCTCCGGTGGCATGCTAACGGGAAAAGGTGTGCTCCGGTGGGATGCTAACAGGGAAAGTTGTGCTCCGGTGGCATGCTAACGTGAGAAGGTGTGCTACTGTAGCATGCTAAAGGGAAAAGGTGTGCTCCGGTGGCATGCTAAAGGTAAAGGTGTGCTCTGGTGGCATGCTAACGGGAAAAGGTGTGGTACTGTGGCATGCTAACGGGAAAAGGTGTGCTACGGTGGCATGCTAAAGGGAAAAGGTGTTCTCCAGTGGATGATAATGGGGAAAGGTGTGTTCCGGTGGCATGCTAATGGGAGAAGGTGTGCTCCGGTGGCATGCTAACAGGAGAAAATGTGCTCCGGGGGCATGCTAACGGGAAAATGTGTGCTCCGATGGCATGCTAACAGGAAAAGGTGTGCTACGGTGACATGCTAGCGGGAAAAGATGTGCACCGGTGGCATGCTAAAGGAAAAAGGTGTGCTACAGCGGCATACTAACTGGAAAAGGTGTAATACTGTGGCATGCTCACGGTAAAGGTGTGCTCTGGTGGCATGCTGATGGTAAAAGGTGTGCTCCGGTGGCATACTAACGGTAAAAGTTGTGCTCCGGTGGCATGTTAACGGTAAAAGGTGTTTTCCGTTGGCATGCTAACGGTAAAAGGTGTGATACAGTGTCATGCTTAACGATACAAGGTGTGCTCCGGTGGCATGCTAAACGGGAAAGGTGTCCTCCGTTGGCATGCTAAAGGGAGAAGGTGTGCTACAGTTGCATGCTAATGGGATTAGGTGGGCTACAGTTGTATGCTAACGGGAAACAGTGTGCTACAGTTGCATGCTAACGGGAAAAGGTGTGCTACAGTTGCATGCTAATAGGAAAAGGTGGGCTACGGTGGCATGGTAACGGGAGAAGGAGTGCTCTGGTGGCATGCTAACGGTAAAATGTGTGCTCCGGTGGCATGCTAATGGTAAAGGTGTGCTCCGGTGGCATGCTAACGGGAAAAGGTGTGCTCCGGTGGGATGCTAACAGGGAAAGTTGTGCTCCGGTGGCATGCTAACGTGAGAAAGTGTGCTACGGTGGCATGCTAACGAGAAGAGGTGCACTATGGTGGCATGCTAACGGGAAGAGGTGTGCTATGGCGGCATGCTAACAGTAAAAGGTGTGCTCCTGTGGCTTGCTTTCGGTAAAAGGTGTGATCCGGTGGCATGCTAACGATACAAGATGTGCTCCGGTGGCATGCTAACGGGAAAAGGTGTGCTCTGGTGGCATGCTAACGGGAAAAGGGGTGCTCTGGTGGCATGCTAACGGTAAAAGGTGTGCTCCAGTGGCATGCTAGCGGTAAAAGGTGTGCTCCGGTGGCATGCTAACTAAAAAAGTTATGCTCCAGTGGCATGATATTGCGAAAAGGTGTGCAACGGTGGAATGCTAACGGCAGAAGGTGTGCTCCGGTGGGAACAATGGGAAAAGGTGTGCTCCAGTGGCATTCTAACGGGAAAATGTGTGCAACGGTGGCATGCTAACGGAAAAAGGTGTGCAATGGAGGCATGCTAACGGTAAAAGGTGCGCTCCAGTGGCATGCTAGTGGTAAAAGGTATGCTCCGGTGTCATGCTAATGGAAAAAGGTATGCTCCAGTGGCATGATATTGGGAAAAGGTGTGCAACGGTGGCATGCTAACGGCAGAAGGTGTGCTCCGGTGGAAACAATGGGAAAAGGTGTGCTCCGGTGGCATGCTAACGGGAAAATGTGTGCAACGGTGGCATGCTAACGGAAAAAGGTGTGCAATGGTGGCATGCTAACAGTAAAAGGTGTGCTCCAGTGGCATGCTAATGGGAAAAGGTATGCTCCGGGGGTATGATAACAGGAAAAGGTGTCCAACGGTGGCATGCTAACAGGAGAAGGTGTGCTCCGGTGGCAACAACTGGAAAAGGTGTGCTCCGGTGGCATGCTAACGAGAAAAGGTGTGCAACAGTGGCATGCTAACGGGAAAAGGTGAGCAATGGTGGCATGCTAACGATACAAGATGTGCTCCGGTGGCATGCTAATGGGAAAAGGTGTGCTCCAGTGGCATGCTAACAGGGAAAGGTGTGCTCCGGTGGCATGCTAAAGGGAGAATGTGTGCTACTGTGGCATGCTAACAAGAAAAAGTGTGCTACAGTGGCATGCTAACGGGAAAAGGTGTGCTATGGTGGCTTGCTAACTGTAAAAGGTGTGCAATGGTGGTATGATAACGAAAAAGGTGTGCTCCGGTGGCATGCTAAAGGGAAAAGGTGTTCTCCAGTGGATGCTAACGGGGAAAGGTGTGTTCCGGTGGCATGCTAACGGGAGAAGGTGTGCTCCGGGGGCATGCTAACGGAAAATGTGTGCTCCGGTTGCATGCTAATGGGAGAAGGTGTGCTCCGGTGGCATGCTAACAGGAGAAAATGTGCTCCGGGGGCATGCTAACGGGAAAATGTGTGCTCCGGTGGCATGCTGATGGTAAAAGGTGTGCTCCAGTGGCTTACTAATGGTAAAAGGTGTGCTCCGATGGCATGTTAACGGTAAGAGGTGTTCTCCGCTGGCATGCTAACGGTAAAAGGTGTGCTACGGTGGCATGCTAACGATACAAGGTGTGCTCCGGTGGCAAGATAACGGAAAAAGGTGTGCTCCGGTGGCATGCAAACACGGAAAGGTGTGCTCCGGTGGCATGCTAACGTGAGAAAGTGTGCTACGGTGGCATGCTAATGAGAAGAGGTGCGCTATGGTGGCATGCTAACGGGAAGAGGTGTGCTATGGTGGCATGCTAACAGTAAAAGGTGTGCTCCTGTGGCTTGCTTTCGGTAAAAGGTGAGCTCCGGTGGCATGCTAACGATACAAGATGTGCTCCGGTGGCATGCTAACGGGAAAAGGTGTGCTCTGGTGGCATGCTAACAGGGAAAGGTGTGCTCCGGTGGCATGCTAACGGAAGAAGGTGTCCTACTGTGGCATGCTAACAAGAAAAGGTGTGCTACAGTGGTATGCTAACGGTAAAAGGTGTGCTATGGTGGCATGCTAATGGGAAAAGGTGTGCTATCGTGGCAAGCTAACGGTAAAAGGTGTGCAACGGTGGCATGATAACGGAAAAAGGTGTGCTCCGGTGGCATGCAAACGGGAAAAGCAGTGCAACGGTGGCATGCTAACAGGAAAAGGTGTGCTCCGGTGGCATGCTAACGGGAAAAGGTGTGCTCCGGTGGCATGCTAACGGAAAAAGGTGTGCTCTGGTGGCATGCTGATGGTAAAAGGTGTGCTCCGGCGGCATGCTAACGGTAAAAGGTGTTCTCCGTTGGCATGCTAACAGTTAAACGTGTGCTCAGGTGGCATGCTAACGATACAAGGTGTGCTCTTGTGGCATGCTAACGGGAAAAGGTGTACTCCGGTGGAATGCTGACAGGGAAAGTTGTGCTCCGGCGGCATGCTAACGTGAGAAGGTGTGCTACTGTAGCATGCTAACGGGAAAAGGTGTGCTCCAGTGGCATGCTAAAGGTAAAGGTGTGCTCTGGTGGCATGCTAACGGGAAAAGGTGTGGTACTGTGGCATGCTAACGGGAATAGATGTGCTACGGTGGCATGCTAAAGGGAAAAGGTGTTCTCCAGTGGATGCTAACGGGGAAAGGTGTGTTCCGGTGGCATGCTAATGGGAGAAGGTGTGCTCCGGTGGCATGCTAACAGGAGAAAATGTGCTCCGGGGGCATGCTAACGGGAAAATGTGTGCTCCGGTGGCATGCTGATGGTAAAAGGTGTGCTCTAGTGGCTTACTAATGGTAAAAGGTGTGCTCCGGTGGCATGTTAACGGTAAGAGGTGTTCTCCGTTGGCATGCTAACGGTAAAAGGTGTGCTACGGTGGCATGCTAACGATACAAGGTGTGCTCCGGTGGCAAGATAACGGAAAAAGGCGTGCTCGGGTGGCATGCAAACACGGAAAGGTGTGCTCCGGTGGCATGCTAACATGAGAAAGTGTGCTACGGTGGCATGCTAACGAGAAGAGGTGCGCTATGGTGGCATGCTAACGGGAAGAGGTGTGCTATGGTGGCATGCTAACAGTAAAAGGTGTGCTCCTGTGGCTTGCTTTCGGTAAAAGGTGTGCTCCGGTGGCATGCTAACGATACAAGATGTGCTCCGGTGGCATGCTAACGGGAAAAGGTGTGCTCCGGTGGCATGCTAACAGGGAAAGGGGTGCTCCGGTGGCATGCTAACGGGAGAAGGTGTCCTACTGTGGCATGCTAACAAGAAAAGGTGTGCTACAGTGGTATGCTAACGGGAAAAGGTGTGCTATCGTGGCAAGCTAACGGTAAAAGGTGTGCAACGGTGGCATGATAACGGAAAAAGGTGTGCTCCGGTGGCATGCTAACGGGAAAAGGTGTGCAACGGTGGCATGCTAACAGGAAAAGGTGTGCTCCGGTGGCATGCTAACGGGAAAAGGTGTGCTCCGGTGGCATGCTAACGGAAAAAAGTGTGCTCAGGTGGCATGCTAACGGGAAAAGCTGTGCTCCGGTGGCATGCCAATGGAAAAAGGTATGCTACGGTGGAGTGCTAATGGGAGAAGGTGTGCTCTGGTGGCATGCTAACGGTAAAAGGTGTGCTCCAGTGGCATGCTAGCGGTAAAAGGTATGCTCCGGTGGCATGCTAACTAAAAAAGTTATGCTCCAGTGGCATGATATTGGGAAAAGGTGTGCAACGGTGGAATGCTAACGGCAGAAGGTGTGCTCCGGTGGGAACAATGGGAAAAGGTGTGCTCCGGTGGCATGCTAACGGGAAAATGTGTGCAACGGTGGCATGCTAACGGAAAAAGGTGTGCAATGGAGGCATGCTAACGGTAAAAGGTGCGCTCCAGTGGCATGCTAGTGGTAAAAGGTATGCTCCGGTGTCATGCTAACGGAAAAAGGTATGCTCCAGTGGCATGATATTGGGAAAAGGTGTGCAACGGTGGCATGCTAACGGCAGAAGGTGTGCTCCGGTGGGAACAATGGGAAAAGGTGTGCTCCGGTGGCATGCTAACGGGAAAATGTGTGCAACGGTGGCATGCTAACGGAAAAAGGTGTGCAATGGTGGCATGCTAACGGTAAAAGGTGTGCTCCAGTGGCATGGTAATGGGAAAAGGTATGCTCTGGGGGTATGATAACGGGAAAAGGTGTCCAACGGTGGCATGCTAACAGGAGAAGGTGTGCTCCGGTGGCAACAACTGGAAAAGGTGTGCTCCGGTGGCATGCTAACGAGAAAAGGTGTGCAACAGTGGCATGCTAACTGGAAAAGGTGAGCAATGGTGGCATGCTAACGATACAAGATGTGCTCCGGTGGCATGCTAATGGGAAAAGGTGTGCTCCAGTGGCATGCTAACAGGGAAAGGTGTGCTCCGGTGGCATGCTAAAGGGAGAATGTGTGCTACTGTGGCATGCTAACAAGAAAAAGTGTGCTACAGTGGCATGCTAACGGGAAAAGGTGTGCTATGGTGGCTTGCTAACTGTAAAAGGTGTGCAATGGTGGTATGATAACGAAAAAGGTGTGCTCCGGTGGCATGCTAAAGGGAAAAGGTGTTCTCCAGTGGATGCTAACGGGGAAAGGTGTGTTCCGGTGGCATGCTAACGGGAGAAGGTGTGCTCCGGGGGCATGCTAACGGGAAAATGTGTGCTCCGGTTGCATGCTAATGGGAAAAGGTGTGCTCCGGTGACATGCTAGCGGGAAAAGGTGTGCACAGGTGGCATGCTAATGGAAAAAGGTGTACTACAGCTGCATACTAATGGGAAAAGGTGTATTACTGTGGCATGCTCACGGTAAAGGTGTGCTCTGGTGGCATGCTGATGGTAAAAGGTGTGCTCCAGTGGCATACTAACGGTAAAAGGTGTGCTCAGGTGGCATGTTAACGGTAAAAGGTGTTCTCCGTTGGCATGCTAACGGTAAAGTTGTGCTTCGGTGGCATGCTAACGATACAAGGTGTGCTCCGGTGGCATGCTAACGGGAAAAGGTGTGCTCCGGTGGCATGCTAACACGGAAAGGTGTGCTCCGGTGGCATGCTAACGTGAGAAAGTGGCATGCTAACGAGAAGAGGTGCGCTACGGTGGCATGCTAACGGGAAAAGGGGTGCTCCGGTGGCATGCTAACGATACAAGGTGTGCTTCGGTGGCATGCTAACGGGAAAAGGTGTGCTCCGGTGGCATGCTAACACGGAAAGGTGTGCTCCGGTCGCATGCTAACGAGAAGAGGTGAGCTATGGTGGCATGCTAACGGAAAAGGTGTGCTATGGTGGCATGCTAACGGTAAAAGGTGTGCTCCGGTGGCTTGCTTTCGGTTAAACGTGTGCTCCGGTGGCATGCTAGCGATACAAGATGTGCTCCGGTGGCATGCTAATGGGAAAATGTGTGCTCCGGTGGCATGCTAACAGGGAAAGGTGTGCTCCGGTGGCATGCTAACGGGAGAAGGTGTCCTACTGTGGCATGCTAACAAGAAAAGGTGTTCTACAGTGGCATGCTAACGGGAAAAGGTGTGCTATGGTGGCATGCTAATGGGAAAAGGTGTGCTATCGTGGCATGCTAACGGTAAAAGGTGTGCAACGGTGGCATGATAACGGAAAAAGGTGTGCTCCGGTGGCATGCTAACGGGAAAAGGTGTGCTCCGGTGGCATGCTAACGGAAAAAAGGATGCTCCTGTGGCATGCTAACGGGAAAATCTGTGCTCCGGTGGCATGCCAATGGAAAAAGGTATGCTACGGTGGAATGCTAATGGGAGAAGGTGTGCTCTGGTGGCATGCTAACGGTAAAAGGTGTGCTCCAGTGGCATGCTAGCGGTAAAAGGTGTGCTCTGGTGGCATGCTAACGGAAAAAGGTATGCTCCAGTGCCATGATATTGGGAAAAGGTGTGCAACGGTGGAATGCTAACGGCAGAAGGTGTGCTGCAGTGGGAACAATGGGAAAAGGTGTGCTCCGTTGGCATGCTAACGGGAAAATGTGTGCAATGGAGGCATGCTAACGGTAAAAAGTGTGCTCCGGTGGCATGCTAACGGGAAAAGGTATGCTCCGGTGGTATGATAGCGGGAAAAGGTGTGCAACGGTGGCATGCTAACAGGGGAAGGTGTGCTTCGGTGGCAACAACGGGAAAAGGTGTGCTGCGGTGGCATGCTAACGAGAAAAGGTGTGCAACGGTGGCATTCTAACGGGAAAAGGTGTGCAATGGTGGCATGCTAACGGTAAAAGGTGTGTTCCGGTGGCATGCTAACGTGAAAAGGTGTGTTCCGGTAGCATGCTAACGATACAAGATGTGCTCCGGTGGAATGCTAATGGGAAAAGGTGTGCTCCGGTGGTATGCTAACAGGGAAAGGTGTGCTCCGGTGGCATGCTAACGGGAGAAGGTGTGCTACTGTGGCATGCTAACAATAGAAGGTGTGATACAGTGGCATGCTAACGGGAAAATGTGTGCTATGGTGGCTTGCTAACGGGAAAAGGTGAGCTATGGTGGCATGCTAACTGTAAAAGGTGTGCAATGGTGGCATGATAACGGAAAAAGGTGTGCTACGGTGGCATGCTAAAGGGAAAGGGTGTTCTCCAGTGGATGCTAACGGGGAAAGGTGTGTTCCGAGGGCATGCTAACGGGAGAAGGTGTGCTCCGGTGGCATGCTAACTGGAGAAAATGTGCTCCGGGGGCATGCTAACGGGAAAATGTGTGCTCCGGTTGCATGCTAACGGGAAAAGGTGTGCTCCGGTGACATGCTAGCGGGAAAAGGTGTGCACCGGTGGCATGCTAATGGTAAAAGGTGTGCTACAGCGGCATACTAATGGGAAAAGGTGTAATACTGTGGCATGCTCACGGTAAAGGTGTGCTCTGGTGGCATGCTGATGGTAAAAGCTGTGCTCCAGTGTCACACTAACGGTGAAAGGTGTGCTCCGGTGGCATGTTAACGGTAAGAGGTGTTCTCTGTTGGCACTCTAACGGTAAAAGGTGTGCTACGGTGGCATGCTAACGATACAAGGTGTGCTCCGGTGGCATGCTAACGGGAAAAGGTGTGCTTCGGTGGCATGCTAACACGGAAAGGTGTGCTCCGGTGGCATGCTAACGAGAAGAGGTGCGCTACGGTGGCATGCTAACGGGAAAAGGTGTGCTCCGGTGGCATGCTAACGATACAAGGTGTGCTCCGATGGCATGCTAACGGGAAAAGGTGTGCTCCGGTGACATGCTAACACGCAAAGGTGTGCTCCGGTCGCATGCTAACGTAAGAAAGTGTGCTACAATGGCATGCTAATGGGAAAAGTTGTGCTCCGGTGGCATGCTAACGGAAAAAAGTGTGCTCCTGTGGCATGCTAACGGGAAAAGCTGTGCTCCGGTGGCATGCCAATGGAAAAAGGTTTGCTACGGTGGAATGGTAATGGGAAAAGGTGTGCGCTGGTGGCATGCTAACGGTAAAAGGTGTGCTCCAGTGGCATGCTAGCGGTAAAAGGTGAAATCCGGTGGCTTGCTCACGGAAATAGGTATGCTACAGTGGCATGATATTGGGAAAAGGTGTCCAACGGTGGCATGCTAACGGCATAAGGTGTGCTCCGGTGGGAACAATGGGAAAAGGTGTGCTCCGGTGGCATGCTAATGGGAAAATGAGTGCAACGGTGGAATGCTAACGGAAAACGGTGTGTAATGGAGGCATGCTAACGGTAAAAGGTGTGCTCCGGTGGCATGCTAAAGGGAAGAGGTATGCTCTGGTGGTATGATAGCGGGAAAAGGTGTGCAACGGTGGCATGCTAACAGGAGAAGGTGTGCTTCGCTGGCAACAACGGGAAAAGGTGTGCTCCGGTGGCATGCTAACGAGAAAAGGTGTGCAACGGTGGCATGCTAACGGTAAAAGGTGTGTTCCCGTGGCATGCTAACGTGAAAAGGTGTGTTCCGGTGGCATGCTAACGATACAAGATGTGCTCCGGTGGCATGCTAATGGGAAAAGGTGTGCTCCGGTGGTATGCTAACAGGGAAAGGTGTGCTCCGGTGGCATGCTAACGGGAGAATGTGTGCTACTGTGGCATGCTAACAATAAAAGGTGTGCTACAGTGGCATGCTAACTGGAAAATGTGTGCTATGGTGGCTTGCTAACGGGAAAAGGTGAGCTATGGTGGCATGCTAACTGTAAAAGGTGTGCAATGGTGGCATGATAACGGAAAAAGGTGTGCTCTGGTGGCATGCTAACGGGAAAAGCTGTGCTCCGGTGGCATGCCAATGGAAAAAGGTATGTTATGGTGGAATGCTAATAGGAGAAGGTGTGCTCCGGTGGCATGCTAACTGTAAAAGGTGTGCTCCAGTGGCATGCTAGCGGTAAAAGGTGTGCTCCGGTGTCATGCTAATGGAAATAGGTATGCTCCAGTGGCATGATATTGGGAAAAGGTGTGCAACGGTGGCATGCTAACGGCAGAAGGTGTGCTCCGGTGGGAACAATGGGAAAAGGTGTGCTCCGGTGGCATGCTAACGGGAAAATGTGTGCAACGGTGGAATGCTAACGGAAAAATGTGTGCAATGGAGGCATGCTAACGGTAAAAGGTGTTCTCCGGTGGCATGCTAACGGGAAGAGGTATGCTCCGGTGGTATGATAGCGGGAAAAGGTGTGCAACGGTGGCATGCTAACAGGAGAAGGTGTGCTTCGGTGGCAACAATGGGAAAAGGTGTGCTCCGGTGGCATGCTAACGTGAAAAGGTGTGTTCCGGTGGCATGCTAACGATACAAG
This sequence comes from Phyllobates terribilis, assembly GCF_046119375.1. Taxonomy (NCBI): domain Eukaryota; kingdom Metazoa; phylum Chordata; class Amphibia; order Anura; family Dendrobatidae; genus Phyllobates; species Phyllobates terribilis. The sequence continues at coordinate 201,999 of NW_027363861.1, read as the reverse complement.
ATGTGCTCCGGTGGCATGCTAATGGGAAAAGGTGTGCTCCGGTGGTATGCTAACAGGGAAATGTGTGCTCCGGTGGCATGCTAACGGGAGAATGTGTGCTACTGTGGCATGCTAACATTAAAAGGTGTGCAACAGTGGCATGCTAACTGGAAAATGTGTGCTATGGTGGCTTGCTAACTGGAAAAGGTGAGCTATAGTGGCATGTTAACTGTAAAAGGTGGGCAATGGTGGCATGATAACGGAAAAAGGTGTGCTCCGGTGGCATGCTAAAGGGAAAAGGTGTTCTCCAGTGGATGCTAACGGGGAAAGGTGTGTTCCGAGGGCATGCTAACGGGAGAAGGCGTGCTCCGGTGGCATGCTAACAGGAGAAAATGTGCTCCGGGGGCATGCTAACGGGAAAAGGTGTGCTCCGGTGACATGTTAGCGGGAAAAGGTGTGCACCGGTGGCATGCTAATGGAAAAAGGTGTGCTACAGCGGCATACTAATGGAAAAAGGTGTAATACTGTGGCATGCTCACGGTAAAAGTGTGCTCTGGTGGCATGCTGATGGTAAAAGGTGTGCTCCAGTGGCACACTAACGGTAAAAGGTGTGCTCCGGTGGCATGTTAACGGTAAGAGGTTTTCTCCATTGGCATTCTAACGGTAAAAGGTGTGCTACGTTGGCATGCTAACGATACAAGGTGTGCTCCGGTGTCATGCTAACGGGAAAAGGTGTGCTCCGGTGGCATGCTAACATGGAAAGGTGTGCTCCGGTGGCATGCTAATGTGAGAAAGTGTGCTACGGTGGCATGCCAACGAGAAGAGGTGCGCTTCGGTGGCATGCTAAAGGGAAAAGGTGTGCTCCGGTGGCATGCTAACGATAGAAGGTGTGCTCCGGTGGCATGCTAACGGGAAAAGGTGTGCTCCGGTGACATGCTAACACGCAAAGGTATGCTCCGGTCGCATGCTAACGTAAGAAAGTGTGCTACAATGGCATGCTAATGAGAAGATGTGCGCTACGGTGGCATGCAAACGGGAAAAGGTGTGCTATGGTGGCATGCTAATGTTAAAAGGTGTGCTCTGGTGGCTTCCTTTCGGTAAAATGTGTGCTCTGGTGGCATGCTAGCGATACAAGATATGCTCCGGTGGCATGCTAACGGGTAAAGTTGTGCTCCGGTGGCATGCTAACAGGGAAAGGTGTGCTCTGGTGGCATGCTAACGGGAGAAGGTGTGCTACTGTGGCATGCTAACAGGAAAAGGTGTGCTATGGTGGCATGCTAACGGTAAAAGGTGTGCAACGGTGGCATGATAACGGAAAAAGGTGTGCTCCGGTGGCATGCTAACGGGAAAAGGTGTGCAACGGTGGCATGCTAACAGGAAAAGGTGTGCTCCGGTGGCATGCTAACGGGAAAAGGTGTGCTCCGGTGGTATGCTAACGGGAAAAGGTGTGCTACTGTGGCATGCTAAAGGGAAAAGGTGAACTCCGTTGGCATGCTAACGGGAAAACTGTGTGCTACAGTGGCATGCTAACGGTAAAGGTGTGCTCCGCTGGCATGCTAACGGGAAGATGGTGTGCTACGGTGACATGCTAACGGTAAAGGTGTGCTCCAGTGTCATGCTAACGCGAAAAGGTGTGCTCCGGTGGCATGCTGACGGGAGAAGGTGTCTTCCAGTGGCATGCTAATGGATAAAGGTGGGCTACAGTGGCATGCTAACGGTAAAGGTGTGCTCCGGTGGCATGCTAACGGGAAAAAGTGTGCTCCGGTGGCATGCTAACGGGAAAAGGTGTGCTCCGGTGGCATGCTAACGGAAAAAGGTGTGCTCCGGTGGCATGCTGATGGTAAAAGGTGTGCTCCGGCGGCATGCTAACGGTAAAAGGTGTTCTCCGTTGGCATGCTAACAGTTAAACGTGTGCTCAGGTGGCACGCTAACGATGCAAGGTGTGCTCTTGTGGCATGCTAACGGGAAAAGGTGTACTCCGGTGGAATGCTGACAGAGAAAGTTGTGCTCCGGCGGCATGCTAACGTGAGAAGGTGTGCTACTGTAGCATGCTAACGGGAAAAGGTGTGCTCCAGTGGCATGCTAAAGGTAAAGGTATGCTCTGGTGGCATGCTAACGGGAAAAGGTGTGGTACTGTGGCATGCTAACGGGAATAGGTGTGCTACGGTGGCATGCTAAAGGGAAAAGATGTTCTCCAGTGGATGCTAACCGGGAAAGGTGTGTTCCGGTGGCATGCTAATGGGAGAAGGTGTGCTCCGGTGGCATGCTAACAGGAGAAAATGTGCTCCGGGGGCATGCTAACGGGAAAATGTGTGCTCCGGTGGCATGCTGATGGTAAAAGGAGTGCTCCAGTGGCTTACTAATGGTAAAAGGTGTGCTCCGATGGCATGTTAACGGTAAGAGGTGTTCTCCGCTGGCATGCTAACGGTAAAAGGTGTGCTACGGTGGCATGCTAACGATACAAGGTGTGCTCCGGTGGCAAGATAATGGAAAAAGGCGTGCTCCGGTGGCATGCAAACACGGAAAGGTGTGCTCCGGTGGCATGCTAACGTGAGAAAGTGTGCTACGGTGGCATGCTAATTAGAAGAGGTGCGCTATGGTGTCATGCTAACGGGAAGAGGTGTGCTATGGTGGCATGCTAACAGTAAAAGGTGTGCTCCTGTGGCTTGCTTTCGGTAAAAGGTGTGATCCGGTGGCATGCTAACGATACAAGATGTGCTCCGGTGGCATGCTAACGGGAAAAGGTGTGCTCTGGTGGCATGCTAATGGGAAAAGGTGTGCTCCAGTGGCATGCTAGCGGTAAAAGGTGTGCTCCGGTGGCATGCTAACTAAAAAACTTATGCTCCAGTGGCATGATATTGGGAAAAGGTGTGCAACGGTGGCATGCTAACGGGAAAAGGTGTGCAATGGTGGCATGCTAACGGTAAAAGGTGTGTTCCGGTGGCATGCTAACGTGAAAAGGTGTGTTCCGGTAGCATGCTAACGATACAAGATGTGCTCCGGTGGAATGCTAATGGGAAAAGGTGTGCTCCGGTGGTATGCTAACAGGGAAAGGTGTGCTCCGGTGGCATGCTAACGGGAGAAGGTGTGCTACTGTGGCATGCTAACAATAGAAGGTGTGATACAGTGGCATGCTAACGGGAAAATGTGTGCTATGGTGGCTTGCTAACGGGAAAAGGTGAGCTATGGTGACATGCTAACTGTAAAAGGTGTGCAATGGTGGCATGATAACGGAAAAAGGTGTGCTACGGTGGCATGCTAAAGGGAAAGGGTGTTCTCCAGTGGATGCTAACGGGGAAAGGTGTGTTCCGAGGGCATGCTAACGGGAGAAGGTGTGCTCCGGTGGCATGCTAACTGGAGAAAATGTGCTCCGGGGGCATGCTAACGGGAAAATGTGTGCTCCGGTTGCATGCTAACGGGAAAAGGTGTGCTCCGGTGACATGCTAGCGGGAAAAGGTGTGCACCGGTGGCATGCTAATGGTAAAAGGTGTGCTACAGCGGCATACTAATGGGAAAAGGTGTAATACTGTGGCATGCTCACGGTAAAGGTGTGCTCTGGTGGCATGCTGATGGTAAAAGCTGTGCTCCAGTGTCACACTAACGGTGAAAGGTGTGCTCCGGTGGCATGTTAACGGTAAGAGGTGTTCTCTGTTGGCACTCTAACGGTAAAAGGTGTGCTACGGTGGCATGCTAACGATACAAGGTGTGCTCCGGTGGCATGCTAACGGGAAAAGGTGTGCTTCGGTGGCATGCTAACACGGAAAGGTGTGCTCCGGTGGCATGCTAACGAGAAGAGGTGCGCTACGGTGGCATGCTAACGGGAAAAGGTGTGCTCCGGTGGCATGCTAACGATACAAGGTGTGCTCCGATGGCATGCTAACGGGAAAAGGTGTGCTCCGGTGACATGCTAACACGCAAAGGTGTGCTCCGGTCGCATGCTAACGTAAGAAAGTGTGCTACAATGGCATGCTAATGGGAAAAGTTGTGCTCCGGTGGCATGCTAACGGAAAAAAGTGTGCTCCTGTGGCATGCTAACGGGAAAAGCTGTGCTCCGGTGGCATGCCAATGGAAAAAGGTTTGCTACGGTGGAATGGTAATGGGAAAAGGTGTGCGCTGGTGGCATGCTAACGGTAAAAGGTGTGCTCCAGTGGCATGCTAGCGGTAAAAGGTGAAATCCGGTGGCTTGCTCACGGAAATAGGTATGCTACAGTGGCATGATATTGGGAAAAGGTGTCCAACGGTGGCATGCTAACGGCATAAGGTGTGCTCCGGTGGGAACAATGGGAAAAGGTGTGCTCCGGTGGCATGCTAATGGGAAAATGAGTGCAACGGTGGAATGCTAACGGAAAAAGGTGTGTAATGGAGGCATGCTAACGGTAAAAGGTGTGCTCCGGTGGCATGCTAAAGGGAAGAGGTATGCTCTGGTGGTATGATAGCGGGAAAAGGTGTGCAACGGTGGCATGCTAACAGGAGAAGGTGTGCTTTGCTGGCAACAACGGGAAAAGGTGTGCTCCGGTGGCATGCTAACGAGAAAAGGTGTGCAACGGTGGCATGCTAACGGTAAAAGGTGTGTTCCCGTGGCATGCTAACGTGAAAAGGTGTGTTCCGGTGGCATGCTAACGATACAAGATGTGCTCCGGTGGCATGCTAATGGGAAAAGGTGTGCTCCGGTGGTATGCTAACAGGGAAAGGTGTGCTCCGGTGGCATGCTAACGGGAGAATGTGTGCTACTGTGGCATGCTAACAATAAAAGGTGTGCTACAGTGGCATGCTAACTGGAAAATGTGTGCTATGGTGGCTTGCTAACGGGAAAAGGTGAGCTATGGTGGCATGCTAACTGTAAAAGGTGTGCAATGGTGGCATGATAACGGAAAAAGGTGTGCTCTGGTGGCATGCTAACGGGAAAAGCTGTGCTCCGGTGGCATGCCAATGGAAAAAGGTATGTTATGGTGGAATGCTAATAGGAGAAGGTGTGCTCCGGTGGCATGCTAACTGTAAAAGGTGTGCTCCAGTGGCATGCTAGCGGTAAAAGGTGTGCTCCGGTGTCATGCTAATGGAAATAGGTATGCTCCAGTGGCATGATATTGGGAAAAGGTGTGCAACGGTGGCATGCTAACGGCAGAAGGTGTGCTCCGGTGGGAACAATGGGAAAAGGTGTGCTCCGGTGGCATGCTAACGGGAAAATGTGTGCAACGGTGGAATGCTAACGGAAAAATGTGTGCAATGGAGGCATGCTAACGGTAAAAGGTGTTCTCCGGTGGCATGCTAACGGGAAGAGGTATGCTCCGGTGGTATGATAGCGGGAAAAGGTGTGCAACGGTGGCATGCTAACAGGAGAAGGTGTGCTTCGGTGGCAACAATGGGAAAAGGTGTGCTCCGGTGGCATGCTAACGTGAAAAGGTGTGTTCCGGTGGCATGCTAACGATACAAGATGTGCTCCGGTGGCATGCTAATGGGAAAAGGTGTGCTCCGGTGGTATGCTAACAGGGAAATGTGTGCTCCGGTGGCATGCTAACGGGAGAATGTGTGCTACTGTGGCATGCTAACATTAAAAGGTGTGCAACAGTGGCATGCTAACTGGAAAATGTGTGCTATGGTGGCTTGCTAACTGGAAAAGGTGAGCTATAGTGGCATGTTAACTGTAAAAGGTGGGCAATGGTGGCATGATAACGGAAAAAGGTGTGCTCCGGTGGCATGCTAAAGGGAAAAGGTGTTCTCCAGTGGATGCTAACGGGGAAAGGTGTGTTCCGAGGGCATGGTAACGGGAGAAGGCGTGCTCCGGTGGCATGCTAACAGGAGAAAATGTGCTCCGGGGGCATGCTAACGGGAAAAGGTGTGCTCCGGTGACATGTTAGCGGGAAAAGGTGTGCACCGGTGGCATGCTAATGGAAAAAGGTGTGCTACAGCGGCATACTAATGGAAAAAGGTGTAATACTGTGGCATGCTCACGGTAAAAGTGTGCTCTGGTGGCATGCTGATGGTAAAAGGTGTGCTCCAGTGGCACACTAACGGTAAAAGGTGTGCTCCGGTGGCATGTTAACGGTAAGAGGTTTTCTCCGTTGGCATTCTAACGGTAAAAGGTGTGCTACGTTGGCATGCTAATGATACAAGGTGTGCTCCGGTGTCATGCTAACGGGAAAAGGTGTGCTCCGGTGGCATGCTAACATGGAAAGGTGTGCTCCGGTGGCATGCTAATGTGAGAAAGTGTGCTACGGTGGCATGCCAACGAGAAGAGGTGCGCTTCGGTGGCATGCTAAACTGAAAAGGTGTGCTCCGGTGGCATGCTAACGATAGAAGGTGTGCTCCGGTGGCATGCTAACGGGAAAAGGTGTGCTCCGGTGACATGCTAACACGCAAAGGTATGCTCCGGTCGCATGCTAACGTAAGAAAGTGTGCTACAATGGCATGCTAATGAGAAGATGTGCGCTACGGTGGCATGCAAACGGGAAAAGGTGTGCTATGGTGGCATGCTAATGTTAAAAGGTGTGCTCTGGTGGCTTCCTTTCGGTAAAATGTGTGCTCTGGTGGCATGCTAGCGATACAAGATATGCTCCGGTGGCATGCTAACGGGTAAAGTTGTGCTCCGGTGGCATGCTAACAGGGAAAGGTGTGCTCTGGTGGCATGCTAACGGGAGAAGGTGTGCTACTGTGGCATGCTAACAGGAAAAGGTGTGCTATGGTGGCATGCTAACGGTAAAAGGTGTGCAACGGTGGCATGATAACGGAAAAAGGTGTGCTCCGGTGGCATGCTAACGGGAAAAGGTGTGCAACGGTGGCATGCTAACAGGAAAAGGTGTGCTCCGGTGGCATGCTAACGGGAAAAGGTGTGCTCCGGTGGTATGCTAACGGGAAAAGGTCTGCTACTGTGGCATGCTAAAGGGAAAAGGTGAACTCCGTTGGCATGCTAACGGGAAAACTGTGTGCTACAGTGGCATGCTAACGGTAAAGGTGTGCTCCGCTGGCATGCTAACGGGAAGATGGTGTGCTACGGTGACATGCTAACGGTAAAGGTGTGCTCCAGTGTCATGCTAACGCGAAAAGGTGTGCTCCGGTGGCATGCTGACGGGAGAAGGTGTCTTCCGGTGGCATGCTAATGGATAAAGGTGGGCTACAGTGGCATGCTAACGGTAAAGGTGTGCTCCGGTGGCATGCTAACGGGAAAAAGTGTGCTCCGGTGGCATGCTAATGGGAAAAGGTGTGCTCCGGTGGCATGCTAACGGAAAAAGGTGTGCTCCGGTGGCATGCTGATGGTAAAAGGTGTGCTCCGGCGGCATGCTAACGGTAAAAGGTGTTCTCCGTTGGCATGCTAACAGTTAAACGTGTGCTCAGGTGGCACGCTAACGATGCAAGGTGTGCTCTTGTGGCATGCTAACGGGAAAAGGTGTACTCCGGTGGAATGCTGACAGAGAAAGTTGTGCTCCGGCGGCATGCTAACGTGAGAAGGTGTGCTACTGTAGCATGCTAACGGGAAAAGGTGTGCTCCAGTGGCATGCTAAAGGTAAAGGTATGCTCTGGTGTCATGCTAACGGGAAAAGGTGTGGTACTGTGGCATGCTAACGGGAATAGGTGTGCTACGGTGGCATGCTAAAGGGAAAAGATGTTCTCCAGTGGATGCTAACCGGGAAAGGTGTGTTCCGGTGGCATGCTAATGGGAGAAGGTGTGCTCCGGTGGCATGCTAACAGGAGAAAATGTGCTCCGGGGGCATGCTAACGGGAAAATGTGTGGCATGCTGATGGTAAAAGGAGTGCTCCAGTGGCTTACTAATGGTAAAAGGTGTGCTCCGATGGCATGTTAACGGTAAGAGGTGTTCTCCGCTGGCATGCTAACGGTAAAAGGTGTGCTACGGTGGCATGCTAACGATACAAGGTGTGCTCCGGTGGCAAGATAATGGAAAAAGGCGTGCTCCGGTGGCATGCAAACACGGAAAGGTGTGCTCCGGTGGCATGCTAACGTGAGAAAGTGTGCTACGGTGGCATGCTAACGGGAAGAGGTGTGCTATGGTGGCATGCTAACAGTAAAAGGTGTGCTCCTGTGGCTTGCTTTCGGTAAAAGGTGTGATCCGGTGGCATGCTAACGATACAAGATGTGCTCCGGTGGCATGCTAACGGGAAAAGGTGTGCTCTGGTGGCATGCTAACGGGAAAAGGGGTGCTCTGGTGGCATGCTAACGGTAAAAGGTGTGCTCCAGTGGCATGCTAGCGGTAAAAGGTGTGCTCCGGTGGCATGCTAACTAAAAAAGTTATGCTCCAGTGGCATGATATTGCGAAAAGGTGTGCAACGGTGGAATGCTAACGGCAGAAGGTGTGCTCCGGTGGGAACAATGGGAAAAGGTGTGCTCCGGTGGCATTCTAATGGGAAAATGTGTGCAACGGTGGCATGCTAACGGAAAAAGGTGTGCAATGGAGGCATGCTAACGGTAAAAGGTGCGCTCCAGTGGCATGCTAGTGGTAAAAGGTATGCTCCGGTGTCATGCTAACGGAAAAAGGTATGCTCCAGTGGCATGATATTGGGAAAAGGTGTGCAACGGTGGCATGCTAACGGCAGAAGGTGTGCTCCGGTGGGAACAATGGGAAAAGGTGTGCTCCGGTGGCATGCTAACGGGAAAATGTGTGCAACGGTGGCATGCTAACGGAAAAAGGTGTGCAATGGTGGCATGCTAACAGTAAAAGGTGTGCTCCAGTGGCATGCTAATGGGAAAAGGTATGCTCCGGGGGTATGATAACAGGAAAAGGTGTCCAACGGTGGCATGCTAACAGGAGAAGGTGTGCTCCGGTGGCAACAACTGGAAAAGTTGTGCTCCGGTGGCATGCTAACGAGAAAAGGTGTGCAACAGTGGCATGCTAACGGGAAAAGGTGAGCAATGGTGGCATGCTAACGATACAAGATGTGCTCCGGTGGCATGCTAATGGGAAAAGGTGTGCTCCAGTGGCATGCTAACAGGGAAAGGTGTGCTCCGGTGGCATGCTAAAGGGAGAATGTGTGCTACTGTGGCATGCTAACAAGAAAAAGTGTGCTACAGTGGCATGCTAACGGGAAAAGGTGTGTTATGGTGGCTTGCTAACTGTAAAAGGTGTGCAATGGTGGTATGATAATGAAAAAGGTGTGCTCCGGTGGCATGCTAAAGGGAAAAGGTGTTCTCCAGTGGATGCTAACGGGGAAAGGTGTGTTCCGGTGGCATGCTAACGGGAGAAGGTGTGCTCCGGGGGCATGCTAACGGAAAATGTGTGCTCCGGTTGCATGCTAATGGGAGAAGGTGTGCTCCGGTGGCATGCTAACAGGAGAAAATGTGCTCCGGGGGCATGCTAACGGGAAAATGTGTGCTCCGGTGGCATGCTGATGGTAAAAGGTGTGCTCCAGTGGCTTACTAATGGTAAAAGGTGTGCTCCGATGGCATGTTAACGGTAAGAGGTGTTCTCCGCTGGCATGCTAACGGTAAAAGGTGTGCTACGGTGGCATGCTAACGATACAAGGTGTGCTCCGGTGGCAAGATAACGGAAAAAGGTGTGCTCCGGTGGCATGCAAACACGGAAAGGTGTGCTCCGGTGGCATGCTAACGTGAGAAAGTGTGCTACGGTGGCATGCTAATGAGAAGAGGTGCGCTATGGTGGCATGCTAACGGGAACAGGTGTGCTATGGTGGCATGCTAACAGTAAAAGGTGTGCTCCTGTGGCTTGCTTTCGGTAAAAGGTGAGCTCCGGTGGCATGCTAACGATACAAGATGTGCTCCGGTGGCATGCTAACGGGAAAAGGTGTGCTCTGGTGGCATGCTAACAGGGAAAGGTGTGCTCCGGTGGCATGCTAACGGGAGAAGGTGTCCTACTGTGGCATGCTAACAAGAAAAGGTGTGCTACAGTGGTATGCTAACGGGAAAAGGTGTGCTATGGTGGCATGCTAATGGGAAAAGGTGTGCTATCGTGGCAAGCTAACGGTAAAAGGTGTGCAACGGTGGCATGATAACGGAAAAAGGTGTGCTCCGGTGGCATGCAAACGGGAAAAGCAGTGCAACGGTGGCATGCTAACAGGAAAAGGTGTGCTCCGGTGGCATGCTAACGGGAAAAGGTGTTCTTCGGTGGCATGCTAACGGGAAAAGGTGTGCTCCGGTGGCATGCTAACGGAAAAAGGTGTGCTCCGGTGGCATGCTGATGGTAAAATGTGTGCTCCGGCGGCATGCTAACGGTAAAAGGTGTTCTCCGTTGGCATGCTAACAGTTAAACGTGTGCTCAGGTGGCATGCTAACGATACAAGGTGTGCTCTTGTGGCATGCTAACGGGAAAAGGTGTACTCCGGTGGAATGCTGACAGGGAAAGTTGTGCTCCGGCGGCATGCTAACGTGAGAAGGTGTGCTACTGTAGCATGCTAACGGGAAAAGGTGTGCTCCAGTGGCATGCTAAAGGTAAAGGTGTGCTCTGGTGGCATGCTAACGGGAAAAGGTGTGGTACTGTGGCATGCTAACGGGAATAGATGTGCTACGGTGGCATGCTAAAGGGAAAAGGTGTTCTCCAGTGGATGCTAACGGGGAAAGGTGTGTTCCGGTGGCATGCTAATGGGAGAAGGTGTGCTCCGGTGGCATGCTAACAGGAGAAAATGTGCTCCGGGGGCATGCTAACGGGAAAATGTGTGCTCCGGTGGCATGCTGATGGTAAAAGGTGTGCTCTAGTGGCTTACTAATGGTAAAAGGTGTGCTCCGGTGGCATGTTAACGGTAAGAGGTGTTCTCCGTTGGCATGCTAACGGTAAAAGGTGTGCTACGGTGGCATGCTAACGATACAAGGTGTGCTCCGGTGGCAAGATAACGGAAAAAGGTGTGCTCGGGTGGCATGCAAACACGGAAAGGTGTGCTCCGGTGGCATGCTAACATGAGAAAGTGTGCTACGGTGGCATGCTAACGAGAAGAGGTGCGCTATGGTGGCATGCTAACGGGAAGAGGTGTGCTATGGTGGCATGCTAACAGTAAAAGGTGTGCTCCTGTGGCTTGCTTTCAGTAAAAGGTGTGCTCCGGTGGCATGCTAACGATACAAGATGTGCTCCGGTGGCATGCTAACGGGAAAAGGTGTGCTCCGGTGGCATGCTAACAGGGAAAGGGGTGCTCCGGTGGCATGCTAACGGGAGAAGGTGTCCTACTGTGGCATGCTAACAAGAAAAGGTGTGCTACAGTGGTATGCTAACGGGAAAAGGTGTGCTATCGTGGCAAGCTAACGGTAAAAGGTGTGCAACGGTGGCATGATAACGGAAAAAGGTGTGCTCCGGTGGCATGCTAACGGGAAAAGGTGTGCAACGGTGGCATGCTAACAGGAAAAGGTGTGCTCCGGTGGCATGCTAACGGGAAAAGGTGTGCTCCGGTGGCATGCTAATGGAAAAAAGTGTGCTCAGGTGGCATGCTAACGGGAAAAGCTGTGCTCCGGTGGCATGCCAATGGAAAAAGGTATGCTACGGTGGAGTGCTAATGGGAGAAGGTGTGCTCTGGTGGCATGCTAACGGTAAAAGGTGTGCTCCAGTGGCATGCTAGCGGTAAAAGGTATGCTCCGGTGGCATGCTAACTAAAAAAGTTATGCTCCAGTGGCATGATATTGGGAAAAGGTGTGCAACGGTGGAATGCTAACGGCAGAAGGTGTGCTCCGGTGGGAACAATGGGAAAAGGTGTGCTCCGGTGGCATGCTAACGGGAAAATGTGTGCAACGGTGGCATGCTAACGGAAAAAGGTGTGCAATGGAGGCATGCTAACGGTAAAAGGTGCGCTCCAGTGGCATGCTAGTGGTAAAAGGTATGCTCCGGTGTCATGCTAACGGAAAAAGGTATGCTCCAGTGGCATGATATTGGGAAAAGGTGTGCAACGGTGGCATGCTAACGGCAGAGGGTGTGCTCCGGTGGGAACAATGGGAAAAGGTGTGCTCCGGTGGCATGCTAACGGGAAAATGTGTGCAACGGTGGCATGCTAACGGAAAAAGGTGTGCAATGGTGGCATGCTAACGGTAAAAGGTGTGCTCCAGTGGCATGGTAATGGGAAAAGGTATGCTCCGGGGGTATGATAATGGGAAAAGGTGTCCAACGGTGGCATGCTAACAGGAGAAGGTGTGCTCCGGTGGCAACAACTGGAAAAGGTGTGCTCCGGTGGCATGCTAACGAGAAAAGGTGTGCAACAGTGGCATGCTAACTGGAAAAGGTGAGCAATGGTGGCATGCTAACGATACAAGATGTGCTCCGGTGGCATGCTAATGGGAAAAGGTGTGCTCCAGTGGCATGCTAACAGGGAAAGGTGTGCTCCGGTGGCATGCTAAAGGGAGAATGTGTGCTACTGTGGCATGCTAACAAGAAAAAGTGTGCTACAGTGGCATGCTAACGGGAAAAGGTGTGCTATGGTGGCTTGCTAACTGTAAAAGGTGTGCAATGGTGGTATGATAACGAAAAAGGTGTGCTCCGGTGGCATGCTAAAGGGAAAAGGTGTTCTCCAGTGGATGCTAACGGGGAAAGGTGTGTTCCGGTGGCATGCTAACGGGAGAAGGTGTGCTCCGGGGGCATGCTAACGGGAAAATGTGTGCTCCGGTTGCATGCTAATGGGAAAAGGTGTGCTCCGGTGACATGCTAGCGGGAAAAGGTGTGCACAGGTGGCATGCTAATGGAAAAAGGTGTACTATAGCTGCATACTAATGGGAAAAGGTGTATTACTGTGGCATGCTCACGGTAAAGGTGTGCTCTGGTGGCATGCTGATGGTAAAAGGTGTGCTCCAGTGGCATACTAACGGTAAAAGGTGTGCTCAGGTGGCATGTTAACGGTAAAAGGTGTTCTCCGTTGGCATGCTAACGGTAAAGTTGTGCTTTGGTGGCATGCTAACGATACAAGGTGTGCTCCGGTGGCATGCTAACGTGAGAAAGTGTGCTACGGTGGCATGCTAATGAGAAGAGGTGCGCTATGGTGGCATGCTAACGGGAAGAGGTGTGCTATGGTGGCATGCTAACAGTGAAAGGTGTGCTCCTGTGGCTTGCTTTCGGTAAAAGGTGAGCTCCGGTGGCATGCTAACGATACAAGATGTGCTCCGGTGGCATGCTAACGGGAAAAGGTGTGCTCTGGTGGCATGCTAACAGGGAAAGGTGTGCTCCGGTGGCATGCTAACGGGAGAAGGTGTCCTACTGTGGCATGCTAACAAGAAAAGGTGTGCTACAGTGGTATGCTAACGGGAAAAGGTGTGCAATGGTGGCATGCTAATGGGAAAAGGTGTGCTATCGTGGCAAGCTAACGGTAAAAGGTGTGCAACGGTGGCATGATAACGGAAAAAGGTGTGCTCCGGTGGCATGCAAACGGGAAAAGCAGTGCAATGGTGGCATGCTAACAGGAAAAGGTGTGCTCCGGTGGCATGCTAACGGGAAAAGGTGTTCTCCGGTGGCATGCTAACGGGAAAAGGTGTGCTCCGGTGGCATGCTAACGGAAAAAGGTGTGCTCCGGTGGCATGCTGATGGTAAAAGGTGTGCTCCGGCGGCATGCTAACGGTAAAAGGTGTTCTCCGTTGGCATGCTAACAGTTAAACGTGTGCTCAGGTGGCATGCTAACGATACAAGGTGTGCTCTTGTGGCATGCTAACGGGAAAAGGTGTACTCCGGTGGAATGCTGACAGGGAAAGTTGTGCTCCGGCGGCATGCTAACGTGAGAAGGTGTGCTACTGTAGCATGCTAACGGGAAAAGGTGTGCTCCAGTGGCATGCTAAAGGTAAAGGTGTGCTCTGGTGGCATGCTAACGGGAAAAGGTGTGGTACTGTGGCATGCTAACGGGAATAGATGTGCTACGGTGGCATGCTAAAGGGAAAAGGTGTTCTCCAGTGGATGCTAACGGGGAAAGGTGTGTTCCGGTGGCATGCTAATGGGAGAAGGTGTGCTCCGGTGGCATGCTAACAGGAGAAAATGTGCTCCGGGGGCATGCTAACGGGAAAATGTGTGCTCCGGTGGCATGCTGATGGTAAAAGGTGTGCTCTAGTGGCTTACTAATGGTAAAAGGTGTGCTCCGGTGGCATGTTAACGGTAAGAGGTGTTCTCCGTTGGCATGCTAACGGTAAAAGGTGTGCTACGGTGGCATGCTAACGATACAAGGTGTGCTCCGGTGGCAAGATAACGGAAAAAGGTGTGCTCGGGTGGCATGCAAACACGGAAAGGTGTGCTCCGGTGGCATGCTAACATGAGAAAGTGTGCTACGGTGGCATGCTAACGAGAAGAGGTGCGCTATGGTGGCATGCTAACGGGAAGAGGTGTGCTATGGTGGCATGCTAACAGTAAAAGGTGTGCTCCTGTGGCTTGCTTTCAGTAAAAGGTGTGCAACGGTGGCATGCTAACAGAAAAAGGTGTGCTCCGGTGGCATGCTAACGGGAAAAGGTGTGCTCCGGTGGTATGCTAACGGGAAAAGGTGTGCTACTGTGGCATGCTAAAGGGAAAAGGTGAACTCCGTTGGCATGCTAACGGGAAAACTGTGTGCTACAGTGGCATGCTAACGGTAAAGGTGTGCTCCGCTGGCATGCTAACGGGAAGATGGTGTGCTACGGTGACATGCTAACGGTAAAGGTGTGCTCCAGTGTCATGCTAACGCGAAAAGGTGTGCTCCGGTGGCATGCTGACGGGAGAAGGTGTCTTCCAGTGGCATGCTAATGGATAAAGGTGGGCTACAGTGGCATGCTAACGGTAAAGGTGTGCTCCGGTGGCATGCTAACGGGAAAAAGTGTGCTCCGGTGGCATGCTAACGGGAAAAGGTGTGCTCCGGTGGCATGCTAACGGAAAAAGGTGTGCTCCGGTGGCATGCTGATGGTAAAAGGTGTGCTCCGGCGGCATGCTAACGGTAAAAGGTGTTCTCCGTTGGCATGCTAACAGTTAAACGTGTGCTCAGGTGGCACGCTAACGATGCAAGGTGTGCTCTTGTGGCATGCTAACGGGAAAAGGTGTACTCCGGTGGAATGCTGACAGAGAAAGTTGTGCTCCGGCGGCATGCTAACGTGAGAAGGTGTGCTACTGTAGCATGCTAACGGGAAAAGGTGTGCTCCAGTGGCATGCTAAAGGTAAAGGTATGCTCTGGTGGCATGCTAACGGGAAAAGGTGTGGTACTGTGGCATGCTAACGGGAATAGGTGTGCTACGGTGGCATGCTAAAGGGAAAAGATGTTCTCCAGTGGATGCTAACCGGGAAAGGTGTGTTCCGGTGGCATGCTAATGGGAGAAGGTGTGCTCCGGTGGCATGCTAACAGGAGAAAATGTGCTCCGGGGGCATGCTAACGGGAAAATGTGTGCTCCGGTGGCATGCTGATGGTAAAAGGAGTGCTCCAGTGGCTTACTAATGGTAAAAGGTGTGCTCCGATGGCATGTTAACGGTAAGAGGTGTTCTCCGCTGGCATGCTAACGGTAAAAGGTGTGCTACGGTGGCATGCTAACGATACAAGGTGTGCTCCGGTGGCAAGATAATGGAAAAAGGCGTGCTCCGGTGGCATGCAAACACGGAAAGGTGTGCTCCGGTGGCATGCTAACGTGAGAAAGTGTGCTACGGTGGCATGCTAATTAGAAGAGGTGCGCTATGGTGTCATGCTAACGGGAAGAGGTGTGCTATGGTGGCATGCTAACAGTAAAAGGTGTGCTCCTGTGGCTTGCTTTCGGTAAAAGGTGTGATCCGGTGGCATGCTAACGATACAAGATGTGCTCCGGTGGCATGCTAACGGGAAAAGGTGTGCTCTGGTGGCATGCTAATGGGAAAAGGTGTGCTCCAGTGGCATGCTAGCGGTAAAAGGTGTGCTCCGGTGGCATGCTAACTAAAAAACTTATGCTCCAGTGGCATGATATTGGGAAAAGGTGTGCAACGGTGGCATGCTAACGGGAAAAGGTGTGCAATGGTGGCATGCTAACGGTAAAAGGTGTGTTCCGGTGGCATGCTAACGTGAAAAGGTGTGTTCCGGTAGCATGCTAACGATACAAGATGTGCTCCGGTGGAATGCTAATGGGAAAAGGTGTGCTCCGGTGGTATGCTAACAGGGAAAGGTGTGCTCCGGTGGCATGCTAACGGGAGAAGGTGTGCTACTGTGGCATGCTAACAATAGAAGGTGTGATACAGTGGCATGCTAACGGGAAAATGTGTGCTATGGTGGCTTGCTAACGGGAAAAGGTGAGCTATGGTGACATGCTAACTGTAAAAGGTGTGCAATGGTGGCATGATAACGGAAAAAGGTGTGCTACGGTGGCATGCTAAAGGGAAAGGGTGTTCTCCAGTGGATGCTAACGGGGAAAGGTGTGTTCCGAGGGCATGCTAACGGGAGAAGGTGTGCTCCGGTGGCATGCTAACTGGAGAAAATGTGCTCCGGGGGCATGCTAACGGGAAAATGTGTGCTCCGGTTGCATGCTAACGGGAAAAGGTGTGCTCCGGTGACATGCTAGCGGGAAAAGGTGTGCACCGGTGGCATGCTAATGGTAAAAGGTGTGCTACAGCGGCATACTAATGGGAAAAGGTGTAATACTGTGGCATGCTCACGGTAAAGGTGTGCTCTGGTGGCATGCTGATGGTAAAAGCTGTGCTCCAGTGTCACACTAACGGTGAAAGGTGTGCTCCGGTGGCATGTTAACGGTAAGAGGTGTTCTCTGTTGGCACTCTAACGGTAAAAGGTGTGCTACGGTGGCATGCTAACGATACAAGGTGTGCTCCGGTGGCATGCTAACGGGAAAAGGTGTGCTTCGGTGGCATGCTAACACGGAAAGGTGTGCTCCGGTGGCATGCTAACGAGAAGAGGTGCGCTACGGTGGCATGCTAACGGGAAAAGGTGTGCTCCGGTGGCATGCTAACGATACAAGGTGTGCTCCGATGGCATGCTAACGGGAAAAGGTGTGCTCCGGTGACATGCTAACACGCAAAGGTGTGCTCCGGTCGCATGCTAACGTAAGAAAGTGTGCTACAATGGCATGCTAATGGGAAAAGTTGTGCTCCGGTGGCATGCTAACGGAAAAAAGTGTGCTCCTGTGGCATGCTAACGGGAAAAGCTGTGCTCCGGTGGCATGCCAATGGAAAAAGGTTTGCTACGGTGGAATGGTAATGGGAAAAGGTGTGCGCTGGTGGCATGCTAACGGTAAAAGGTGTGCTCCAGTGGCATGCTAGCGGTAAAAGGTGAAATCCGGTGGCTTGCTCACGGAAATAGGTATGCTACAGTGGCATGATATTGGGAAAAGGTGTCCAACGGTGGCATGCTAACGGCATAAGGTGTGCTCCGGTGGGAACAATGGGAAAAGGTGTGCTCCGGTGGCATGCTAATGGGAAAATGAGTGCAACGGTGGAATGCTAACGGAAAAAGGTGTGTAATGGAGGCATGCTAACGGTAAAAGGTGTGCTCCGGTGGCATGCTAAAGGGAAGAGGTATGCTCTGGTGGTATGATAGCGGGAAAAGGTGTGCAACGGTGGCATGCTAACAGGAGAAGGTGTGCTTTGCTGGCAACAACGGGAAAAGGTGTGCTCCGGTGGCATGCTAACGAGAAAAGGTGTGCAACGGTGGCATGCTAACGGTAAAAGGTGTGTTCCCGTGGCATGCTAACGTGAAAAGGTGTGTTCCGGTGGCATGCTAACGATACAAGATGTGCTCCGGTGGCATGCTAATGGGAAAAGGTGTGCTCCGGTGGTATGCTAACAGGGAAAGGTGTGCTCCGGTGGCATGCTAACGGGAGAATGTGTGCTACTGTGGCATGCTAACAATAAAAGGTGTGCTACAGTGGCATGCTAACTGGAAAATGTGTGCTATGGTGGCTTGCTAACGGGAAAAGGTGAGCTATGGTGGCATGCTAACTGTAAAAGGTGTGCAATGGTGGCATGATAACGGAAAAAGGTGTGCTCTGGTGGCATGCTAACGGGAAAAGCTGTGCTCCGGTGGCATGCCAATGGAAAAAGGTATGTTATGGTGGAATGCTAATAGGAGAAGGTGTGCTCCGGTGGCATGCTAACTGTAAAAGGTGTGCTCCAGTGGCATGCTAGCGGTAAAAGGTGTGCTCCGGTGTCATGCTAATGGAAATAGGTATGCTCCAGTGGCATGATATTGGGAAAAGGTGTGCAACGGTGGCATGCTAACGGCAGAAGGTGTGCTCCGGTGGGAACAATGGGAAAAGGTGTGCTCCGGTGGCATGCTAACGGGAAAATGTGTGCAACGGTGGAATGCTAACGGAAAAATGTGTGCAATGGAGGCATGCTAACGGTAAAAGGTGTTCTCCGGTGGCATGCTAACGGGAAGAGGTATGCTCCGGTGGTATGATAGCGGGAAAAGGTGTGCAACGGTGGCATGCTAACAGGAGAAGGTGTGCTTCGGTGGCAACAATGGGAAAAGGTGTGCTCCGGTGGCATGCTAACGTGAAAAGGTGTGTTCCGGTGGCATGCTAACGATACAAGATGTGCTCCGGTGGCATGCTAATGGGAAAAGGTGTGCTCCGGTGGTATGCTAACAGGGAAATGTGTGCTCCGGTGGCATGCTAACGGGAGAATGTGTGCTACTGTGGCATGCTAACATTAAAAGGTGTGCAACAGTGGCATGCTAACTGGAAAATGTGTGCTATGGTGGCTTGCTAACTGGAAAAGGTGAGCTATAGTGGCATGTTAACTGTAAAAGGTGGGCAATGGTGGCATGATAACGGAAAAAGGTGTGCTCCGGTGGCATGCTAAAGGGAAAAGGTGTTCTCCAGTGGATGCTAACGGGGAAAGGTGTGTTCCGAGGGCATGGTAACGGGAGAAGGCGTGCTCCGGTGGCATGCTAACAGGAGAAAATGTGCTCCGGGGGCATGCTAACGGGAAAAGGTGTGCTCCGGTGACATGTTAGCGGGAAAAGGTGTGCACCGGTGGCATGCTAATGGAAAAAGGTGTGCTACAGCGGCATACTAATGGAAAAAGGTGTAATACTGTGGCATGCTCACGGTAAAAGTGTGCTCTGGTGGCATGCTGATGGTAAAAGGTGTGCTCCAGTGGCACACTAACGGTAAAAGGTGTGCTCCGGTGGCATGTTAACGGTAAGAGGTTTTCTCCGTTGGCATTCTAACGGTAAAAGGTGTGCTACGTTGGCATGCTAATGATACAAGGTGTGCTCCGGTGTCATGCTAACGGGAAAAGGTGTGCTCCGGTGGCATGCTAACATGGAAAGGTGTGCTCCGGTGGCATGCTAATGTGAGAAAGTGTGCTACGGTGGCATGCCAACGAGAAGAGGTGCGCTTCGGTGGCATGCTAAACTGAAAAGGTGTGCTCCGGTGGCATGCTAACGATAGAAGGTGTGCTCCGGTGGCATGCTAACGGGAAAAGGTGTGCTCCGGTGACATGCTAACACGCAAAGGTATGCTCCGGTCGCATGCTAACGTAAGAAAGTGTGCTACAATGGCATGCTAATGAGAAGATGTGCGCTACGGTGGCATGCAAACGGGAAAAGGTGTGCTATGGTGGCATGCTAATGTTAAAAGGTGTGCTCTGGTGGCTTCCTTTCGGTAAAATGTGTGCTCTGGTGGCATGCTAGCGATACAAGATATGCTCCGGTGGCATGCTAACGGGTAAAGTTGTGCTCCGGTGGCATGCTAACAGGGAAAGGTGTGCTCTGGTGGCATGCTAACGGGAGAAGGTGTGCTACTGTGGCATGCTAACAGGAAAAGGTGTGCTATGGTGGCATGCTAACGGTAAAAGGTGTGCAACGGTGGCATGATAACGGAAAAAGGTGTGCTCCGGTGGCATGCTAACGGGAAAAGGTGTGCAACGGTGGCATGCTAACAGGAAAAGGTGTGCTCCGGTGGCATGCTAACGGGAAAAGGTGTGCTCCGGTGGTATGCTAACGGGAAAAGGTCTGCTACTGTGGCATGCTAAAGGGAAAAGGTGAACTCCGTTGGCATGCTAACGGGAAAACTGTGTGCTACAGTGGCATGCTAACGGTAAAGGTGTGCTCCGCTGGCATGCTAACGGGAAGATGGTGTGCTACGGTGACATGCTAACGGTAAAGGTGTGCTCCAGTGTCATGCTAACGCGAAAAGGTGTGCTCCGGTGGCATGCTGACGGGAGAAGGTGTCTTCCGGTGGCATGCTAATGGATAAAGGTGGGCTACAGTGGCATGCTAACGGTAAAGGTGTGCTCCGGTGGCATGCTAACGGGAAAAAGTGTGCTCCGGTGGCATGCTAATGGGAAAAGGTGTGCTCCGGTGGCATGCTAACGGAAAAAGGTGTGCTCCGGTGGCATGCTGATGGTAAAAGGTGTGCTCCGGCGGCATGCTAACGGTAAAAGGTGTTCTCCGTTGGCATGCTAACAGTTAAACGTGTGCTCAGGTGGCACGCTAACGATGCAAGGTGTGCTCTTGTGGCATGCTAACGGGAAAAGGTGTACTCCGGTGGAATGCTGACAGAGAAAGTTGTGCTCCGGCGGCATGCTAACGTGAGAAGGTGTGCTACTGTAGCATGCTAACGGGAAAAGGTGTGCTCCAGTGGCATGCTAAAGGTAAAGGTATGCTCTGGTGGCATGCTAACGGGAAAAGGTGTGGTACTGTGGCATGCTAACGGGAATAGGTGTGCTACGGTGGCATGCTAAAGGGAAAAGATGTTCTCCAGTGGATGCTAACCGGGAAAGGTGTGTTCCGGTGGCATGCTAATGGGAGAAGGTGTGCTCCGGTGGCATGCTAACAGGAGAAAATGTGCTCCGGGGGCATGCTAACGGGAAAATGTGTGGCATGCTGATGGTAAAAGGAGTGCTCCAGTGGCTTACTAATGGTAAAAGGTGTGCTCCGATGGCATGTTAACGGTAAGAGGTGTTCTCCGCTGGCATGCTAACGGTAAAAGGTGTGCTACGGTGGCATGCTAACGATACAAGGTGTGCTCCGGTGGCAAGATAATGGAAAAAGGCGTGCTCCGGTGGCATGCAAACACGGAAAGGTGTGCTCCGGTGGCATGCTAACGTGAGAAAGTGTGCTACGGTGGCATGCTAACGGGAAGAGGTGTGCTATGGTGGCATGCTAACAGTAAAAGGTGTGCTCCTGTGGCTTGCTTTCGGTAAAAGGTGTGATCCGGTGGCATGCTAACGATACAAGATGTGCTCCGGTGGCATGCTAACGGGAAAAGGTGTGCTCTGGTGGCATGCTAACGGGAAAAGGGGTGCTCTGGTGGCATGCTAACGGTAAAAGGTGTGCTCCAGTGGCATGCTAGCGGTAAAAGGTGTGCTCCGGTGGCATGCTAACTAAAAAAGTTATGCTCCAGTGGCATGATATTGCGAAAAGGTGTGCAACGGTGGAATGCTAACGGCAGAAGGTGTGCTCCGGTGGGAACAATGGGAAAAGGTGTGCTCCGGTGGCATTCTAATGGGAAAATGTGTGCAACGGTGGCATGCTAACGGAAAAAGGTGTGCAATGGAGGCATGCTAACGGTAAAAGGTGCGCTCCAGTGGCATGCTAGTGGTAAAAGGTATGCTCCGGTGTCATGCTAACGGAAAAAGGTATGCTCCAGTGGCATGATATTGGGAAAAGGTGTGCAACGGTGGCATGCTAACGGCAGAAGGTGTGCTCCGGTGGGAACAATGGGAAAAGGTGTGCTCCGGTGGCATGCTAACGGGAAAATGTGTGCAACGGTGGCATGCTAACGGAAAAAGGTGTGCAATGGTGGCATGCTAACAGTAAAAGGTGTGCTCCAGTGGCATGCTAATGGGAAAAGGTATGCTCCGGGGGTATGATAACAGGAAAAGGTGTCCAACGGTGGCATGCTAACAGGAGAAGGTGTGCTCCGGTGGCAACAACTGGAAAAGTTGTGCTCCGGTGGCATGCTAACGAGAAAAGGTGTGCAACAGTGGCATGCTAACGGGAAAAGGTGAGCAATGGTGGCATGCTAACGATACAAGATGTGCTCCGGTGGCATGCTAATGGGAAAAGGTGTGCTCCAGTGGCATGCTAACAGGGAAAGGTGTGCTCCGGTGGCATGCTAAAGGGAGAATGTGTGCTACTGTGGCATGCTAACAAGAAAAAGTGTGCTACAGTGGCATGCTAACGGGAAAAGGTGTGTTATGGTGGCTTGCTAACTGTAAAAGGTGTGCAATGGTGGTATGATAATGAAAAAGGTGTGCTCCGGTGGCATGCTAAAGGGAAAAGGTGTTCTCCAGTGGATGCTAACGGGGAAAGGTGTGTTCCGGTGGCATGCTAACGGGAGAAGGTGTGCTCCGGGGGCATGCTAACGGAAAATGTGTGCTCCGGTTGCATGCTAATGGGAGAAGGTGTGCTCCGGTGGCATGCTAACAGGAGAAAATGTGCTCCGGGGGCATGCTAACGGGAAAATGTGTGCTCCGGTGGCATGCTGATGGTAAAAGGTGTGCTCCAGTGGCTTACTAATGGTAAAAGGTGTGCTCCGATGGCATGTTAACGGTAAGAGGTGTTCTCCGCTGGCATGCTAACGGTAAAAGGTGTGCTACGGTGGCATGCTAACGATACAAGGTGTGCTCCGGTGGCAAGATAACGGAAAAAGGTGTGCTCCGGTGGCATGCAAACACGGAAAGGTGTGCTCCGGTGGCATGCTAACGTGAGAAAGTGTGCTACGGTGGCATGCTAATGAGAAGAGGTGCGCTATGGTGGCATGCTAACGGGAACAGGTGTGCTATGGTGGCATGCTAACAGTAAAAGGTGTGCTCCTGTGGCTTGCTTTCGGTAAAAGGTGAGCTCCGGTGGCATGCTAACGATACAAGATGTGCTCCGGTGGCATGCTAACGGGAAAAGGTGTGCTCTGGTGGCATGCTAACAGGGAAAGGTGTGCTCCGGTGGCATGCTAACGGGAGAAGGTGTCCTACTGTGGCATGCTAACAAGAAAAGGTGTGCTACAGTGGTATGCTAACGGGAAAAGGTGTGCTATGGTGGCATGCTAATGGGAAAAGGTGTGCTATCGTGGCAAGCTAACGGTAAAAGGTGTGCAACGGTGGCATGATAACGGAAAAAGGTGTGCTCCGGTGGCATGCAAACGGGAAAAGCAGTGCAACGGTGGCATGCTAACAGGAAAAGGTGTGCTCCGGTGGCATGCTAACGGGAAAAGGTGTTCTTCGGTGGCATGCTAACGGGAAAAGGTGTGCTCCGGTGGCATGCTAACGGAAAAAGGTGTGCTCCGGTGGCATGCTGATGGTAAAATGTGTGCTCCGGCGGCATGCTAACGGTAAAAGGTGTTCTCCGTTGGCATGCTAACAGTTAAACGTGTGCTCAGGTGGCATGCTAACGATACAAGGTGTGCTCTTGTGGCATGCTAACGGGAAAAGGTGTACTCCGGTGGAATGCTGACAGGGAAAGTTGTGCTCCGGCGGCATGCTAACGTGAGAAGGTGTGCTACTGTAGCATGCTAACGGGAAAAGGTGTGCTCCAGTGGCATGCTAAAGGTAAAGGTGTGCTCTGGTGGCATGCTAACGGGAAAAGGTGTGGTACTGTGGCATGCTAACGGGAATAGATGTGCTACGGTGGCATGCTAAAGGGAAAAGGTGTTCTCCAGTGGATGCTAACGGGGAAAGGTGTGTTCCGGTGGCATGCTAATGGGAGAAGGTGTGCTCCGGTGGCATGCTAACAGGAGAAAATGTGCTCCGGGGGCATGCTAACGGGAAAATGTGTGCTCCGGTGGCATGCTGATGGTAAAAGGTGTGCTCTAGTGGCTTACTAATGGTAAAAGGTGTGCTCCGGTGGCATGTTAACGGTAAGAGGTGTTCTCCGTTGGCATGCTAACGGTAAAAGGTGTGCTACGGTGGCATGCTAACGATACAAGGTGTGCTCCGGTGGCAAGATAACGGAAAAAGGTGTGCTCGGGTGGCATGCAAACACGGAAAGGTGTGCTCCGGTGGCATGCTAACATGAGAAAGTGTGCTACGGTGGCATGCTAACGAGAAGAGGTGCGCTATGGTGGCATGCTAACGGGAAGAGGTGTGCTATGGTGGCATGCTAACAGTAAAAGGTGTGCTCCTGTGGCTTGCTTTCAGTAAAAGGTGTGCTCCGGTGGCATGCTAACGATACAAGATGTGCTCCGGTGGCATGCTAACGGGAAAAGGTGTGCTCCGGTGGCATGCTAACAGGGAAAGGGGTGCTCCGGTGGCATGCTAACGGGAGAAGGTGTCCTACTGTGGCATGCTAACAAGAAAAGGTGTGCTACAGTGGTATGCTAACGGGAAAAGGTGTGCTATCGTGGCAAGCTAACGGTAAAAGGTGTGCAACGGTGGCATGATAACGGAAAAAGGTGTGCTCCGGTGGCATGCTAACGGGAAAAGGTGTGCAACGGTGGCATGCTAACAGGAAAAGGTGTGCTCCGGTGGCATGCTAACGGGAAAAGGTGTGCTCCGGTGGCATGCTAATGGAAAAAAGTGTGCTCAGGTGGCATGCTAACGGGAAAAGCTGTGCTCCGGTGGCATGCCAATGGAAAAAGGTATGCTACGGTGGAGTGCTAATGGGAGAAGGTGTGCTCTGGTGGCATGCTAACGGTAAAAGGTGTGCTCCAGTGGCATGCTAGCGGTAAAAGGTATGCTCCGGTGGCATGCTAACTAAAAAAGTTATGCTCCAGTGGCATGATATTGGGAAAAGGTGTGCAACGGTGGAATGCTAACGGCAGAAGGTGTGCTCCGGTGGGAACAATGGGAAAAGGTGTGCTCCGGTGGCATGCTAACGGGAAAATGTGTGCAACGGTGGCATGCTAACGGAAAAAGGTGTGCAATGGAGGCATGCTAACGGTAAAAGGTGCGCTCCAGTGGCATGCTAGTGGTAAAAGGTATGCTCCGGTGTCATGCTAACGGAAAAAGGTATGCTCCAGTGGCATGATATTGGGAAAAGGTGTGCAACGGTGGCATGCTAACGGCAGAGGGTGTGCTCCGGTGGGAACAATGGGAAAAGGTGTGCTCCGGTGGCATGCTAACGGGAAAATGTGTGCAACGGTGGCATGCTAACGGAAAAAGGTGTGCAATGGTGGCATGCTAACGGTAAAAGGTGTGCTCCAGTGGCATGGTAATGGGAAAAGGTATGCTCCGGGGGTATGATAATGGGAAAAGGTGTCCAACGGTGGCATGCTAACAGGAGAAGGTGTGCTCCGGTGGCAACAACTGGAAAAGGTGTGCTCCGGTGGCATGCTAACGAGAAAAGGTGTGCAACAGTGGCATGCTAACTGGAAAAGGTGAGCAATGGTGGCATGCTAACGATACAAGATGTGCTCCGGTGGCATGCTAATGGGAAAAGGTGTGCTCCAGTGGCATGCTAACAGGGAAAGGTGTGCTCCGGTGGCATGCTAAAGGGAGAATGTGTGCTACTGTGGCATGCTAACAAGAAAAAGTGTGCTACAGTGGCATGCTAACGGGAAAAGGTGTGCTATGGTGGCTTGCTAACTGTAAAAGGTGTGCAATGGTGGTATGATAACGAAAAAGGTGTGCTCCGGTGGCATGCTAAAGGGAAAAGGTGTTCTCCAGTGGATGCTAACGGGGAAAGGTGTGTTCCGGTGGCATGCTAACGGGAGAAGGTGTGCTCCGGGGGCATGCTAACGGGAAAATGTGTGCTCCGGTTGCATGCTAATGGGAAAAGGTGTGCTCCGGTGACATGCTAGCGGGAAAAGGTGTGCACAGGTGGCATGCTAATGGAAAAAGGTGTACTATAGCTGCATACTAATGGGAAAAGGTGTATTACTGTGGCATGCTCACGGTAAAGGTGTGCTCTGGTGGCATGCTGATGGTAAAAGGTGTGCTCCAGTGGCATACTAACGGTAAAAGGTGTGCTCAGGTGGCATGTTAACGGTAAAAGGTGTTCTCCGTTGGCATGCTAACGGTAAAGTTGTGCTTTGGTGGCATGCTAACGATACAAGGTGTGCTCCGGTGGCATGCTAACGTGAGAAAGTGTGCTACGGTGGCATGCTAATGAGAAGAGGTGCGCTATGGTGGCATGCTAACGGGAAGAGGTGTGCTATGGTGGCATGCTAACAGTGAAAGGTGTGCTCCTGTGGCTTGCTTTCGGTAAAAGGTGAGCTCCGGTGGCATGCTAACGATACAAGATGTGCTCCGGTGGCATGCTAACGGGAAAAGGTGTGCTCTGGTGGCATGCTAACAGGGAAAGGTGTGCTCCGGTGGCATGCTAACGGGAGAAGGTGTCCTACTGTGGCATGCTAACAAGAAAAGGTGTGCTACAGTGGTATGCTAACGGGAAAAGGTGTGCAATGGTGGCATGCTAATGGGAAAAGGTGTGCTATCGTGGCAAGCTAACGGTAAAAGGTGTGCAACGGTGGCATGATAACGGAAAAAGGTGTGCTCCGGTGGCATGCAAACGGGAAAAGCAGTGCAATGGTGGCATGCTAACAGGAAAAGGTGTGCTCCGGTGGCATGCTAACGGGAAAAGGTGTTCTCCGGTGGCATGCTAACGGGAAAAGGTGTGCTCCGGTGGCATGCTAACGGAAAAAGGTGTGCTCCGGTGGCATGCTGATGGTAAAAGGTGTGCTCCGGCGGCATGCTAACGGTAAAAGGTGTTCTCCGTTGGCATGCTAACAGTTAAACGTGTG
Source organism: Phyllobates terribilis (assembly GCF_046119375.1). NCBI lineage: Eukaryota > Metazoa > Chordata > Amphibia > Anura > Dendrobatidae > Phyllobates > Phyllobates terribilis. Next base: position 175,556 of record NW_027363861.1, on the reverse strand, counting down.
CTCAGGTGGCATGCTAACGATACAAGGTGTGCTCTTGTGGCATGCTAACGGGAAAAGGTGTACTCCGGTGGAATGCTGACAGGGAAAGTTGTGCTCCGGCGGCATGCTAACGTGAGAAGGTGTGCTACTGTAGCATGCTAACGGGAAAAGGTGTGCTCCAGTGGCATGCTAAAGGTAAAGGTGTGCTCTGGTGGCATGCTAACGGGAAAAGGTGTGGTACTGTGGCATGCTAACGGGAATAGATGTGCTACGGTGGCATGCTAAAGGGAAAAGGTGTTCTCCAGTGGATGCTAACGGGGAAAGGTGTGTTCCGGTGGCATGCTAATGGGAGAAGGTGTGCTCCGGTGGCATGCTAACAGGAGAAAATGTGCTCCGGGGGCATGCTAACGGGAAAATGTGTGCTCCGGTGGCATGCTGATGGTAAAAGGTGTGCTCTAGTGGCTTACTAATGGTAAAAGGTGTGCTCCGGTGGCATGTTAACGGTAAGAGGTGTTCTCCGTTGGCATGCTAACGGTAAAAGGTGTGCTACGGTGGCATGCTAACGATACAAGGTGTGCTCCGGTGGCAAGATAACGGAAAAAGGTGTGCTCGGGTGGCATGCAAACACGGAAAGGTGTGCTCCGGTGGCATGCTAACATGAGAAAGTGTGCTACGGTGGCATGCTAACGAGAAGAGGTGCGCTATGGTGGCATGCTAACGGGAAGAGGTGTGCTATGGTGGCATGCTAACAGTAAAAGGTGTGCTCCTGTGGCTTGCTTTCAGTAAAAGGTGTGCAACGGTGGCATGCTAACAGAAAAAGGTGTGCTCCGGTGGCATGCTAACGGGAAAAGGTGTGCTCCGGTGGTATGCTAACGGGAAAAGGTGTGCTACTGTGGCATGCTAAAGGGAAAAGGTGAACTCCGTTGGCATGCTAACGGGAAAACTGTGTGCTACAGTGGCATGCTAACGGTAAAGGTGTGCTCCGCTGGCATGCTAACGGGAAGATGGTGTGCTACGGTGACATGCTAACGGTAAAGGTGTGCTCCAGTGTCATGCTAACGCGAAAAGGTGTGCTCCGGTGGCATGCTGACGGGAGAAGGTGTCTTCCGGTGGCATGCTAATGGATAAAGGTGGGCTACAGTGGCATGCTAACGGTAAAGGTGTGCTCCGGTGGCATGCTAACGGGAAAAAGTGTGCTCCGGTGGCATGCTAACGGTAAAGGTGTGCTCCGGTGGCATGCTAACAGTAAAAGGTGTGCTCTGGTGGCATGCTAACAGTAAAAGGTGGGCTCCGGTGGCATGCTAATGGGAAAGGCAGGCTCCGGTGGCATGCTAATGGTTAAAGGTGTGCCCCGGTGGCATGCTAACGGAAAAAGGTGTGCTCCGGTGGCATGCTAAAGGGAAAAGGTGTTCTCCGGTGGCATGCTAACGATAGAAGGTGTGCTCCGGTGGCATGCTAACGGGAAAAGGTGTGCTCCGGTGACATGCTAACACGCAAAGGTATGCTCCGGTCGCATGCTAACGTAAGAAAGTGTGCTACAATGGCATGCTAATGAGAAGATGTGCGCTACGGTGGCATGCAAACGGGAAAAGGTGTGCTATGGTGGCATGCTAATGTTAAAAGGTGTGCTCTGGTGGCTTCCTTTCGGTAAAATGTGTGCTCTGGTGGCATGCTAGCGATACAAGATATGCTCCGGTGGCATGCTAACGGGAAAAGTTGTGCTCCGGTGGCATGCTAACAGGGAAAGGTGTGCTCTGGTGGCATGCTAACGGGAGAAGGTGTGCTACTGTGGCATGCTAACAGGAAAAGGTGTGCTATGGTGGCATGCTAACGGTAAAAGGTGTGCAACGGTGGCATGATAACGGAAAAAGGTGTGCTCTGGTGGCATGCTAACGGGAAAAGGTGTGCAACGGTGGCATGCTAACAGGAAAAGGTGTGCTCCGGTGGCATGCTAACGGGAAAAGGTGTGCTCCGGTGGTATGCTAACGGGAAAAGGTGTGCTACTGTGGCATGCTAAAGGGAAAAGGTGAACTCCGTTGGCATGCTAACGGGAAAACTGTGTGCTACAGTGGCATGCTAACGGTAAAGGTGTGCTCCGCTGGCATGCTAACGGGAAGATGGTGTGCTACGGTGACATGCTAACGGTAAAGGTGTGCTCCAGTGTCATGCTAACGCAAAAAGGGGGGCTCCGGTGGCATGCTGACGGGAGGAGGTGTCTTCCGGTGGCATGCTAATGGATAAAGGTGGGCTACAGTGGCATGCTAACGGTAAAGGTGTGCTCCGGTGGCATGCTAACGGGAAAAAGTGTGCTCCGGTTGCATGCTAACGGTAAAGGTGTGCTCCGGTGGCATGCTAACAGTAAAAGGTGTGCTCTGGTGGCATGCTAACAGTAAAAGGTGGGCTCCGGTGGCATGCTAATGGGAAAGGCAGGCTCCGGTGGCATGCTAATGGTTAAAGGTGTGCCCCGGTGGCATGCTAACGGAAAAAGGTGTGCTCCGGTGGCATGCTAACTGGGAAAGGTGTACTGCGGTGGCATGCTAACGGTAAAAGCGGGCTCCGGTGGCATGCTAATGATAAAACGTGTGCTATGGTGGCATGCTAGTGGGAAAAGGTGTGCCGTGGTGGCTTGCTAATAGTAAAGGTGTGCTCCGGTGGCATGCTAATGGTTAAAGGTGTGCTCCAGTGGCATGCTAACGGAAAAAGGTGTGCCCCGGTGGCATGCTAACGGAAAAACGTGTGCTATGGTGGCATGCTAACGGGAAAAGGTGTGCTGCGGTGGCATGCTAATAGTAAAGGTGTGCTCCGGTGGCATACTAATGGTTAAAGGTGTGCTCCAGTGGCATGCTAACGGAAAAAGGAGTGCTCCGGTAGCATGCTAACGTTAGAGGTGTGCTCCGGTGGCATGCTAACGGTAAAAGGTGTGCTCCGGTAGCATGCTAGCGGTAAAAGTGTGCTCCGGTGGCATTCTAACGGTAAAAGGTGTGCTCCGGTGGCATGCTAAGGGTAAAAGGTGTGCTTTGGTAGCATGCTAACGGTAAAAGGTGTGCTCCGGTGGCATGCTAACGGGAAAAGATGTGCTCCGGTGGCATGCTAACGGGAAAATGCGTGCTGCGGTGGCATGCTCATGGTAAAGGGTGTGCTCCGGTGGCATGCTAACGGTAGAAGGAGTGCTCCGGTGGCATGATAATGAGTAAAGGTGTGCTACGGTGGCATGCTAATGGGAAAAGGTGTGCTCCGGTGGCATGCTAACGGGAAAAGGTGTGATCTGGTGGCATGCTAATGGAGAAAGGTGTGCTCCGGTGGCATGCTGACGGGAAAAGGTGTGCTCCAGTGGCATGCTAACGGGAGAAGGTTTGCTCCGGTGGCATACTAACGGGAAAAGGTGTGCTCCGGTGGCATGCTAATGGAAAGAGGTGTGCTACGGTGGCATGCTAATGGCAAAAGGTGTGTTACGGTGGCATGCTCACGGAAAAATGTGTGGTACGTTTGCATGCTCATTGTAAAAGGTGTGCTCCGGTGGCATGCTAACGGGAAAAGGCGTGCTACAGTGGCATACTCACGGGAAAGCGGTGTGCTCCGGTGACATGCTAACGGGAAAAGGTGTGCTCCTTTGGCATGCTAATGGGAAAAGGTATGCTCCAGTGGCATGCTAACAGGAAAAGGTGTGATCTGGTGGCATGCTAATAGAAAAAGTTGTACTCCGATGGCATGCTAACGGGAAAAGGTGTGCTCTGGTGGCATGCTAACGGGAAAAGTTGTGCTCCTGTGGCATGCTAACAGAAAAAGGTGTGCTACGGTGGCATGCTAATTGGGAGAGGTGTGCTACGGTGGCTTGCTAATGGTAAAGGTGTGCTCCGGTGGCATGCTAATGGTAAAAGGTGTGCTCCGGTGGCATGCTAACGGAAAGGTGTGCTCTGGTGGTTTGCTAACGGGAAAAATGTGTGCTACATTGGCATGCTAATGGTAAAGGTGTGCTCCGGTGACATGCTAATGGGAAAAAGGTGTGCTACGGTGGCATGCTAACGGCAAGGGTGTGCTCCGGTGTCATGCTAACGGGAAAAGGTGCGCTCCGGTGGTATGCTGACGGGAAAAGGTGTGCTCCGGTGGCATGCTAACGGGAAAAGGTGTGCTCTGGTGGCATGCTAACCGGGAAAGGTGTCCTCCGGTGGCATGCTAAAGGGAGAAGGTGTGCTACAGTTGTATGCTAACGGGAAAAGGTGGTCTACAGTTGCATGCTAACGGGAAAAGGTGTGCTACAGTTGCATGCTAATGGGAAAAGGTGGGCTACAGTTGCATTCTAATAGGAAAAGGTGGGCTACGGTGGCCTGGTAACGGGAGAAGCTGTGCTCCGGTGGCATGCTAAAGGTAAAACTTGTGCTCCGGTGGCATGCTAACAGTAAAGGTGTGCTCCGGTGGCATGCTAACGGGAAAAGGTGTGCTCCGGTGGCATGCTAACGGGAAAAAGTGTGCTACGGTGGCATGCTAACGGGAAAAGGTGTACTACGGTGACAAGCTAACGGTAAAGGTGTGCTCCAGTGTCATGCTAACGCGAAAAGTGTGCTCCGGTGGCATGCTGACGGGAGAAGTTGTCTTCCGGTGGCATGCTAATGGAAAGATGTGTCCTACGGTGGCATGCTAACGGGTAAAGATGGGCTACAGTGGCATGCTAACAGTAAAGGTGTGCTCCGGTGGCATGCTAACGGGAAAAGGTGTGTTCCGGTGGCATGCTAACGGAAAAGTTGTGCTCCGGTGGCATGCTAACAGTAAAAGGTGTGCTCTGGTGGCATGCTAACAGGAAAAAGTGTGCTCCGGTGGCATGCTAATGGGAAAGGCGGGCTCCGGTGGCATGCTAATGGTTAAAGGTGTGCCCCGTTGGCATGCTAACGGAAAAACGTGTGCTCCTGTGGCATGCTAACGGGGAAAGGTGTGCTGCGGTGGCATGCTAACGGTAAAGGCGGGCTCCGGTGGCATGCAAATGATAAAACGTGTGCTATCGTGGCATGCTAATGGGAAAAGGTGTGCTGCGGTGGCATGATAACGGTAAAGGCGTGCTCCGGTGGCATGCTAATGGTTAAAGGTGTGCTCCAGTGGCATGCTAATGGAAAAAGGTGTGCTCCGTTGGCATGCTAATGTTAAAGGTGTGCTCCGGTGGCATGCTAACGGGAAAAGGTGTACTACGGTGACAAGCTAACGGTAAAGGTGTGCTCCAGTGTCATGCTAACGCGAAAAGTGTGCTCCGGTGGCATGCTGACGGGAGAAGTTGTCTTCCGGTGGCATGCTAATGGAAAGAGGTGTCCTACGGTGGCATGTTAACGGGTAAAGATGGGCTACGGTGGCATGCTAACAGTAAAGGTGTGCTCCGGTGGCATGCTAACGGAAAAGTTGTGCTCCGGTGGCATGCTAACAGTAAAAGGTATGCTCTGGTGGCATGCTAACAGGAAAAAGTGTGCTCCGGTGGCATGCTAATGGGAAAGGCGGGCTCCGGTGGCATGCTAATGGTTAAAGGTGTGCCCCGTTGGCATGCTAACGGAAAAACGTGTCCTCCGGTGGCATGCTAACGGGGAAAGGTGTGCTGCGGTGGCATGCTAATGGTAAAGGCGGGCTCCGGTGGCATGCAAACGATAAAACGTGTGCTATCATGGCATGCTAACGGTAAAGGTGTGCTCCGGTGGCATGCTAATGGTTAAAGGTGTGCTCCAGTGGCATGCTAATGGAAAAAGGTGTGCTCCGGTGGCATGATAATGTTAAAGGTGTGCTCCTGTGGCATGCTAAAGGGAAAAGGTGTGCTCCAGTGGCATGCTAGTGGTAAAGGGTGTGCTCCGGTGGCATGCTAACGGTAAAGGTGTGCTCCGGTGGTATGCTAACAGGAAAAGGTGTGCTCCGGTGACATGCTAGTGGTAAAAGGTGTGCTCCGGTAGCATGCTAACGGTAAAAGGTGTGCTCCGGTGGCATGCTAAGGGGAAAAGCTGTGCTCTGGTGGCATGCTAATGGTAAAAGGTGTGCTCCGGTGGCATGCTAAGGGGAAAAGCTGTGCTCTGGTGGCATGCTAACGGTAAAAGGTATGCTCCGGTGGCATACTAACGGTAAAAGGTGAGCTCCGGTGGCATGCTAACGGGAAAAGATGTGCTCCGGTGGCATGCTAACGGGAAAATGTGTGCTACGGTGGCCTGCTCATGGTAAAAGGTGTGCTCCGGTGGCATGCTAACGGAAAAAGTGTGCTACGGTGGCATGCTAACGGGAGAACATGTGGTTCGGTGGCATGCTAACTGGAAAAGGTGTGCTCCGGTGGCATGCTAATGGGAGAAGGTGTGCTTCAGTGGCATGCTAACAGGAAAAGGTGTGCTCCGGTGACATGCTAACGGGAGATGGTGTGCTACGATTACATGCTGACGGTAAAAGGTGTGCTCCGGTGGCTTGCCAACAAGAGAAGGTGTGCTACGGTGGCATGCTAACGGCAAAAGGTTTGCTCCAGTGGCATGCTAACTGAAAAAGGTGTGCTACGGTGGCATGCTAACGGGGAAAGGTGTGCTACGGTGGCATGCTAACGGTAAAGGTGTGCTCCGGTGGCATGTCAACGGGAAAAGGTGTGCTCCAATGGCATGCTAGCAAGAAAAGGTGTGCTCCGGTGGCATGCTAACGGTAAAGGTGTGCTCCGGTGACATGCTAACGGTGAAAGGTGTGCTCCCGTGGCATGCTAACGGGAAAAGGTGTGCTCCGCTGCCATGTCAATGGGAAAAGGGTGCTCCGATGGCATGCTAACAGGAAAAGGTGTGCTCCGGTGGCATGCTAATGGTAAAGGTGTGCTCCGGTGGCATGCTAACGGTCAAAGGTGTCCTCTGATGGCATGCTAACGGTAAAGGGTGTGCTCCGGTGGCATGCTAATGGTAAAGGTGTGCTTCGGTGGTATGCTAACAGGAAAAGGTGTGCTCCTGTGGCATGCTAACGGGGAAAGAAGTGCTCCGGTGGCATGCTAAACGGGAAAGGTGTCCTCCGTTGGCATGCTAAAGGGAGAAGGTGTGCTACAGTTGCATGCTAATGGGAAAAGGTGGGCTACAGTTGTATGCTAACGGGAAACAGTGTGCTACAGTTGCATGCTAACGGGAAAAGGTGTGCTACAGTTGCATGCTAATAGGAAAAGGTGGGCTACGGTGGCATGGTAACGGGAGAAGGAGTGCTCTGGTGGCATGCTAACGGTAAAACGTGTGCTCCGGTGGCATGCTAATGGTAAAGGTGTGCTCCGGTGGCATGCTAACGGGAAAAGGTGTGCTCCGGTGGGATGCTAACAGGGAAAGTTGTGCTCCGGTGGCATGCTAACGTGAGAAGGTGTGCTACTGTAGCATGCTAAAGGGAAAAGGTGTGCTCCGGTGGCATGCTAAAGGTAAAGGTGTGCTCTGGTGGCATGCTAACGGGAAAAGGTGTGGTACTGTGGCATGCTAACGGGAAAAGGTGTGCTACGGTGGCATGCTAAAGGGAAAAGGTGTTCTCCAGTGGATGATAATGGGGAAAGGTGTGTTCCGGTGGCATGCTAATGGGAGAAGGTGTGCTCCGGTGGCATGCTAACAGGAGAAAATGTGCTCCGGGGGCATGCTAACGGGAAAATGTGTGCTCCGATGGCATGCTAACAGGAAAAGGTGTGCTACGGTGACATGCTAGCGGGAAAAGATGTGCACCGGTGGCATGCTAAAGGAAAAAGGTGTGCTACAGCGGCATACTAACTGGAAAAGGTGTAATACTGTGGCATGCTCACGGTAAAGGTGTGCTCTGGTGGCATGCTGATGGTAAAAGGTGTGCTCCGGTGGCATACTAACGGTAAAAGTTGTGCTCCGGTGGCATGTTAACGGTAAAAGGTGTTTTCCGTTGGCATGCTAACGGTAAAAGGTGTGATACAGTGTCATGCTTAACGATACAAGGTGTGCTCCGGTGGCATGCTAAACGGGAAAGGTGTCCTCCGTTGGCATGCTAAAGGGAGAAGGTGTGCTACAGTTGCATGCTAATGGGAAAAGGTGGGCTACAGTTGTATGCTAACGGGAAACAGTGTGCTACAGTTGCATGCTAACGGGAAAAGGTGTGCTACAGTTGCATGCTAATAGGAAAAGGTGGGCTACGGTGGCATGGTAACGGGAGAAGGAGTGCTCTGGTGGCATGCTAACGGTAAAACGTGTGCTCCGGTGGCATGCTAATGGTAAAGGTGTGCTCCGGTGGCATGCTAACGGGAAAAGGTGTGCTCCGGTGGGATGCTAACAGGGAAAGTTGTGCTCCGGTGGCATGCTAACGTGAGAAGGTGTGCTACTGTAGCATGCTAAAGGGAAAAGGTGTGCTCCGGTGGCATGCTAAAGGTAAAGGTGTGCTCTGGTGGCATGCTAACGGGAAAAGGTGTGGTACTGTGGCATGCTAACGGGAAAAGGTGTGCTACGGTGGCATGCTAAAGGGAAAAGGTGTTCTCCAGTGGATGATAATGGGGAAAGGTGTGTTCCAGTGGCATGCTAATGGGAGAAGGTGTGCTCCGGTGGCATGCTAACAGGAGAAAATGTGCTCCGGGGGCATGCTAACGGGAAAATGTGCGCTCCGATGGCATGCTAACAGGAAAAGGTGTGCTACGGTGACATGCTAGCGGGAAAAGATGTGCACCGGTGGCATGCTAAAGGAAAAAGGTGTGCTACAGCGGCATACTAACTGGAAAAGGTGTAATACTGTGGCATGCTCACGGTAAAGGTGTGCTCTGGTGGCATGCTGATGGTAAAAGGTGTGCTCCGGTGGCATACTAACGGTAAAAGTTGTGCTCCGGTGGCATGTTAACGGTAAAAGGTGTTTTCCGTTGGCATGCTAACGGTAAAAGGTGTGATACAGTGTCATGCTTAACGATACAAGGTGTGCTCCGGTGGCATGCTAACGGGAAAAGGTGTGCTCCAGTGGCATGCTAACACGGAAAGGTGTGATCCGGTGGCTTGCTAACGTGAGAAAGTGTGCTCCGGTGGCATGCTAACGAGAAGAGGAGCGCTACGGTGGCATGCTAACGGGAAAAGGTGTTCTCCGGTGGCATGCTAACGATACAAGGTGTGCTCCGGTGGCATGCTAACGGGAAAAGGGGTGCTCCGGTGGCATGCTAATACGGAAAGGTGTGCTCCGGTGGCATGCTAACGTGAGAAAGAGTGCTACGGTGGCATGCTAACGAGAAGAGGAGCGCTACGGTGGCATGCTAATGGGAGAAGGTGTGCCATGGTGGCATGCTAACAGTAAAAGGTGTGCTCCGGTGGCTTGCTTTTGGTAAAAGGTGTGCTCCGGTGGCATGCTAACGATACAAGATGTGCTCCGGTGGCATGCTAACGGGAAAAGGAGTAATACTGTGGCATGCTCACGGTAAAGGTGTGCTCTGGTGGCATGTTAATGGTAAAAGGTGTTCTCCGTTGGCATGCTAACGGTAAAAGGTGTGATACGTTGTCATGCTTAACGATACAAGGTGTGCTCCGGTGGCATGCTAACGGGAAAAGGTGTGCTCCAGTGGCATGCTAACAAGGAAAGGTGTGCTCCAGTGGCATGCTAACGTGGGAAAGTGTGCTACGGTGGCATGCTAACGAGAAGAGGAGCGCTACGGTGGCATGCTAACGGGAAAAGGTGTGCTCCGGTGGCATGCTAACGATACAAGGTGTGCTCCGGTGGCAAGATAACGGGAAAAGGTGTGCTCCGGTGGCATGCAAACACGGAAAGGTGTGCTCCGGTGGCATGCTAACGTGAGAAAGTGTGCTACGGTGGCATGCTAACGAGAAGAGGTGCGCTATGGTGGCATGCTAACGGGAAGAGGTGCGCTATGGTGGCATGCTAACAGTAAAAGGTGTGCTCCGGTGGCTTGCTTTCGGTAAAAGGTGTGCTCCAGTGGCTTGCTTTCAGTAAGAGGTGTGCTCCGGTGGCATGCTAACGATACAAGATGTGCTCCGGTGGCATGCTAACGGGAAAAGGTGTGCTCCGGTGGCATGCTAACAGGGAAAGGTGTGCTCCGGTGGCATACTAACGGTAAAAGGTGTGCTCCGGTGGCATGTTAACGGTAAAAGGTGTTCTCCGTTGGCATGCTAACGGTAAAAGGTGTGCTACGGTGGCATGCTAACGATACAAGGTGTGCTCTGGTGGCATGCTAACGGGAAAAGGTGTGCTCCGATGGCATGCTAACACGGAAAGGTGTGCTCCGGTGGCATGCTAACGTGAGAAAGTGTGTTACGGTGGCATGCTAATGAGAAGAGGTGCGCTACGGTGGCATGCTAACGGGAAAGGTGTGCTCCGGTGGCATGCTAACGATACAAGGTGTGCTCCGGTGGCATGCTAATGGGAAAAGGTGTGCTCCGGTGACATGCTAACACGGAAAGGTGTGCTCCGGTCGCATGCTAACGTAAGAAAGTGTGCTACAATGGCATGCTAACGAGAAGAGGTGCGCTACGGTGGCATGCAAACGGGAAAAGGTGTGCTATGGTGGCATGGTAACTGTAAAAGGTGTGCTCTGGTGGCTTCCTTTCGGTAAAATGTGTGCTCTGGTGGCATGCTAGCGATACAAGATGTGCTCCGGTGGCATGCTAACGGGAAAAGGTGTGCTCCGGTGGCATGCTAACAGGGAAAGGTGTGCTCCGGTGGCATGCTAACGGGAGAAGGTGTGCTACTGTGGCATGCTAACAAGAAAAGGTGTGCTACAGTGGCATGCTAACTGGAAAAGGTGTGCTATGATGGCATGCTAACGGGAGAAGGTGTGCTCCAGTGGCATGCTAACAGGAGAAAATGTGCTCCGGGGGCATGCTAATGGGAAAAGGTGTGCTCCGGTGGCATGCTAACGGGAAAAGGTGTGCTACGGTGGCATGCTAACGGGAAAAGGTGTACTACGGTGACAAGCTAACGGTAAAGGTGTGCTCCAGTGTCATGCTAACGCGAAAAGTGTGCTCCGGTGGCATGCTGACGGGAGAAGTTGTCTTCCGGTGGCATGCTAATGGAAAGATGTGTCCTACGGTGGCATGCTAACGGGTAAAGATGGGCTACAGTGGCATGCTAACAGTAAAGGTGTGCTCCGGTGGCATGCTAACGGGAAAAGGTGTGTTCCGGTGGCATGCTAACGGAAAAGTTGTGCTCCGGTGGCATGCTAACAGTAAAAGGTGTGCTCTGGTGGCATGCTAACAGGAAAAAGTGTGCTCCGGTGGCATGCTAATGGGAAAGGCGGGCTCCGGTGGCATGCTAATGGTTAAAGGTGTGCCCCGTTGGCATGCTAACGGAAAAACGTGTGCTCCTGTGGCATGCTAACGGGGAAAGGTGTGCTGCGGTGGCATGCTAACGGTAAAGGCGGGCTCCGGTGGCATGCAAATGATAAAACGTGTGCTATCGTGGCATGCTAATGGGAAAAGGTGTGCTGCGGTGGCATGATAACGGTAAAGGTGTGCTCCGGTGGCATGCTAATGGTTAAAGGTGTGCTCCAGTGGCATGCTAATGGAAAAAGGTGTGCTCCGTTGGCATGCTAATGTTAAAGGTGTGCTCCGGTGGCATGCTAACGGGAAAAGGTGTACTACGGTGACAAGCTAACGGTAAAGGTGTGCTCCAGTGTCATGCTAACGCGAAAAGTGTGCTCCGGTGGCATGCTGACGGGAGAAGTTGTCTTCCGGTGGCATGCTAATGGAAAGAGGTGTCCTACGGTGGCATGTTAACGGGTAAAGATGGGCTACGGTGGCATGCTAACAGTAAAGGTGTGCTCCGGTGGCATGCTAACGGAAAAGTTGTGCTCCGGTGGCATGCTAACAGTAAAAGGTATGCTCTGGTGGCATGCTAACAGGAAAAAGTGTGCTCCGGTGGCATGCTAATGGGAAAGGCGGGCTCCGGTGGCATGCTAATGGTTAAAGGTGTGCCCCGTTGGCATGCTAACGGAAAAACGTGTCCTCCGGTGGCATGCTAACGGGGAAAGGTGTGCTGCGGTGGCATGCTAATGGTAAAGGCGGGCTCCGGTGGCATGCAAACGATAAAACGTGTGCTATCATGGCATGCTAACGGTAAAGGTGTGCTCCGGTGGCATGCTAATGGTTAAAGGTGTGCTCCAGTGGCATGCTAATGGAAAAAGGTGTGCTCCGGTGGCATGATAATGTTAAAGGTGTGCTCCTGTGGCATGCTAAAGGGAAAAGGTGTGCTCCAGTGGCATGCTAGTGGTAAAGGGTGTGCTCCGGTGGCATGCTAACGGTAAAGGTGTGCTCCGGTGGTATGCTAACAGGAAAAGGTGTGCTCCGGTGACATGCTAGTGGTAAAAGGTGTGCTCCGGTAGCATGCTAACGGTAAAAGGTGTGCTCCGGTGGCATGCTAAGGGGAAAAGCTGTGCTCTGGTGGCATGCTAATGGTAAAAGGTGTGCTCCGGTGGCATGCTAAGGGGAAAAGCTGTGCTCTGGTGGCATGCTAACGGTAAAAGGTATGCTCCGGTGGCATACTAACGGTAAAAGGTGAGCTCCGGTGGCATGCTAACGGGAAAAGATGTGCTCCGGTGGCATGCTAACGGGAAAATGTGTGCTACGGTGGCCTGCTCATGGTAAAAGGTGTGCTCCGGTGGCATGCTAACGGAAAAAGTGTGCTACGGTGGCATGCTAACGGGAGAACATGTGGTTCGGTGGCATGCTAACTGGAAAAGGTGTGCTCCGGTGGCATGCTAATGGGAGAAGGTGTGCTTCAGTGGCATGCTAACAGGAAAAGGTGTGCTCCGGTGACATGCTAACGGGAGATGGTGTGCTACGATTACATGCTGACGGTAAAAGGTGTGCTCCGGTGGCTTGCCAACAAGAGAAGGTGTGCTACGGTGGCATGCTAACGGCAAAATGTTTGCTCCAGTGGCATGCTAACTGAAAAAGGTGTGCTACGGTGGCATGCTAACGGGGAAAGGTGTGCTACGGTGGCATGCTAACGGTAAAGGTGTGCTCCGGTGGCATGTCAACGGGAAAAGGTGTGCTCCAATGGCATGCTAGCAAGAAAAGGTGTGCTCCGGTGGCATGCTAACGGTAAAGGTGTGCTCCGGTGACATGCTAACGGTGAAAGGTGTGCTCCCGTGGCATGCTAACGGGAAAAGGTGTGCTCCGCTGCCATGTCAATGGGAAAAGGGTGCTCCGATGGCATGCTAACAGGAAAAGGTGTGCTCCGGTGGCATGCTAATGGTAAAGGTGTGCTCCGGTGGCATGCTAACGGTCAAAGGTGTCCTCTGATGGCATGCTAACGGTAAAGGGTGTGCTCCGGTGGCATGCTAATGGTAAAGGTGTGCTTCGGTGGTATGCTAACAGGAAAAGGTGTGCTCCTGTGGCATGCTAACGGGGAAAGAAGTGCTCCGGTGGCATGCTAAACGGGAAAGGTGTCCTCCGTTGGCATGCTAAAGGGAGAAGGTGTGCTACAGTTGCATGCTAATGGGAAAAGGTGGGCTACAGTTGTATGCTAACGGGAAACAGTGTGCTACAGTTGCATGCTAACGGGAAAAGGTGTGCTACAGTTGCATGCTAATAGGAAAAGGTGGGCTACGGTGGCATGGTAACGGGAGAAGGAGTGCTCTGGTGGCATGCTAACGGTAAAACGTGTGCTCCGGTGGCATGCTAATGGTAAAGGTGTGCTCCGGTGGCATGCTAACGGGAAAAGGTGTGCTCCGGTGGGATGCTAACAGGGAAAGTTGTGCTCCGGTGGCATGCTAACGTGAGAAGGTGTGCTACTGTAGCATGCTAAAGGGAAAAGGTGTGCTCCGGTGGCATGCTAAAGGTAAAGGTGTGCTCTGGTGGCATGCTAACGGGAAAAGGTGTGGTACTGTGGCATGCTAACGGGAAAAGGTGTGCTACGGTGGCATGCTAAAGGGAAAAGGTGTTCTCCAGTGGATGATAATGGGGAAAGGTGTGTTCCGGTGGCATGCTAATGGGAGAAGGTGTGCTCCGGTGGCATGCTAACAGGAGAAAATGTGCTCCGGGGGCATGCTAACGGGAAAATGTGTGCTCCGATGGCATGCTAACAGGAAAAGGTGTGCTACGGTGACATGCTAGCGGGAAAAGATGTGCACCGGTGGCATGCTAAAGGAAAAAGGTGTGCTACAGCGGCATACTAACTGGAAAAGGTGTAATACTGTGGCATGCTCACGGTAAAGGTGTGCTCTGGTGGCATGCTGATGGTAAAAGGTGTGCTCCGGTGGCATACTAACGGTAAAAGTTGTGCTCCGGTGGCATGTTAACGGTAAAAGGTGTTTTCCGTTGGCATGCTAACGGTAAAAGGTGTGATACAGTGTCATGCTTAACGATACAAGGTGTGCTCCGGTGGCATGCTAAACGGGAAAGGTGTCCTCCGTTGGCATGCTAAAGGGAGAAGGTGTGCTACAGTTGCATGCTAATGGGAAAAGGTGGGCTACAGTTGTATGCTAACGGGAAACAGTGTGCTACAGTTGCATGCTAACGGGAAAAGGTGTGCTACAGTTGCATGCTAATAGGAAAAGGTGGGCTACGGTGGCATGGTAACGGGAGAAGGAGTGCTCTGGTGGCATGCTAACGGTAAAACGTGTGCTCCGGTGGCATGCTAATGGTAAAGGTGTGCTCCGGTGGCATGCTAACGGGAAAAGGTGTGCTCCGGTGGGATGCTAACAGGGAAAGTTGTGCTCCGGTGGCATGCTAACGTGAGAAGGTGTGCTACTGTAGCATGCTAAAGGGAAAAGGTGTGCTCCGGTGGCATGCTAAAGGTAAAGGTGTGCTCTGGTGGCATGCTAACGGGAAAAGGTGTGGTACTGTGGCATGCTAACGGGAAAAGGTGTGCTACGGTGGCATGCTAAAGGGAAAAGGTGTTCTCCAGTGGATGATAATGGGGAAAGGTGTGTTCCGGTGGCATGCTAATACGGAAAGGTGTGCTCCGGTGGCATGCTAACGTGAGAAAGAGTGCTACGGTGGCATGCTAACGAGAAGAGGAGCGCTACGGTGGCATGCTAATGGGAAAAGGTGTGCCATGGTGGCATGCTAACAGTAAAAGGTGTGCTCCGGTGGCTTGCTTTTGGTAAAAGGTGTGCTCCGGTGGCATGCTAACGATACAAGATGTGCTCCGGTGGCATGTTAACGGGAAAAGGAGTAATACTGTGGCATGCTCACGGTAAAGGTGTGCTCTGGTGGCATGTTAATGGTAAAAGGTGTTCTCCGTTGGCATGCTAACGGTAAAAGGTGTGATACGTTGTCATGCTTAACGATACAAGGTGTGCTCCGGTGGCATGCTAACGGGAAAAGGTGTGCTCCAGTGGCATGCTAACAAGGAAAGGTGTGCTCCAGTGGCATGCTAACGTGGGAAAGTGTGCTACGGTGGCATGCTAACGAGAAGAGGAGCGCTACGGTGGCATGCTAACGGGAAAAGGTGTGCTCCGGTGGCATGCTAACGATACAAGGTGTGCTCCGGTGGCAAGATAACGGGAAAAGGTGTGCTCCGGTGGCATGCAAACACGGAAAGGTGTGCTCCGGTGGCATGCTAACGTGAGAAAGTGTGCTACGGTGGCATGCTAACGAGAAGGGGTGCGCTATGGTGGCATGCTAACGGGAAGAGGTGCGCTATGGTGGCATGCTAACAGTAAAAGGTGTGCTCCGGTGGCTTGCTTTCGGTAAAAGGTGTGCTCCGGTGGCTTGCTTTCAGTAAGAGGTGTGCTCCGGTGGCATGCTAACGATACAAGATGTGCTCCGGTGGCATGCTAACGGGAAAAGGTGTGCTCCGGTGGCATGCTAACAGGGAAAGGTGTGCTCCGGTGGCATACTAACGGTGAAAGGTGTGCTCCGGTGGCATGTTAACGGTAAAAGGTGTTCTCCGTTGGCATGCTAACGGTAAAAGGTGTGCTACGGTGGCATGCTAACGATACAAGGTGTGCTCTGGTGGCATGCTAACGGGAAAAGGTGTGCTCCGATGGCATGCTAACACGGAAAGGTGTGCTCCGGTGGCATGCTAACGTGAGAAAGTGTGTTACGGTGGCATGCTAATGAGAAGAGGTGCGCTACGGTGGCATGCTAACGGGAAAGGTGTGCTCCGGTGGCATGCTAACGATACAAGGTGTGCTCCGGTGGCATGCTAATGGGAAAAGGTGTGCTCCGGTGACATGCTAACACGGAAAGGTGTGCTCCGGTCGCATGCTAACGTAAGAAAGTGTGCTACAATGGCATGCTAACGAGAAGAGGTGCGCTATGGTGGCATGCAAACGGGAAAAGGTGTGCTATGGTGGCATGGTAACTGTAAAAGGTGTGCTCTGGTGGCTTCCTTTCGGTAAAATGTGTGCTCTGGTGGCATGCTAGCGATACAAGATGTGCTCCGGTGGCATGCTAACGGGAAAAGGTGTGCTCCGGTGGCATGCTAACAGGGAAAGGTGTGCTCCGGTGGCATGCTAACGGGAGAAGGTGTGCTACTGTGGCATGCTAACAAGAAAAGGTGTGCTACAGTGGCATGCTAACTGGAAAAGGTGTGCTATGATGGCATGCTAACGGGAGAAGGTGTGCTCCAGTGGCATGCTAACAGGAGAAAATGTGCTCCGGGGGCATGCTAACGGGAAAATGTGTGCTCCGGTTGCATGCTAACGGGAAAAGGTGTGCTCCGGTGACATGCTAGCGGGAAAAGGTGTGCACCGGTGGCATGCTAATGGAAAAAGGTGTGCTACAGCGGCATACTAATGGGAAAAGGTGTAATACTGTGGCATGCTCATGGTAAAGGTGTGCTCTGGTGGCATGCTGATGGTAAAAGGTGTGCTCCAGTGGCATACTAACGGTAAAAGGTGTGCTCCGGTGGCATGTTAACGGTAAAAGGTTTTCTCCGTTGGCATGCTAACGGTAAAAGGTGTGCTACGGTGGCATGCTAACGATACAAGGTGTGCTCTGGTGGCATGCTAACAGGAAAAGGTGTGCTCCGGTGGCATGCTAACACGGAAAGGTGTGCTCCATTCGCATGCTAACGTAAGAAAGTGTGCTACAATGGCATGCTAACGAGAAGAGGTGCGCTACGGTGGCATGCAAACGGGAAAAGGTGTGCTATGGTGGCATGCTAACGGTAAAACGTGTGCTCTGCTGGCTTTCTTTCGGTAAAATGTGTGCTCTGGTGGCATGCTAGCGATACAAGATGTGCTCCGGTGGCATGCTAATGGGAAAAGGTGTGCTCCGGTGGCATGCTAACAGGGAAAGGTGTGCTCCGGTGGCATGCTAACGGAAGAAGGTGTGCTACTGTGGCATGCTAACAAGAAAAGGTGTGCTACAGTGGCATGCTAACTGGAAAAGGTGTGCTATGATGGCATGCTAATGGTAAAATGTGTGCTATGGTGGCATGCTAACGGTAAAAGGTGTGCAACGGTGGCATGATAACGGTAAAAGGTGTGCTCCGGTGGCATGCTAACGGGAAAAGGTGTGCAACGGTGGCATGCTAACAGGAAAAGGTGTGCTCCGGTGGCATGCTAACGGGAAAAGGTGTGCTCCGGTGGCATGCTAACGGGAAAAGGTGTGCTCCGGTGGCATGCTAACGGAAAAAGGTGTGCTCCGGTGGCATGCTGATGGTAAAAGGTGTGCTCCGGCGGCATGCTAACGGTAAAAGGTGTTCTCCGTTGGCATGCTAACAGTTAAACGTGTGCTCAGGTGGCACGCTAACGATGCAAGGTGTGCTCTTGTGGCATGCTAACGGGAAAAGGTGTACTCCGGTGGAATGCTGACAGGGAAAGTTGTGCTCCGGCGGCATGCTAACGTGAGAAGGTGTCCTACTGTGGCATGCTAACAAGAAAAGGTGTGCTACAGTGGTATGCTAACGGGAAAAGGTGTGCTATGGTGGCATGCTAATGGGAAAAGGTGTGCTATCGTGGCAAGCTAACGGTAAAAGGTGTGCAACGGTGGCATGATAACGGAAAAAGGTGTGCTCCGGTGGCATGCAAACGGGAAAAGCAGTGCAACGGTGGCATGCTAACAGGAAAAGGTGTGCTCCGGTGGCATGCTAACGGGAAAAGGTGTTCTCCGGTGGCATGCTAACGGGAAAAGGTGTGCTCCGGTGGCATGCTAACGGAAAAAGGTGTGCTCTGGTGGCATGCTGATGGTAAAAGGTGTGCTCCGGTGGCATGCTAACGGTAAAAGGTGTTCTCCGTTGGCATGCTAACAGTTAAACGTGTGCTCAGGTGGCATGCTAACGATACAAGGTGTGCTCTTGTGGCATGCTAACGGGAAAAGGTGTACTCCGGTGGAATGCTGACAGGGAAAGTTGTGCTCCGGCGGCATGCTAACGTGAGAAGGTGTGCTACTGTAGCATGCTAACGGGAAAAGGTGTGCTCCAGTGGCATGCTAAAGGTAAAGGTGTGCTCTGGTGGCATGCTAACGGGAAAAGGTGTGGTACTGTGGCATGCTAACGGGAATAGATGTGCTACGGTGGCATGCTAAAGGGAAAAGGTGTTCTCCAGTGGATGCTAACGGGGAAAGGTGTGTTCCGGTGGCATGCTAATGGGAGAAGGTGTGCTCCGGTGGCATGCTAACAGGAGAAAATGTGCTCCGGGGGCATGCTAACGGGAAAATGTGTGCTCCGGTGGCATGCTGATGGTAAAAGGTGTGCTCTAGTGGCTTACTAATGGTAAAAGGTGTGCTCCGGTGGCATGTTAACGGTAAGAGGTGTTCTCCGTTGGCATGCTAACGGTAAAAGGTGTGCTACGGTGGCATGCTAACGATACAAGGTGTGCTCCGGTGGCAAGATAACGGAAAAAGGCGTGCTCGGGTGGCATGCAAACACGGAAAGGTGTGCTCCGGTGGCATGCTAACATGAGAAAGTGTGCTACGGTGGCATGCTAACGAGAAGAGGTGCGCTATGGTGGCATGCTAACGGGAAGAGGTGTGCTATGGTGGCATGCTAACAGTAAAAGGTGTGCTCCTGTGGCTTGCTTTCGGTAAAAGGTGTGCTCCGGTGGCATGCTAACGATACAAGATGTGCTCCGGTGGCATGCTAACGGGAAAAGGTGTGCTCCGGTGGCATGCTAACAGGGAAAGGGGTGCTCCGGTGGCATGCTAACGGGAGAACGTGTCCTACTGTGGCATGCTAACAAGAAAAGGTGTGCTACAGTGGTATGCTAACGGGAAAAGGTGTGCAACGGTGGCATGATAACGGAAAAAGGTGTGCTCCGGTGGCATGCTAACGGGAAAAGGTGTGCAACGGTGGCATGCTAACAGGAAAAGGTGTGCTCCGGTGGCATGCTAACGGGAAAAGGTGTGCTCCGGTGGCATGCTAACGGAAAAAAGTGTGCTCAGGTGGCATGCTAACGGGAAAAGCTGTGCTCCGGTGGCATGCCAATGGAAAAAGGTATGCTACGGTGGAGTGCTAATGGGAGAAGGTGTGCTCTGGTGGCATGCTAACGGTAAAAGGTGTGCTCCAGTGGCATGCTAGCGGTAAAAGGTATGCTCCGGTGGCATGCTAACTAAAAAAGTTATGCTCCAGTGGCATGATATTGGGAAAAGGTGTGCAACGGTGGAATGCTAACGGCAGAAGGTGTGCTCCGGTGGGAACAATGGGAAAAGGTGTGCTCCGGTGGCATGCTAACGGGAAAATGTGTGCAACGGTGGCATGCTAACGGAAAAAGGTGTGCAATGGAGGCATGCTAACGGTAAAAGGTGCGCTCCAGTGGCATGCTAGTGGTAAAAGGTATGCTCCGGTGTCATGCTAACGGAAAAAGGTATGCTCCAGTGGCATGATATTGGGAAAAGGTGTGCAACGGTGGCATGCTAACGGCAGAAGGTGTGCTCCGGTGGGAACAATGGGAAAAGGTGTGCTCCGGTGGCATGCTAACGGGAAAATGTGTGCAACGGTGGCATGCTAACGGAAAAAGGTGTGCAATGGTGGCATGCTAACGGTAAAAGGTGTGCTCCAGTGGCATGGTAATGGGAAAAGGTATGCTCCGGGGGTATGATAACGGGAAAAGGTGTCCAACGTTGGCATGCTAACAGGAGAAGGTGTGCTCCGGTGGCAACAACTGGAAAAGGTGTGCTCCGGTGGCATGCTAACGAGAAAAGGTGTGCAACAGTGGCATGCTAACTGGAAAAGGTGAGCAATGGTGGCATGCTAACGATACAAGATGTGCTCCGGTGGCATGCTAATGGGAAAAGGTGTGCTCCAGTGGCATGCTAACAGGGAAAGGTGTGCTCCGGTGGCATGCTAAAGGGAGAATGTGTGCTACTGTGGCATGCTAACAAGAAAAAGTGTGCTACAGTGGCATGCTAACGGGAAAAGGTGTGCTATGGTGGCTTGCTAACTGTAAAAGGTGTGCAATGGTGGTATGATAACGAAAAAGTTGTGCTCCGGTGGCATGCTAAAGGGAAAAGGTGTTCTCCAGTGGATGCTAACGGGGAAAGGTGTGTTCCGGTGGCATGCTAACGGGAGAAGGTGTGCTCCGGGGGCATGCTAACGGGAAAATGTGTGCTCCGGTTGCATGCTAATGGGAAAAGGTGTGCTCCGGTGACATGCTAGCGGGAAAAGGTGTGCACAGGTGGCATGCTAATGGAAAAAGGTGTACTACAGCTGCATACTAATGGGAAAAGGTGTATTACTGTGGCATGCTCACGGTAAAGGTGTGCTCTGGTGGCATGCTGATGGTAAAAGGTGTGCTCCAGTGGCATACTAACGGTAAAAGGTGTGCTCAGGTGGCATGTTAACGGTAAAAGGTGTGCTCCGGTGGCATGCTAACGGGAAAAGGTGTGCTCCAGTGGCATGCTAACGGTAAAGTTGTGCTTCGGTGGCATGCTAACGATACAAGGTGTGCTCCGGTGGCATGCTAACGGGAAAAGGTGTGCTCCGGTGGCATGCTAACACGGAAAGGTGTGCTCCGGTGGCATGCTAACGTGAGAAAGTGGCATGCTAACGAGAAGAGGTGCGCTACGGTGGCATGCTAACGGGAAAAGGGGTGCTCCGGTGGCATGCTAACGATACAAGGTGTGCTTCGGTGGCATGCTAACGGGAAAAGGTGTGCTCCGGTGGCATGCTAACACGGAAAGGTGTGCTCCGGTCGCATGCTAACGAGAAGAGGTGAGCTATGGTGGCATGCTAACGGAAAAGGTGTGCTATGGTGGCATGCTAACGGTAAAAGGTGTGCTCCGGTGGCTTGCTTTTGGTTAAACGTGTGCTCCGGTGGCATGCTAGCGATACAAGATGTGCTCCGGTGGCATGCTAATGGGAAAATGTGTGCTCCGGTGGCATGCTAACAGGGAAAGGTGTGCTCCGGTGGCATGCTAACGGGAGAAGGTGTCCTACTGTGGCATGCTAACAAGAAAAGGTGTGCTACAGTGGCATGCTAACGGGAAAAGGTGTGCTATGGTGGCATGCTAATGGGAAAAGGTGTGCTATCGTGGCATGCTAACGGTAAAAGGTGTGCAACGGTGGCATGATAACGGAAAAAGATGTGCTCCGGTGGCATGCTAACGGGAAAAGGTGTGCTCCGGTGGCATGCTAACGGAAAAAAGGATGCTCCTGTGGCATGCTAACGGGAAAATCTGTGCTCCGGTGGCATGCCAATGGAAAAAGGTATGCTACGGTGGAATGCTAATGGGAGAAGGTGTGCTCTGGTGGCATGCTAACGGTAAAAGTTGTGCTCCAGTGGCATGCTAGCGGTAAAAGGTGTGCTCTGGTGGCATGCTAACGGAAAAAGGTATGCTCCAGTGCCATGATATTGGGAAAAGGTGTGCAACGGTGGAATGCTAACGGCAGAAGGTGTGCTGCGGTGGGAACAATGGGAAAAGGTGTGCTCCGTTGGCATGCTAACGGGAAAATGTGTGCAATGGAGGCATGCTAACGGTAAAAAGTGTGCTCCGGTGGCATGCTAACGGGAAAAGGTATGCTCCGGTGGTATGATAGCGGGAAAAGGTGTGCAACGGTGGCATGCTAACAGGAGAAGGTGTGCTTCGGTGGCAACAACGGGAAAAGGTGTGCTGCGGTGGCATGCTAACGAGAAAAGGTGTGCAACGGTGGCATGCTAACGGGAAAAGGTGTGCAATGGTGGCATGCTAATGGTAAAAGGTGTGTTCCGGTGGCATGCTAACGTGAAAAGGTGTGTTCCGGTAGCATGCTAACGATACAAGATGTGCTCCGGTGGAATGCTAATGGGAAAAGGTGTGCTCCGGTGGTATGCTAACAGGGAAAGGTGTGCTCCGGTGGCATGCTAACGGGAGAAGGTGTGCTACTGTGGCATGCTAACAATAGAAGGTGTGATACAGTGGCATGCTAACGGGAAAATGTGTGCTATGGTGGCTTGCTAACGGGAAAAGGTGAGCTATGGTGACATGCTAACTGTAAAAGGTGTGCAATGGTGGCATGATAACGGAAAAAGGTGTGCTACGGTGGCATGCTAAAGGGAAAGGGTGTTCTCCAGTGGATGCTAACGGGGAAAGGTGTGTTCCGAGGGCATGCTAACGGGAGAAGGTGTGCTCCGGTGGCATGCTAACTGGAGAAAATGTGCTCCGGGGGCATGCTAACGGGAAAATGTGTGCTCCGGTTGCATGCTAACGGGAAAAGGTGTGCTCCGGTGACATGCTAGCGGGAAAAGGTGTGCACCGGTGGCATGCTAATGGTAAAAGGTGTGCTACAGCGGCATACTAATGGGAAAAGGTGTAATACTGTGGCATGCTCACGGTAAAGGTGTGCTCTGGTGGCATGCTGATGGTAAAAGCTGTGCTCCAGTGTCACACTAACGGTGAAAGGTGTGCTCCGGTGGCATGTTAACGGTAAGAGGTGTTCTCTGTTGGCACTCTAACGGTAAAAGGTGTGCTACGGTGGCATGCTAACGATACAAGGTGTGCTCCGGTGGCATGCTAACGGGAAAAGGTGTGCTTCGGTGGCATGCTAACACGGAAAGGTGTGCTCCGGTGGCATGCTAACGAGAAGAGGTGCGCTACGGTGGCATGCTAACGGGAAAAGGTGTGCTCCGGTGGCATGCTAACGATACAAGGTGTGCTCCGATGGCATGCTAACGGGAAAAGGTGTGCTCCGGTGACATGCTAACACGCAAAGGTGTGCTCCGGTCGCATGCTAACGTAAGAAAGTGTGCTACAATGGCATGCTAATGGGAAAAGTTGTGCTCCGGTGGCATGCTAACGGAAAAAAGTGTGCTCCTGTGGCATGCTAACGGGAAAAGCTGTGCTCCGGTGGCATGCCAATGGAAAAAGGTTTGCTACGGTGGAATGGTAATGGGAAAAGGTGTGCGCTGGTGGCATGCTAACGGTAAAAGGTGTGCTCCAGTGGCATGCTAGCGGTAAAAGGTGAAATCCGGTGGCTTGCTCACGGAAATAGGTATGCTACAGTGGCATGATATTGGGAAAAGGTGTCCAACGGTGGCATGCTAACGGCATAAGGTGTGCTCCGGTGGGAACAATGGGAAAAGGTGTGCTCCGGTGGCATGCTAATGGGAAAATGAGTGCAACGGTGGAATGCTAACGGAAAAAGGTGTGTAATGGAGGCATGCTAACGGTAAAAGGTGTGCTCCGGTGGCATGCTAAAGGGAAGAGGTATGCTCTGGTGGTATGATAGCGGGAAAAGGTGTGCAACGGTGGCATGCTAACAGGAGAAGGTGTGCTTCGCTGGCAACAACGGGAAAAGGTGTGCTCCGGTGGCATGCTAACGAGAAAAGGTGTGCAACGGTGGCATGTTAACGGTAAAAGGTGTGTTCCCGTGGCATGCTAACGTGAAAAGGTGTGTTCCGGTGGCATGCTAACGATACAAGATGTGCTCCGGTGGCATGCTAATGGGAAAAGGTGTGCTCCGGTGGTATGCTAACAGGGAAAGGTGTGCTCCGGTGGCATGCTAATGGGAGAATGTGTGCTACTGTGGCATGCTAACAATAAAAGGTGTGCTACAGTGGCATGCTAACTGGAAAATGTGTGCTATGGTGGCTTGCTAACGGGAAAAGGTGAGCTATGGTGGCATGCTAACTGTAAAAGGTGTGCAATGGTGGCATGATAACGGAAAAAGGTGTGCTCTGGTGGCATGCTAACGGGAAAAGCTGTGCTCCGGTGGCATGCCAATGGAAAAAGGTATGTTATGGTGGAATGCTAATAGGAGAAGGTGTGCTCCGGTGGCATGCTAACTGTAAAAGGTGTGCTCCAGTGGCATGCTAGCGGTAAAAGGTGTGCTCCGGTGTCATGCTAATGGAAATAGGTATGCTCCAGTGGCATGATATTGGGAAAAGGTGTGCAACGGTGGCATGCTAACGGCAGAAGGTGTGCTCCGGTGGGAACAATGGGAAAAGGTGTGCTCCGGTGGCATGCTAACGGGAAAATGTGTGCAACGGTGGAATGCTAACGGAAAAATGTGTGCAATGGAGGCATGCTAACGGTAAAAGGTGTGCTCCGGTGGCATGCTAACGGGAAGAGGTATGCTCCGGTGGTATGATAGCGGGAAAAGGTGTGCAACGGTGGCATGCTAACAGGAGAAGGTGTGCTTCGGTGGCAACAATGGGAAAAGGTGTGCTCCGGTGGCATGCTAACGTGAAAAGGTGTGTTCCGGTGGCATGCTAACGATACAAGATGTGCTCCGGTGGCATACTAATGGGAAAAGGTGTGCTCCGGTGGTATGCTAACAGGGAAATGTGTGCTCCGGTGGCATGCTAACGGGAGAATGTGTGCTACTGTGGCATGCTAACATTAAAAGGTGTGCAACAGTGGCATGCTAACTGGAAAATGTGTGCTATGGTGGCTTGCTAACTGGAAAAGGTGAGCTATGGTGGCATGTTAACTGTAAAAGGTGGGCAATGGTGGCATGATAACGGAAAAAGGTGTGCTCCGGTGGCATGCTAAAGGGAAAAGGTGTTCTCCAGTGGATGCTAACGGGGAAAGGTGTGTTCCGAGGGCATGCTAACGGGAGAAGGCGTGCTCCGGTGGCATGCTAACAGGAGAAAATGTGCTCCGGGGGCATGCTAACGGGAAAAGGTGTGCTCCGGTGACATGTTAGCGGGAAAAGGTGTGCACCGGTGGCATGCTAATGGAAAAAGGTGTGCTACAGCGGCATACTAATGGAAAAAGGTGTAATACTGTGGCATGCTCACGGTAAAAGTGTGCTCTGGTGGCATGCTGATGGTAAAAGGTGTGCTCCAGTGGCACACTAACGGTAAAAGGTGTGCTCCGGTGGCATGTTAACGGTAAGAGGTTTTCTCCGTTGGCATTCTAACGGTAAAAGGTGTGCTACGTTGGCATGCTAACGATACAAGGTGTGCTCCGGTGTCATGCTAACGGGAAAAGGTGTGCTCCGGTGGCATGCTAACATGGAAAGGTGTGCTCCGGTGGCATGCTAATGTGAGAAAGTGTGCTACGGTGGCATGCCAACGAGAAGAGGTGCGCTTCGGTGGCATGCTAAAGGGAAAAGGTGTGCTCCGGTGGCATGCTAACGATAGAAGGTGTGCTCCGGTGGCATGCTAACGGGAAAAGGTGTGCTCCGGTGACATGCTAACACGCAAAGGTATGCTCCGGTCGCATGCTAACGTAAGAAAGTGTGCTACAATGGCATGCTAATGAGAAGATGTGCGCTACGGTGGCATGCAAACGGGAAAAGGTGTGCTATGGTGGCATGCTAATGTTAAAAGGTGTGCTCTGGTGGCTTCCTTTCGGTAAAATGTGTGCTCTGGTGGCATGCTAGCGATACAAGATATGCTCCGGTGGCATGCTAACGGGAAAAGTTGTGCTCCGGTGGCATGCTAACAGGGAAAGGTGTGCTCTGGTGGCATGCTAACGGGAGAAGGTGTGCTACTGTGGCATGCTAACAGGAAAAGGTGTGCTATGGTGGCATGCTAACGGTAAAAGGTGTGCAACGGTGGCATGATAACGGAAAAAGGTGTGCTCCGGTGGCATGCTAACGGGAAAAGGTGTGCAACGGTGGCATGCTAACAGGAAAAGGTGTGCTCCGGTGGCATGCTAACGGGAAAAGGTGTGCTCCGGTGGTATGCTAACGGGAAAAGGTGTGCTACTGTGGCATGCTAAAGGGAAAAGGTGAACTCCGTTGGCATGCTAACGGGAAAACTGTGTGCTACAGTGGCATGCTAACGGTAAAGGTGTGCTCCGCTGGCATGCTAACGGGAAGATGGTGTGCTACGGTGACATGCTAACGGTAAAGGTGTGCTCCAGTGTCATGCTAACGCGAAAAGGGGGGCTCCGGTGGCATGCTGACGGGAGGAGGTGTCTTCCGGTGGCATGCTAATGGATAAAGGTGGGCTACAGTGGCATGCTAACGGTAAAGGTGTGCTCCGGTGGCATGCTAACGGGAAAAAGTGTGCTCCGGTTGCATGCTAACGGTAAAGGTGTGCTCCGGTGGCATGCTAACAGTAAAAGGTGTGCTCTGGTGGCATGCTAACAGTAAAAGGTGGGCTCCGGTGGCATGCTAATGGGAAAGGCAGGCTCCGGTGGCATGCTAATGGTTAAAGGTGTGCCCCGGTGGCATGCTAACGGAAAAAGGTGTGCTCCGGTGGCATGCTAACTGGGAAAGGTGTACTGCGGTGGCATGCTAACGGTAAAAGCGGGCTCCGGTGGCATGCTAATGATAAAACGTGTGCTATGGTGGCATGCTAGTGGGAAAAGGTGTGCCGTGGTGGCTTGCTAATAGTAAAGGTGTGCTCCGGTGGCATGCTAATGGTTAAAGGTGTGCTCCAGTGGCATGCTAACAGAAAAAGGTGTGCCCCGGTGGCATGCTAACGGAAAAACGTGTGCTACGGTGGCATGCTAACGGGGAAAGGTGTGCTGCGGTGGCATGCTAACGGTAAAAGCGGGCTCCGGTGGCATTCTAACGATAAAACGTGTGCTATGGTGGCATGCTAACGGGAAAAGGTGTGCTGCGGTGGCATGCTAATAGTAAAGGTGTGCTCCGGTGGCATACTAATGGTTAAAGGTGTGCTCCAGTGGCATGCTAACGGAAAAAGGAGTGCTCCGGTAGCATGCTAACGTTAGAGGTGTGCTCCGGTGGCATGCTAACGGTAAAAGGTGTGCTCCGGTAGCATGCTAGCGGTAAAAGTGTGCTCCGGTGGCATTCTAACGGTAAAAGGTGTGCTCCGGTGGCATGCTAAGGGTAAAAGGTGTGCTTTGGTAGCATGCTAACGGTAAAAGGTGTGCTCCGGTGGCATGCTAACGGGAAAAGATGTGCTCCGGTGGCATGCTAACGGGAAAATGCGTGCTGCGGTGGCATGCTCATGGTAAAGGGTGTGCTCCGGTGGCATGCTAACGGTAGAAGGAGTGCTCCGGTGGCATGATAATGAGTAAAGGTGTGCTACGGTGGCATGCTAATGGGAAAAGGTGTGCTCCGGTGGCATGCTAACGGGAAAAGGTGTGATCTGGTGGCATGCTAATGGAGAAAGGTGTGCTCCGGTGGCATGCTGACGGGAAAAGGTGTGCTCCAGTGGCATGCTAACGGGAGAAGGTTTGCTCCGGTGGCATACTAACGGGAAAAGGTGTGCTCCGGTGGCATGCTAATGGAAAGAGGTGTGCTACGGTGGCATGCTAATGGCAAAAGGTGTGTTACGGTGGCATGCTCACGGAAAAATGTGTGGTACGTTTGCATGCTCATTGTAAAAGGTGTGCTCCGGTGGCATGCTAACGGGAAAAGGCGTGCTACAGTGGCATACTCACGGGAAAGCGGTGTGCTCCGGTGACATGCTAACGGGAAAAGGTGTGCTCCTTTGGCATGCTAATGGGAAAAGGTATGCTCCAGTGGCATGCTAACAGGAAAAGGTGTGATCTGGTGGCATGCTAATAGAAAAAGTTGTACTCCGATGGCATGCTAACGGGAAAAGGTGTGCTCTGGTGGCATGCTAACGGGAAAAGTTGTGCTCCTGTGGCATGCTAACAGAAAAAGGTGTGCTACGGTGGCATGCTAATTGGGAGAGGTGTGCTACGGTGGCTTGCTAATGGTAAAGGTGTGCTCCGGTGGCATGCTAATGGTAAAAGGTGTGCTCCGGTGGCATGCTAACGGAAAGGTGTGCTCTGGTGGTTTGCTAACGGGAAAAATGTGTGCTACATTGGCATGCTAATGGTAAAGGTGTGCTCCGGTGACATGCTAATGGGAAAAAGGTGTGCTACGGTGGCATGCTAACGGCAAGGGTGTGCTCCGGTGTCATGCTAACGGGAAAAGGTGCGCTCCGGTGGTATGCTGACGGGAAAAGGTGTGCTCCGGTGGCATGCTAACGGGAAAAGGTGTGCTCTGGTGGCATGCTAACCGGGAAAGGTGTCCTCCGGTGGCATGCTAAAGGGAGAAGGTGTGCTACAGTTGTATGCTAACGGGAAAAGGTGGTCTACAGTTGCATGCTAACGGGAAAAGGTGTGCTACAGTTGCATGCTAATGGGAAAAGGTGGGCTACAGTTGCATTCTAATAGGAAAAGGTGGGCTACGGTGGCCTGGTAACGGGAGAAGCTGTGCTCCGGTGGCATGCTAAAGGTAAAACTTGTGCTCCGGTGGCATGCTAACAGTAAAGGTGTGCTCCGGTGGCATGCTAACGGGAAAAGGTGTGCTCCGGTGGCATGCTAACGGGAAAAGGTGTGCTACGGTGGCATGCTAACGGGAAAAGGTGTACTACGGTGACAAGCTAACGGTAAAGGTGTGCTCCAGTGTCATGCTAACGCGAAAAGTGTGCTCCGGTGGCATGCTGACGGGAGAAGTTGTCTTCCGGTGGCATGCTAATGGAAAGATGTGTCCTACGGTGGCATGCTAACGGGTAAAGATGGGCTACAGTGGCATGCTAACAGTAAAGGTGTGCTCCGGTGGCATGCTAACGGGAAAAGGTGTGTTCCGGTGGCATGCTAACGGAAAAGTTGTGCTCCGGTGGCATGCTAACAGTAAAAGGTGTGCTCTGGTGGCATGCTAACAGGAAAAAGTGTGCTCCGGTGGCATGCTAATGGGAAAGGCGGGCTCCGGTGGCATGCTAATGGTTAAAGGTGTGCCCCGTTGGCATGCTAACGGAAAAACGTGTGCTCCTGTGGCATGCTAACGGGGAAAGGTGTGCTGCGGTGGCATGCTAACGGTAAAGGCGGGCTCCGGTGGCATGCAAATGATAAAACGTGTGCTATCGTGGCATGCTAATGGGAAAAGGTGTGCTGCGGTGGCATGATAACGGTAAAGGTGTGCTCCGGTGGCATGCTAATGGTTAAAGGTGTGCTCCAGTGGCATGCTAATGGAAAAAGGTGTGCTCCGTTGGCATGCTAATGTTAAAGGTGTGCTCCGGTGGCATGCTAACGGGAAAAGGTGTACTACGGTGACAAGCTAACGGTAAAGGTGTGCTCCAGTGTCATGCTAACGCGAAAAGTGTGCTCCGGTGGCATGCTGACGGGAGAAGTTGTCTTCCGGTGGCATGCTAATGGAAAGAGGTGTCCTACGGTGGCATGTTAACGGGTAAAGATGGGCTACGGTGGCATGCTAACAGTAAAGGTGTGCTCCGGTGGCATGCTAACGGAAAAGTTGTGCTCCGGTGGCATGCCAACAGTAAAAGGTATGCTCTGGTGGCATGCTAACAGGAAAAAGTGTGCTCCGGTGGCATGCTAATGGGAAAGGCGGGCTCCGGTGGCATGCTAATGGTTAAAGGTGTGCCCCGTTGGCATGCTAACGGAAAAACGTGTCCTCCGGTGGCATGCTAACGGGGAAAGGTGTGCTGCGGTGGCATGCTAATGGTAAAGGCGGGCTCCGGTGGCATGCAAACGATAAAACGTGTGCTATCATGGCATGCTAACGGTAAAGGTGTGCTCCGGTGGCATGCTAATGGTTAAAGGTGTGCTCCAGTGGCATGCTAATGGAAAAAGGTGTGCTCCGGTGGCATGATAATGTTAAAGGTGTGCTCCTGTGGCATGCTAAAGGGAAAAGGTGTGCTCCAGTGGCATGCTAGTGGTAAAGGGTGTGC
This sequence comes from Phyllobates terribilis, assembly GCF_046119375.1. Lineage (NCBI taxonomy): Eukaryota > Metazoa > Chordata > Amphibia > Anura > Dendrobatidae > Phyllobates > Phyllobates terribilis. The sequence continues at coordinate 145,753 of NW_027363861.1, read as the reverse complement.
TCCGGTGGCATGCTAACGGTAAAGGTGTGCTCCGGTGGTATGCTAACAGGAAAAGGTGTGCTCCGGTGACATGCTAGTGGTAAAAGGTGTGCTCCGGTAGCATGCTAACGGTAAAAGGTGTGCTCCGGTGGCATGCTAAGGGGAAAAGCTGTGCTCTGGTGGCATGCTAATGGTAAAAGGTGTGCTCCGGTGGCATGCTAAGGGGAAAAGCTGTGCTCTGGTGGCATGCTAACGGTAAAAGGTATGCTCCGGTGGCATACTAACGGTAAAAGGTGAGCTCCGGTGGCATGCTAACGGGAAAAGATGTGCTCCGGTGGCATGCTAACGGGAAAATGTGTGCTACGGTGGCCTGCTCATGGTAAAAGGTGTGCTCCGGTGGCATGCTAACGGAAAAAGTGTGCTACGGTGGCATGCTAACGGGAGAACATGTGGTTCGGTGGCATGCTAACTGGAAAAGGTGTGCTCCGGTGGCATGCTAATGGGAGAAGGTGTGCTTCAGTGGCATGCTAACAGGAAAAGGTGTGCTCCGGTGACATGCTAACGGGAGATGGTGTGCTACGATTACATGCTGACGGTAAAAGGTGTGCTCCGGTGGCTTGCCAACAAGAGAAGGTGTGCTACGGTGGCATGCTAACGGCAAAAGGTTTGCTCCAGTGGCATGCTAACTGAAAAAGGTGTGCTACGGTGGCATGCTAACGGGGAAAGGTGTGCTACGGTGGCATGCTAACGGTAAAGGTGTGCTCCGGTGGCATGTCAACGGGAAAAGGTGTGCTCCAATGGCATGCTAGCAAGAAAAGGTGTGCTCCGGTGGCATGCTAACGGTAAAGGTGTGCTCCGGTGACATGCTAACGGTGAAAGGTGTGCTCCCGTGGCATGCTAACGGGAAAAGGTGTGCTCCGCTGCCATGTCAATGGGAAAAGGGTGCTCCGATGGCATGCTAACAGGAAAAGGTGTGCTCCGGTGGCATGCTAATGGTAAAGGTGTGCTCCGGTGGCATGCTAACGGTCAAAGGTGTCCTCTGATGGCATGCTAACGGTAAAGGGTGTGCTCCGGTGGCATGCTAATGGTAAAGGTGTGCTTCGGTGGTATGCTAACAGGAAAAGGTGTGCTCCTGTGGCATGCTAACGGGGAAAGAAGTGCTCCGGTGGCATGCTAAACGGGAAAGGTGTCCTCCGTTGGCATGCTAAAGGGAGAAGGTGTGCTACAGTTGCATGCTAATGGGAAAAGGTGGGCTACAGTTGTATGCTAACGGGAAACAGTGTGCTACAGTTGCATGCTAACGGGAAAAGGTGTGCTACAGTTGCATGCTAATAGGAAAAGGTGGGCTACGGTGGCATGGTAACGGGAGAAGGAGTGCTCTGGTGGCATGCTAACGGTAAAACGTGTGCTCCGGTGGCATGCTAATGGTAAAGGTGTGCTCCGGTGGCATGCTAACGGGAAAAGGTGTGCTCCGGTGGGATGCTAACAGGGAAAGTTGTGCTCCGGTGGCATGCTAACGTGAGAAGGTGTGCTACTGTAGCATGCTAAAGGGAAAAGGTGTGCTCCGGTGGCATGCTAAAGGTAAAGGTGTGCTCTGGTGGCATGCTAACGGGAAAAGGTGTGGTACTGTGGCATGCTAACGGGAAAAGGTGTGCTACGGTGGCATGCTAAAGGGAAAAGGTGTTCTCCAGTGGATGATAATGGGGAAAGGTGTGTTCCAGTGGCATGCTAATGGGAGAAGGTGTGCTCCGGTGGCATGCTAACAGGAGAAAATGTGCTCCGGGGGCATGCTAACGGGAAAATGTGCGCTCCGATGGCATGCTAACAGGAAAAGGTGTGCTACGGTGACATGCTAGCGGGAAAAGATGTGCACCGGTGGCATGCTAAAGGAAAAAGGTGTGCTACAGCGGCATACTAACTGGAAAAGGTGTAATACTGTGGCATGCTCACGGTAAAGGTGTGCTCTGGTGGCATGCTGATGGTAAAAGGTGTGCTCCGGTGGCATACTAACGGTAAAAGTTGTGCTCCGGTGGCATGTTAACGGTAAAAGGTGTTTTCCGTTGGCATGCTAACGGTAAAAGGTGTGATACAGTGTCATGCTTAACGATACAAGGTGTGCTCCGGTGGCATGCTAACGGGAAAAGGTGTGCTCCAGTGGCATGCTAACACGGAAAGGTGTGATCCGGTGGCTTGCTAACGTGAGAAAGTGTGCTCCGGTGGCATGCTAACGAGAAGAGGAGCGCTACGGTGGCATGCTAACGGGAAAAGGTGTTCTCCGGTGGCATGCTAACGATACAAGGTGTGCTCCGGTGGCATGCTAACGGGAAAAGGGGTGCTCCGGTGGCATGCTAATACGGAAAGGTGTGCTCCGGTGGCATGCTAACGTGAGAAAGAGTGCTACGGTGGCATGCTAACGAGAAGAGGAGCGCTACGGTGGCATGCTAATGGGAGAAGGTGTGCCATGGTGGCATGCTAACAGTAAAAGGTGTGCTCCGGTGGCTTGCTTTTGGTAAAAGGTGTGCTCCGGTGGCATGCTAACGATACAAGATGTGCTCCGGTGGCATGCTAACGGGAAAAGGAGTAATACTGTGGCATGCTCACGGTAAAGGTGTGCTCTGGTGGCATGTTAATGGTAAAAGGTGTTCTCCGTTGGCATGCTAACGGTAAAAGGTGTGATACGTTGTCATGCTTAACGATACAAGGTGTGCTCCGGTGGCATGCTAACGGGAAAAGGTGTGCTCCAGTGGCATGCTAACAAGGAAAGGTGTGCTCCAGTGGCATGCTAACGTGGGAAAGTGTGCTACGGTGGCATGCTAACGAGAAGAGGAGCGCTACGGTGGCATGCTAACGGGAAAAGGTGTGCTCCGGTGGCATGCTAACGATACAAGGTGTGCTCCGGTGGCAAGATAACGGGAAAAGGTGTGCTCCGGTGGCATGCAAACACGGAAAGGTGTGCTCCGGTGGCATGCTAACGTGAGAAAGTGTGCTACGGTGGCATGCTAACGAGAAGAGGTGCGCTATGGTGGCATGCTAACGGGAAGAGGTGCGCTATGGTGGCATGCTAACAGTAAAAGGTGTGCTCCGGTGGCTTGCTTTCGGTAAAAGGTGTGCTCCAGTGGCTTGCTTTCAGTAAGAGGTGTGCTCCGGTGGCATGCTAACGATACAAGATGTGCTCCGGTGGCATGCTAACGGGAAAAGGTGTGCTCCGGTGGCATGCTAACAGGGAAAGGTGTGCTCCGGTGGCATACTAACAGTAAAAGGTGTGCTCCGGTGGCATGTTAACGGTAAAAGGTGTTCTCCGTTGGCATGCTAACGGTAAAAGGTGTGCTACGGTGGCATGCTAACGATACAAGGTGTGCTCTGGTGGCATGCTAACGGGAAAAGGTGTGCTCCGATGGCATGCTAACACGGAAAGGTGTGCTCCGGTGGCATGCTAACGTGAGAAAGTGTGTTACGGTGGCATGCTAATGAGAAGAGGTGCGCTACGGTGGCATGCTAACGGGAAAGGTGTGCTCCGGTGGCATGCTAACGATACAAGGTGTGCTCCGGTGGCATGCTAATGGGAAAAGGTGTGCTCCGGTGACATGCTAACACGGAAAGGTGTGCTCCGGTCGCATGCTAACGTAAGAAAGTGTGCTACAATGGCATGCTAACGAGAAGAGGTGCGCTACGGTGGCATGCAAACGGGAAAAGGTGTGCTATGGTGGCATGGTAACTGTAAAAGGTGTGCTCTGGTGGCTTCCTTTCGGTAAAATGTGTGCTCTGGTGGCATGCTAGCGATACAAGATGTGCTCCGGTGGCATGCTAACGGGAAAAGGTGTGCTCCGGTGGCATGCTAACAGGGAAAGGTGTGCTCCGGTGGCATGCTAACGGGAGAAGGTGTGCTACTGTGGCATGCTAACAAGAAAAGGTGTGCTACAGTGGCATGCTAACTGGAAAAGGTGTGCTATGATGGCATGCTAACGGGAGAAGGTGTGCTCCAGTGGCATGCTAACAGGAGAAAATGTGCTCCGGGGGCATGCTAACGGGAAAAGGTGTGCTCCGGTGGCATGCTAACGGGAAAAGGTGTGCTACGGTGGCATGCTAACGGGAAAAGGTGTACTACGGTGACAAGCTAACGGTAAAGGTGTGCTCCAGTGTCATGCTAACGCGAAAAGTGTGCTCCGGTGGCATGCTGACGGGAGAAGTTGTCTTCCGGTGGCATGCTAATGGAAAGATGTGTCCTACGGTGGCATGCTAACGGGTAAAGATGGGCTACAGTGGCATGCTAACAGTAAAGGTGTGCTCCGGTGGCATGCTAACGGGAAAAGGTGTGTTCCGGTGGCATGCTAACGGAAAAGTTGTGCTCCGGTGGCATGCTAACAGTAAAAGGTGTGCTCTGGTGGCATGCTAACAGGAAAAAGTGTGCTCCGGTGGCATGCTAATGGGAAAGGCGGGCTCCGGTGGCATGCTAATGGTTAAAGGTGTGCCCCGTTGGCATGCTAACGGAAAAACGTGTGCTCCTGTGGCATGCTAACGGGGAAAGGTGTGCTGCGGTGGCATGCTAACGGTAAAGGCGGGCTCCGGTGGCATGCAAATGATAAAACGTGTGCTATCGTGGCATGCTAATGGGAAAAGGTGTGCTGCGGTGGCATGATAACGGTAAAGGTGTGCTCCGGTGGCATGCTAATGGTTAAAGGTGTGCTCCAGTGGCATGCTAATGGAAAAAGGTGTGCTCCGTTGGCATGCTAATGTTAAAGGTGTGCTCCGGTGGCATGCTAACGGGAAAAGGTGTACTACGGTGACAAGCTAACGGTAAAGGTGTGCTCCAGTGTCATGCTAACGCGAAAAGTGTGCTCCGGTGGCATGCTGACGGGAGAAGTTGTCTTCCGGTGGCATGCTAATGGAAAGAGGTGTCCTACGGTGGCATGTTAACGGGTAAAGATGGGCTACGGTGGCATGCTAACAGTAAAGGTGTGCTCCGGTGGCATGCTAACGGAAAAGTTGTGCTCCGGTGGCATGCTAACAGTAAAAGGTATGCTCTGGTGGCATGCTAACAGGAAAAAGTGTGCTCCGGTGGCATGCTAATGGGAAAGGCGGGCTCCGGTGGCATGCTAATGGTTAAAGGTGTGCCCCGTTGGCATGCTAACGGAAAAACGTGTCCTCCGGTGGCATGCTAACGGGGAAAGGTGTGCTGCGGTGGCATGCTAATGGTAAAGGCGGGCTCCGGTGGCATGCAAACGATAAAACGTGTGCTATCATGGCATGCTAACGGTAAAGGTGTGCTCCGGTGGCATGCTAATGGTTAAAGGTGTGCTCCAGTGGCATGCTAATGGAAAAAGGTGTGCTCCGGTGGCATGATAATGTTAAAGGTGTGCTCCTGTGGCATGCTAAAGGGAAAAGGTGTGCTCCAGTGGCATGCTAGTGGTAAAGGGTGTGCTCCGGTGGCATGCTAACGGTAAAGGTGTGCTCCGGTGGTATGCTAACAGGAAAAGGTGTGCTCCGGTGACATGCTAGTGGTAAAAGGTGTGCTCCGGTAGCATGCTAACGGTAAAAGGTGTGCTCCGGTGGCATGCTAAGGGGAAAAGCTGTGCTCTGGTGGCATGCTAATGGTAAAAGGTGTGCTCCGGTGGCATGCTAAGGGGAAAAGCTGTGCTCTGGTGGCATGCTAACGGTAAAAGGTATGCTCCGGTGGCATACTAACGGTAAAAGGTGAGCTCCGGTGGCATGCTAACGGGAAAAGATGTGCTCCGGTGGCATGCTAACGGGAAAATGTGTGCTACGGTGGCCTGCTCATGGTAAAAGGTGTGCTCCGGTGGCATGCTAACGGAAAAAGTGTGCTACGGTGGCATGCTAACGGGAGAACATGTGGTTCGGTGGCATGCTAACTGGAAAAGGTGTGCTCCGGTGGCATGCTAATGGGAGAAGGTGTGCTTCAGTGGCATGCTAACAGGAAAAGGTGTGCTCCGGTGACATGCTAACGGGAGATGGTGTGCTACGATTACATGCTGACGGTAAAAGGTGTGCTCCGGTGGCTTGCCAACAAGAGAAGGTGTGCTACGGTGGCATGCTAACGGCAAAATGTTTGCTCCAGTGGCATGCTAACTGAAAAAGGTGTGCTACGGTGGCATGCTAACGGGGAAAGGTGTGCTACGGTGGCATGCTAACGGTAAAGGTGTGCTCCGGTGGCATGTCAACGGGAAAAGGTGTGCTCCAATGGCATGCTAGCAAGAAAAGGTGTGCTCCGGTGGCATGCTAACGGTAAAGGTGTGCTCCGGTGACATGCTAACGGTGAAAGGTGTGCTCCCGTGGCATGCTAACGGGAAAAGGTGTGCTCCGCTGCCATGTCAATGGGAAAAGGGTGCTCCGATGGCATGCTAACAGGAAAAGGTGTGCTCCGGTGGCATGCTAATGGTAAAGGTGTGCTCCGGTGGCATGCTAACGGTCAAAGGTGTCCTCTGATGGCATGCTAACGGTAAAGGGTGTGCTCCGGTGGCATGCTAATGGTAAAGGTGTGCTTCGGTGGTATGCTAACAGGAAAAGGTGTGCTCCTGTGGCATGCTAACGGGGAAAGAAGTGCTCCGGTGGCATGCTAAACGGGAAAGGTGTCCTCCGTTGGCATGCTAAAGGGAGAAGGTGTGCTACAGTTGCATGCTAATGGGAAAAGGTGGGCTACAGTTGTATGCTAACGGGAAACAGTGTGCTACAGTTGCATGCTAACGGGAAAAGGTGTGCTACAGTTGCATGCTAATAGGAAAAGGTGGGCTACGGTGGCATGGTAACGGGAGAAGGAGTGCTCTGGTGGCATGCTAACGGTAAAACGTGTGCTCCGGTGGCATGCTAATGGTAAAGGTGTGCTCCGGTGGCATGCTAACGGGAAAAGGTGTGCTCCGGTGGGATGCTAACAGGGAAAGTTGTGCTCCGGTGGCATGCTAACGTGAGAAGGTGTGCTACTGTAGCATGCTAAAGGGAAAAGGTGTGCTCCGGTGGCATGCTAAAGGTAAAGGTGTGCTCTGGTGGCATGCTAACGGGAAAAGGTGTGGTACTGTGGCATGCTAACGGGAAAAGGTGTGCTACGGTGGCATGCTAAAGGGAAAAGGTGTTCTCCAGTGGATGATAATGGGGAAAGGTGTGTTCCGGTGGCATGCTAATGGGAGAAGGTGTGCTCCGGTGGCATGCTAACAGGAGAAAATGTGCTCCGGGGGCATGCTAACGGGAAAATGTGTGCTCCGATGGCATGCTAACAGGAAAAGGTGTGCTACGGTGACATGCTAGCGGGAAAAGATGTGCACCGGTGGCATGCTAAAGGAAAAAGGTGTGCTACAGCGGCATACTAACTGGAAAAGGTGTAATACTGTGGCATGCTCACGGTAAAGGTGTGCTCTGGTGGCATGCTGATGGTAAAAGGTGTGCTCCGGTGGCATACTAACGGTAAAAGTTGTGCTCCGGTGGCATGTTAACGGTAAAAGGTGTTTTCCGTTGGCATGCTAACGGTAAAAGGTGTGATACAGTGTCATGCTTAACGATACAAGGTGTGCTCCGGTGGCATGCTAAACGGGAAAGGTGTCCTCCGTTGGCATGCTAAAGGGAGAAGGTGTGCTACTGTGGCATGCTAACAATAGAAGGTGTGATACAGTGGCATGCTAACGGGAAAATGTGTGCTATGGTGGCTTGCTAACGGGAAAAGGTGAGCTATGGTGACATGCTAACTGTAAAAGGTGTGCAATGGTGGCATGATAACGGAAAAAGGTGTGCTACGGTGGCATGCTAAAGGGAAAGGGTGTTCTCCAGTGGATGCTAACGGGGAAAGGTGTGTTCCGAGGGCATGCTAACGGGAGAAGGTGTGCTCCGGTGGCATGCTAACTGGAGAAAATGTGCTCCGGGGGCATGCTAACGGGAAAATGTGTGCTCCGGTTGCATGCTAACGGGAAAAGGTGTGCTCCGGTGACATGCTAGCGGGAAAAGGTGTGCACCGGTGGCATGCTAATGGTAAAAGGTGTGCTACAGCGGCATACTAATGGGAAAAGGTGTAATACTGTGGCATGCTCACGGTAAAGGTGTGCTCTGGTGGCATGCTGATGGTAAAAGCTGTGCTCCAGTGTCACACTAACGGTGAAAGGTGTGCTCCGGTGGCATGTTAACGGTAAGAGGTGTTCTCTGTTGGCACTCTAACGGTAAAAGGTGTGCTACGGTGGCATGCTAACGATACAAGGTGTGCTCCGGTGGCATGCTAACGGGAAAAGGTGTGCTTCGGTGGCATGCTAACACGGAAAGGTGTGCTCCGGTGGCATGCTAACGAGAAGAGGTGCGCTACGGTGGCATGCTAACGGGAAAAGGTGTGCTCCGGTGGCATGCTAACGATACAAGGTGTGCTCCGATGGCATGCTAACGGGAAAAGGTGTGCTCCGGTGACATGCTAACACGCAAAGGTGTGCTCCGGTCGCATGCTAACGTAAGAAAGTGTGCTACAATGGCATGCTAATGGGAAAAGTTGTGCTCCGGTGGCATGCTAACGGAAAAAAGTGTGCTCCTGTGGCATGCTAACGGGAAAAGCTGTGCTCCGGTGGCATGCCAATGGAAAAAGGTTTGCTACGGTGGAATGGTAATGGGAAAAGGTGTGCGCTGGTGGCATGCTAACGGTAAAAGGTGTGCTCCAGTGGCATGCTAGCGGTAAAAGGTGAAATCCGGTGGCTTGCTCACGGAAATAGGTATGCTACAGTGGCATGATATTGGGAAAAGGTGTCCAACGGTGGCATGCTAACGGCATAAGGTGTGCTCCGGTGGGAACAATGGGAAAAGGTGTGCTCCGGTGGCATGCTAATGGGAAAATGAGTGCAACGGTGGAATGCTAACGGAAAAAGGTGTGTAATGGAGGCATGCTAACGGTAAAAGGTGTGCTCCGGTGGCATGCTAAAGGGAAGAGGTATGCTCTGGTGGTATGATAGCGGGAAAAGGTGTGCAACGGTGGCATGCTAACAGGAGAAGGTGTGCTTCGCTGGCAACAACGGGAAAAGGTGTGCTCCGGTGGCATGCTAACGAGAAAAGGTGTGCAACGGTGGCATGTTAACGGTAAAAGGTGTGTTCCCGTGGCATGCTAACGTGAAAAGGTGTGTTCCGGTGGCATGCTAACGATACAAGATGTGCTCCGGTGGCATGCTAATGGGAAAAGGTGTGCTCCGGTGGTATGCTAACAGGGAAAGGTGTGCTCCGGTGGCATGCTAATGGGAGAATGTGTGCTACTGTGGCATGCTAACAATAAAAGGTGTGCTACAGTGGCATGCTAACTGGAAAATGTGTGCTATGGTGGCTTGCTAACGGGAAAAGGTGAGCTATGGTGGCATGCTAACTGTAAAAGGTGTGCAATGGTGGCATGATAACGGAAAAAGGTGTGCTCTGGTGGCATGCTAACGGGAAAAGCTGTGCTCCGGTGGCATGCCAATGGAAAAAGGTATGTTATGGTGGAATGCTAATAGGAGAAGGTGTGCTCCGGTGGCATGCTAACTGTAAAAGGTGTGCTCCAGTGGCATGCTAGCGGTAAAAGGTGTGCTCCGGTGTCATGCTAATGGAAATAGGTATGCTCCAGTGGCATGATATTGGGAAAAGGTGTGCAACGGTGGCATGCTAACGGCAGAAGGTGTGCTCCGGTGGGAACAATGGGAAAAGGTGTGCTCCGGTGGCATGCTAACGGGAAAATGTGTGCAACGGTGGAATGCTAACGGAAAAATGTGTGCAATGGAGGCATGCTAACGGTAAAAGGTGTGCTCCGGTGGCATGCTAACGGGAAGAGGTATGCTCCGGTGGTATGATAGCGGGAAAAGGTGTGCAACGGTGGCATGCTAACAGGAGAAGGTGTGCTTCGGTGGCAACAATGGGAAAAGGTGTGCTCCGGTGGCATGCTAACGTGAAAAGGTGTGTTCCGGTGGCATGCTAACGATACAAGATGTGCTCCGGTGGCATACTAATGGGAAAAGGTGTGCTCCGGTGGTATGCTAACAGGGAAATGTGTGCTCCGGTGGCATGCTAACGGGAGAATGTGTGCTACTGTGGCATGCTAACATTAAAAGGTGTGCAACAGTGGCATGCTAACTGGAAAATGTGTGCTATGGTGGCTTGCTAACTGGAAAAGGTGAGCTATGGTGGCATGTTAACTGTAAAAGGTGGGCAATGGTGGCATGATAACGGAAAAAGGTGTGCTCCGGTGGCATGCTAAAGGGAAAAGGTGTTCTCCAGTGGATGCTAACGGGGAAAGGTGTGTTCCGAGGGCATGCTAACGGGAGAAGGCGTGCTCCGGTGGCATGCTAACAGGAGAAAATGTGCTCCGGGGGCATGCTAACGGGAAAAGGTGTGCTCCGGTGACATGTTAGCGGGAAAAGGTGTGCACCGGTGGCATGCTAATGGAAAAAGGTGTGCTACAGCGGCATACTAATGGAAAAAGGTGTAATACTGTGGCATGCTCACGGTAAAAGTGTGCTCTGGTGGCATGCTGATGGTAAAAGGTGTGCTCCAGTGGCACACTAACGGTAAAAGGTGTGCTCCGGTGGCATGTTAACGGTAAGAGGTTTTCTCCGTTGGCATTCTAACGGTAAAAGGTGTGCTACGTTGGCATGCTAACGATACAAGGTGTGCTCCGGTGTCATGCTAACGGGAAAAGGTGTGCTCCGGTGGCATGCTAACATGGAAAGGTGTGCTCCGGTGGCATGCTAATGTGAGAAAGTGTGCTACGGTGGCATGCCAACGAGAAGAGGTGCGCTTCGGTGGCATGCTAAAGGGAAAAGGTGTGCTCCGGTGGCATGCTAACGATAGAAGGTGTGCTCCGGTGGCATGCTAACGGGAAAAGGTGTGCTCCGGTGACATGCTAACACGCAAAGGTATGCTCCGGTCGCATGCTAACGTAAGAAAGTGTGCTACAATGGCATGCTAATGAGAAGATGTGCGCTACGGTGGCATGCAAACGGGAAAAGGTGTGCTATGGTGGCATGCTAATGTTAAAAGGTGTGCTCTGGTGGCTTCCTTTCGGTAAAATGTGTGCTCTGGTGGCATGCTAGCGATACAAGATATGCTCCGGTGGCATGCTAACGGGAAAAGTTGTGCTCCGGTGGCATGCTAACAGGGAAAGGTGTGCTCTGGTGGCATGCTAACGGGAGAAGGTGTGCTACTGTGGCATGCTAACAGGAAAAGGTGTGCTATGGTGGCATGCTAACGGTAAAAGGTGTGCAACGGTGGCATGATAACGGAAAAAGGTGTGCTCCGGTGGCATGCTAACGGGAAAAGGTGTGCAACGGTGGCATGCTAACAGGAAAAGGTGTGCTCCGGTGGCATGCTAACGGGAAAAGGTGTGCTCCGGTGGTATGCTAACGGGAAAAGGTGTGCTACTGTGGCATGCTAAAGGGAAAAGGTGAACTCCGTTGGCATGCTAACGGGAAAACTGTGTGCTACAGTGGCATGCTAACGGTAAAGGTGTGCTCCGCTGGCATGCTAACGGGAAGATGGTGTGCTACGGTGACATGCTAACGGTAAAGGTGTGCTCCAGTGTCATGCTAACGCGAAAAGGGGGGCTCCGGTGGCATGCTGACGGGAGGAGGTGTCTTCCGGTGGCATGCTAATGGATAAAGGTGGGCTACAGTGGCATGCTAACGGTAAAGGTGTGCTCCGGTGGCATGCTAACGGGAAAAAGTGTGCTCCGGTTGCATGCTAACGGTAAAGGTGTGCTCCGGTGGCATGCTAACAGTAAAAGGTGTGCTCTGGTGGCATGCTAACAGTAAAAGGTGGGCTCCGGTGGCATGCTAATGGGAAAGGCAGGCTCCGGTGGCATGCTAATGGTTAAAGGTGTGCCCCGGTGGCATGCTAACGGAAAAAGGTGTGCTCCGGTGGCATGCTAACTGGGAAAGGTGTACTGCGGTGGCATGCTAACGGTAAAAGCGGGCTCCGGTGGCATGCTAATGATAAAACGTGTGCTATGGTGGCATGCTAGTGGGAAAAGGTGTGCCGTGGTGGCTTGCTAATAGTAAAGGTGTGCTCCGGTGGCATGCTAATGGTTAAAGGTGTGCTCCAGTGGCATGCTAACGGAAAAAGGTGTGCCCCGGTGGCATGCTAACGGAAAAACGTGTGCTACGGTGGCATGCTAACGGGGAAAGGTGTGCTGCGGTGGCATGCTAACGGTAAAAGCGGGCTCCGGTGGCATTCTAACGATAAAACGTGTGCTATGGTGGCATGCTAACGGGAAAAGGTGTGCTGCGGTGGCATGCTAATAGTAAAGGTGTGCTCCGGTGGCATACTAATGGTTAAAGGTGTGCTCCAGTGGCATGCTAACGGAAAAAGGAGTGCTCCGGTAGCATGCTAACGTTAGAGGTGTGCTCCGGTGGCATGCTAACGGTAAAAGGTGTGCTCCGGTAGCATGCTAGCGGTAAAAGTGTGCTCCGGTGGCATTCTAACGGTAAAAGGTGTGCTCCGGTGGCATGCTAAGGGTAAAAGGTGTGCTTTGGTAGCATGCTAACGGTAAAAGGTGTGCTCCGGTGGCATGCTAACGGGAAAAGATGTGCTCCGGTGGCATGCTAACGGGAAAATGCGTGCTGCGGTGGCATGCTCATGGTAAAGGGTGTGCTCCGGTGGCATGCTAACGGTAGAAGGAGTGCTCCGGTGGCATGATAATGAGTAAAGGTGTGCTACGGTGGCATGCTAATGGGAAAAGGTGTGCTCCGGTGGCATGCTAACGGGAAAAGGTGTGATCTGGTGGCATGCTAATGGAGAAAGGTGTGCTCCGGTGGCATGCTGACGGGAAAAGGTGTGCTCCAGTGGCATGCTAACGGGAGAAGGTTTGCTCCGGTGGCATACTAACGGGAAAAGGTGTGCTCCGGTGGCATGCTAATGGAAAGAGGTGTGCTACGGTGGCATGCTAATGGCAAAAGGTGTGTTACGGTGGCATGCTCACGGAAAAATGTGTGGTACGTTTGCATGCTCATTGTAAAAGGTGTGCTCCGGTGGCATGCTAACGGGAAAAGGCGTGCTACAGTGGCATACTCACGGGAAAGCGGTGTGCTCCGGTGACATGCTAACGGGAAAAGGTGTGCTCCTTTGGCATGCTAATGGGAAAAGGTATGCTCCAGTGGCATGCTAACAGGAAAAGGTGTGATCTGGTGGCATGCTAATAGAAAAAGTTGTACTCCGATGGCATGCTAACGGGAAAAGGTGTGCTCTGGTGGCATGCTAACGGGAAAAGTTGTGCTCCTGTGGCATGCTAACAGAAAAAGGTGTGCTACGGTGGCATGCTAATTGGGAGAGGTGTGCTACGGTGGCTTGCTAATGGTAAAGGTGTGCTCCGGTGGCATGCTAATGGTAAAAGGTGTGCTCCGGTGGCATGCTAACGGAAAGGTGTGCTCTGGTGGTTTGCTAACGGGAAAAATGTGTGCTACATTGGCATGCTAATGGTAAAGGTGTGCTCCGGTGACATGCTAATGGGAAAAAGGTGTGCTACGGTGGCATGCTAACGGCAAGGGTGTGCTCCGGTGTCATGCTAACGGGAAAAGGTGCGCTCCGGTGGTATGCTGACGGGAAAAGGTGTGCTCCGGTGGCATGCTAACGGGAAAAGGTGTGCTCTGGTGGCATGCTAACCGGGAAAGGTGTCCTCCGGTGGCATGCTAAAGGGAGAAGGTGTGCTACAGTTGTATGCTAACGGGAAAAGGTGGTCTACAGTTGCATGCTAACGGGAAAAGGTGTGCTACAGTTGCATGCTAATGGGAAAAGGTGGGCTACAGTTGCATTCTAATAGGAAAAGGTGGGCTACGGTGGCCTGGTAACGGGAGAAGCTGTGCTCCGGTGGCATGCTAAAGGTAAAACTTGTGCTCCGGTGGCATGCTAACAGTAAAGGTGTGCTCCGGTGGCATGCTAACGGGAAAAGGTGTGCTCCGGTGGCATGCTAACGGGAAAAGGTGTGCTACGGTGGCATGCTAACGGGAAAAGGTGTACTACGGTGACAAGCTAACGGTAAAGGTGTGCTCCAGTGTCATGCTAACGCGAAAAGTGTGCTCCGGTGGCATGCTGACGGGAGAAGTTGTCTTCCGGTGGCATGCTAATGGAAAGATGTGTCCTACGGTGGCATGCTAACGGGTAAAGATGGGCTACAGTGGCATGCTAACAGTAAAGGTGTGCTCCGGTGGCATGCTAACGGGAAAAGGTGTGTTCCGGTGGCATGCTAACGGAAAAGTTGTGCTCCGGTGGCATGCTAACAGTAAAAGGTGTGCTCTGGTGGCATGCTAACAGGAAAAAGTGTGCTCCGGTGGCATGCTAATGGGAAAGGCGGGCTCCGGTGGCATGCTAATGGTTAAAGGTGTGCCCCGTTGGCATGCTAACGGAAAAACGTGTGCTCCTGTGGCATGCTAACGGGGAAAGGTGTGCTGCGGTGGCATGCTAACGGTAAAGGCGGGCTCCGGTGGCATGCAAATGATAAAACGTGTGCTATCGTGGCATGCTAATGGGAAAAGGTGTGCTGCGGTGGCATGATAACGGTAAAGGTGTGCTCCGGTGGCATGCTAATGGTTAAAGGTGTGCTCCAGTGGCATGCTAATGGAAAAAGGTGTGCTCCGTTGGCATGCTAATGTTAAAGGTGTGCTCCGGTGGCATGCTAACGGGAAAAGGTGTACTACGGTGACAAGCTAACGGTAAAGGTGTGCTCCAGTGTCATGCTAACGCGAAAAGTGTGCTCCGGTGGCATGCTGACGGGAGAAGTTGTCTTCCGGTGGCATGCTAATGGAAAGAGGTGTCCTACGGTGGCATGTTAACGGGTAAAGATGGGCTACGGTGGCATGCTAACAGTAAAGGTGTGCTCCGGTGGCATGCTAACGGAAAAGTTGTGCTCCGGTGGCATGCCAACAGTAAAAGGTATGCTCTGGTGGCATGCTAACAGGAAAAAGTGTGCTCCGGTGGCATGCTAATGGGAAAGGCGGGCTCCGGTGGCATGCTAATGGTTAAAGGTGTGCCCCGTTGGCATGCTAACGGAAAAACGTGTCCTCCGGTGGCATGCTAACGGGGAAAGGTGTGCTGCGGTGGCATGCTAATGGTAAAGGCGGGCTCCGGTGGCATGCAAACGATAAAACGTGTGCTATCATGGCATGCTAACGGTAAAGGTGTGCTCCGGTGGCATGCTAATGGTTAAAGGTGTGCTCCAGTGGCATGCTAATGGAAAAAGGTGTGCTCCGGTGGCATGATAATGTTAAAGGTGTGCTCCTGTGGCATGCTAAAGGGAAAAGGTGTGCTCCAGTGGCATGCTAGTGGTAAAGGGTGTGCTCCGGTGGCATGCTAACGGTAAAGGTGTGCTCCGGTGGTATGCTAACAGGAAAAGGTGTGCTCCGGTGACATGCTAGTGGTAAAAGGTGTGCTCCGGTAGCATGCTAACGGTAAAAGGTGTGCTCCGGTGGCATGCTAAGGGGAAAAGCTGTGCTCTGGTGGCATGCTAATGGTAAAAGGTGTGCTCCGGTGGCATGCTAAGGGGAAAAGCTGTGCTCTGGTGGCATGCTAACGGTAAAAGGTATGCTCCGGTGGCATACTAACGGTAAAAGGTGAGCTCCGGTGGCATGCTAACGGGAAAAGATGTGCTCCGGTGGCATGCTAACGGGAAAATGTGTGCTACGGTGGCCTGCTCATGGTAAAAGGTGTGCTCCGGTGGCATGCTAACGGAAAAAGTGTGCTACGGTGGCATGCTAACGGGAGAACATGTGGTTCGGTGGCATGCTAACTGGAAAAGGTGTGCTCCGGTGGCATGCTAATGGGAGAAGGTGTGCTTCAGTGGCATGCTAACAGGAAAAGGTGTGCTCCGGTGACATGCTAACGGGAGATGGTGTGCTACGATTACATGCTGACGGTAAAAGGTGTGCTCCGGTGGCTTGCCAACAAGAGAAGGTGTGCTACGGTGGCATGCTAACGGCAAAAGGTTTGCTCCAGTGGCATGCTAACTGAAAAAGGTGTGCTACGGTGGCATGCTAACGGGGAAAGGTGTGCTACGGTGGCATGCTAACGGTAAAGGTGTGCTCCGGTGGCATGTCAACGGGAAAAGGTGTGCTCCAATGGCATGCTAGCAAGAAAAGGTGTGCTCCGGTGGCATGCTAACGGTAAAGGTGTGCTCCGGTGACATGCTAACGGTGAAAGGTGTGCTCCCGTGGCATGCTAACGGGAAAAGGTGTGCTCCGCTGCCATGTCAATGGGAAAAGGGTGCTCCGATGGCATGCTAACAGGAAAAGGTGTGCTCCGGTGGCATGCTAATGGTAAAGGTGTGCTCCGGTGGCATGCTAACGGTCAAAGGTGTCCTCTGATGGCATGCTAACGGTAAAGGGTGTGCTCCGGTGGCATGCTAATGGTAAAGGTGTGCTTCGGTGGTATGCTAACAGGAAAAGGTGTGCTCCTGTGGCATGCTAACGGGGAAAGAAGTGCTCCGGTGGCATGCTAAACGGGAAAGGTGTCCTCCGTTGGCATGCTAAAGGGAGAAGGTGTGCTACAGTTGCATGCTAATGGGAAAAGGTGGGCTACAGTTGTATGCTAACGGGAAACAGTGTGCTACAGTTGCATGCTAACGGGAAAAGGTGTGCTACAGTTGCATGCTAATAGGAAAAGGTGGGCTACGGTGGCATGGTAACGGGAGAAGGAGTGCTCTGGTGGCATGCTAACGGTAAAACGTGTGCTCCGGTGGCATGCTAATGGTAAAGGTGTGCTCCGGTGGCATGCTAACGGGAAAAGGTGTGCTCCGGTGGGATGCTAACAGGGAAAGTTGTGCTCCGGTGGCATGCTAACGTGAGAAGGTGTGCTACTGTAGCATGCTAAAGGGAAAAGGTGTGCTCCGGTGGCATGCTAAAGGTAAAGGTGTGCTCTGGTGGCATGCTAACGGGAAAAGGTGTGGTACTGTGGCATGCTAACGGGAAAAGGTGTGCTACGGTGGCATGCTAAAGGGAAAAGGTGTTCTCCAGTGGATGATAATGGGGAAAGGTGTGTTCCAGTGGCATGCTAATGGGAGAAGGTGTGCTCCGGTGGCATGCTAACAGGAGAAAATGTGCTCCGGGGGCATGCTAACGGGAAAATGTGCGCTCCGATGGCATGCTAACAGGAAAAGGTGTGCTACGGTGACATGCTAGCGGGAAAAGATGTGCACCGGTGGCATGCTAAAGGAAAAAGGTGTGCTACAGCGGCATACTAACTGGAAAAGGTGTAATACTGTGGCATGCTCACGGTAAAGGTGTGCTCTGGTGGCATGCTGATGGTAAAAGGTGTGCTCCGGTGGCATACTAACGGTAAAAGTTGTGCTCCGGTGGCATGTTAACGGTAAAAGGTGTTTTCCGTTGGCATGCTAACGGTAAAAGGTGTGATACAGTGTCATGCTTAACGATACAAGGTGTGCTCCGGTGGCATGCTAACGGGAAAAGGTGTGCTCCAGTGGCATGCTAACACGGAAAGGTGTGATCCGGTGGCTTGCTAACGTGAGAAAGTGTGCTCCGGTGGCATGCTAACGAGAAGAGGAGCGCTACGGTGGCATGCTAACGGGAAAAGGTGTTCTCCGGTGGCATGCTAACGATACAAGGTGTGCTCCGGTGGCATGCTAACGGGAAAAGGGGTGCTCCGGTGGCATGCTAATACGGAAAGGTGTGCTCCGGTGGCATGCTAACGTGAGAAAGAGTGCTACGGTGGCATGCTAACGAGAAGAGGAGCGCTACGGTGGCATGCTAATGGGAGAAGGTGTGCCATGGTGGCATGCTAACAGTAAAAGGTGTGCTCCGGTGGCTTGCTTTTGGTAAAAGGTGTGCTCCGGTGGCATGCTAACGATACAAGATGTGCTCCGGTGGCATGCTAACGGGAAAAGGAGTAATACTGTGGCATGCTCACGGTAAAGGTGTGCTCTGGTGGCATGTTAATGGTAAAAGGTGTTCTCCGTTGGCATGCTAACGGTAAAAGGTGTGATACGTTGTCATGCTTAACGATACAAGGTGTGCTCCGGTGGCATGCTAACGGGAAAAGGTGTGCTCCAGTGGCATGCTAACAAGGAAAGGTGTGCTCCAGTGGCATGCTAACGTGGGAAAGTGTGCTACGGTGGCATGCTAACGAGAAGAGGAGCGCTACGGTGGCATGCTAACGGGAAAAGGTGTGCTCCGGTGGCATGCTAACGATACAAGGTGTGCTCCGGTGGCAAGATAACGGGAAAAGGTGTGCTCCGGTGGCATGCAAACACGGAAAGGTGTGCTCCGGTGGCATGCTAACGTGAGAAAGTGTGCTACGGTGGCATGCTAACGAGAAGAGGTGCGCTATGGTGGCATGCTAACGGGAAGAGGTGCGCTATGGTGGCATGCTAACAGTAAAAGGTGTGCTCCGGTGGCTTGCTTTCGGTAAAAGGTGTGCTCCAGTGGCTTGCTTTCAGTAAGAGGTGTGCTCCGGTGGCATGCTAACGATACAAGATGTGCTCCGGTGGCATGCTAACGGGAAAAGGTGTGCTCCGGTGGCATGCTAACAGGGAAAGGTGTGCTCCGGTGGCATACTAACAGTAAAAGGTGTGCTCCGGTGGCATGTTAACGGTAAAAGGTGTTCTCCGTTGGCATGCTAACGGTAAAAGGTGTGCTACGGTGGCATGCTAACGATACAAGGTGTGCTCTGGTGGCATGCTAACGGGAAAAGGTGTGCTCCGATGGCATGCTAACACGGAAAGGTGTGCTCCGGTGGCATGCTAACGTGAGAAAGTGTGTTACGGTGGCATGCTAATGAGAAGAGGTGCGCTACGGTGGCATGCTAACGGGAAAGGTGTGCTCCGGTGGCATGCTAACGATACAAGGTGTGCTCCGGTGGCATGCTAATGGGAAAAGGTGTGCTCCGGTGACATGCTAACACGGAAAGGTGTGCTCCGGTCGCATGCTAACGTAAGAAAGTGTGCTACAATGGCATGCTAACGAGAAGAGGTGCGCTACGGTGGCATGCAAACGGGAAAAGGTGTGCTATGGTGGCATGGTAACTGTAAAAGGTGTGCTCTGGTGGCTTCCTTTCGGTAAAATGTGTGCTCTGGTGGCATGCTAGCGATACAAGATGTGCTCCGGTGGCATGCTAACGGGAAAAGGTGTGCTCCGGTGGCATGCTAACAGGGAAAGGTGTGCTCCGGTGGCATGCTAACGGGAGAAGGTGTGCTACTGTGGCATGCTAACAAGAAAAGGTGTGCTACAGTGGCATGCTAACTGGAAAAGGTGTGCTATGATGGCATGCTAACGGGAGAAGGTGTGCTCCAGTGGCATGCTAACAGGAGAAAATGTGCTCCGGGGGCATGCTAACGGGAAAAGGTGTGCTCCGGTGGCATGCTAACGGGAAAAGGTGTGCTACGGTGGCATGCTAACGGGAAAAGGTGTACTACGGTGACAAGCTAACGGTAAAGGTGTGCTCCAGTGTCATGCTAACGCGAAAAGTGTGCTCCGGTGGCATGCTGACGGGAGAAGTTGTCTTCCGGTGGCATGCTAATGGAAAGATGTGTCCTACGGTGGCATGCTAACGGGTAAAGATGGGCTACAGTGGCATGCTAACAGTAAAGGTGTGCTCCGGTGGCATGCTAACGGGAAAAGGTGTGTTCCGGTGGCATGCTAACGGAAAAGTTGTGCTCCGGTGGCATGCTAACAGTAAAAGGTGTGCTCTGGTGGCATGCTAACAGGAAAAAGTGTGCTCCGGTGGCATGCTAATGGGAAAGGCGGGCTCCGGTGGCATGCTAATGGTTAAAGGTGTGCCCCGTTGGCATGCTAACGGAAAAACGTGTGCTCCTGTGGCATGCTAACGGGGAAAGGTGTGCTGCGGTGGCATGCTAACGGTAAAGGCGGGCTCCGGTGGCATGCAAATGATAAAACGTGTGCTATCGTGGCATGCTAATGGGAAAAGGTGTGCTGCGGTGGCATGATAACGGTAAAGGTGTGCTCCGGTGGCATGCTAATGGTTAAAGGTGTGCTCCAGTGGCATGCTAATGGAAAAAGGTGTGCTCCGTTGGCATGCTAATGTTAAAGGTGTGCTCCGGTGGCATGCTAACGGGAAAAGGTGTACTACGGTGACAAGCTAACGGTAAAGGTGTGCTCCAGTGTCATGCTAACGCGAAAAGTGTGCTCCGGTGGCATGCTGACGGGAGAAGTTGTCTTCCGGTGGCATGCTAATGGAAAGAGGTGTCCTACGGTGGCATGTTAACGGGTAAAGATGGGCTACGGTGGCATGCTAACAGTAAAGGTGTGCTCCGGTGGCATGCTAACGGAAAAGTTGTGCTCCGGTGGCATGCTAACAGTAAAAGGTATGCTCTGGTGGCATGCTAACAGGAAAAAGTGTGCTCCGGTGGCATGCTAATGGGAAAGGCGGGCTCCGGTGGCATGCTAATGGTTAAAGGTGTGCCCCGTTGGCATGCTAACGGAAAAACGTGTCCTCCGGTGGCATGCTAACGGGGAAAGGTGTGCTGCGGTGGCATGCTAATGGTAAAGGCGGGCTCCGGTGGCATGCAAACGATAAAACGTGTGCTATCATGGCATGCTAACGGTAAAGGTGTGCTCCGGTGGCATGCTAATGGTTAAAGGTGTGCTCCAGTGGCATGCTAATGGAAAAAGGTGTGCTCCGGTGGCATGATAATGTTAAAGGTGTGCTCCTGTGGCATGCTAAAGGGAAAAGGTGTGCTCCAGTGGCATGCTAGTGGTAAAGGGTGTGCTCCGGTGGCATGCTAACGGTAAAGGTGTGCTCCGGTGGTATGCTAACAGGAAAAGGTGTGCTCCGGTGACATGCTAGTGGTAAAAGGTGTGCTCCGGTAGCATGCTAACGGTAAAAGGTGTGCTCCGGTGGCATGCTAAGGGGAAAAGCTGTGCTCTGGTGGCATGCTAATGGTAAAAGGTGTGCTCCGGTGGCATGCTAAGGGGAAAAGCTGTGCTCTGGTGGCATGCTAACGGTAAAAGGTATGCTCCGGTGGCATACTAACGGTAAAAGGTGAGCTCCGGTGGCATGCTAACGGGAAAAGATGTGCTCCGGTGGCATGCTAACGGGAAAATGTGTGCTACGGTGGCCTGCTCATGGTAAAAGGTGTGCTCCGGTGGCATGCTAACGGAAAAAGTGTGCTACGGTGGCATGCTAACGGGAGAACATGTGGTTCGGTGGCATGCTAACTGGAAAAGGTGTGCTCCGGTGGCATGCTAATGGGAGAAGGTGTGCTTCAGTGGCATGCTAACAGGAAAAGGTGTGCTCCGGTGACATGCTAACGGGAGATGGTGTGCTACGATTACATGCTGACGGTAAAAGGTGTGCTCCGGTGGCTTGCCAACAAGAGAAGGTGTGCTACGGTGGCATGCTAACGGCAAAATGTTTGCTCCAGTGGCATGCTAACTGAAAAAGGTGTGCTACGGTGGCATGCTAACGGGGAAAGGTGTGCTACGGTGGCATGCTAACGGTAAAGGTGTGCTCCGGTGGCATGTCAACGGGAAAAGGTGTGCTCCAATGGCATGCTAGCAAGAAAAGGTGTGCTCCGGTGGCATGCTAACGGTAAAGGTGTGCTCCGGTGACATGCTAACGGTGAAAGGTGTGCTCCCGTGGCATGCTAACGGGAAAAGGTGTGCTCCGCTGCCATGTCAATGGGAAAAGGGTGCTCCGATGGCATGCTAACAGGAAAAGGTGTGCTCCGGTGGCATGCTAATGGTAAAGGTGTGCTCCGGTGGCATGCTAACGGTCAAAGGTGTCCTCTGATGGCATGCTAACGGTAAAGGGTGTGCTCCGGTGGCATGCTAATGGTAAAGGTGTGCTTCGGTGGTATGCTAACAGGAAAAGGTGTGCTCCTGTGGCATGCTAACGGGGAAAGAAGTGCTCCGGTGGCATGCTAAACGGGAAAGGTGTCCTCCGTTGGCATGCTAAAGGGAGAAGGTGTGCTACAGTTGCATGCTAATGGGAAAAGGTGGGCTACAGTTGTATGCTAACGGGAAACAGTGTGCTACAGTTGCATGCTAACGGGAAAAGGTGTGCTACAGTTGCATGCTAATAGGAAAAGGTGGGCTACGGTGGCATGGTAACGGGAGAAGGAGTGCTCTGGTGGCATGCTAACGGTAAAACGTGTGCTCCGGTGGCATGCTAATGGTAAAGGTGTGCTCCGGTGGCATGCTAACGGGAAAAGGTGTGCTCCGGTGGGATGCTAACAGGGAAAGTTGTGCTCCGGTGGCATGCTAACGTGAGAAGGTGTGCTACTGTAGCATGCTAAAGGGAAAAGGTGTGCTCCGGTGGCATGCTAAAGGTAAAGGTGTGCTCTGGTGGCATGCTAACGGGAAAAGGTGTGGTACTGTGGCATGCTAACGGGAAAAGGTGTGCTACGGTGGCATGCTAAAGGGAAAAGGTGTTCTCCAGTGGATGATAATGGGGAAAGGTGTGTTCCGGTGGCATGCTAATGGGAGAAGGTGTGCTCCGGTGGCATGCTAACAGGAGAAAATGTGCTCCGGGGGCATGCTAACGGGAAAATGTGTGCTCCGATGGCATGCTAACAGGAAAAGGTGTGCTACGGTGACATGCTAGCGGGAAAAGATGTGCACCGGTGGCATGCTAAAGGAAAAAGGTGTGCTACAGCGGCATACTAACTGGAAAAGGTGTAATACTGTGGCATGCTCACGGTAAAGGTGTGCTCTGGTGGCATGCTGATGGTAAAAGGTGTGCTCCGGTGGCATACTAACGGTAAAAGTTGTGCTCCGGTGGCATGTTAACGGTAAAAGGTGTTTTCCGTTGGCATGCTAACGGTAAAAGGTGTGATACAGTGTCATGCTTAACGATACAAGGTGTGCTCCGGTGGCATGCTAAACGGGAAAGGTGTCCTCCGTTGGCATGCTAAAGGGAGAAGGTGTGCTACAGTTGCATGCTAATGGGAAAAGGTGGGCTACAGTTGTATGCTAACGGGAAACAGTGTGCTACAGTTGCATGCTAACGGGAAAAGGTGTGCTACAGTTGCATGCTAATAGGAAAAGGTGGGCTACGGTGGCATGGTAACGGGAGAAGGAGTGCTCTGGTGGCATGCTAACGGTAAAACGTGTGCTCCGGTGGCATGCTAATGGTAAAGGTGTGCTCCGGTGGCATGCTAACGGGAAAAGGTGTGCTCCGGTGGGATGCTAACAGGGAAAGTTGTGCTCCGGTGGCATGCTAACGTGAGAAGGTGTGCTACTGTAGCATGCTAAAGGGAAAAGGTGTGCTCCGGTGGCATGCTAAAGGTAAAGGTGTGCTCTGGTGGCATGCTAACGGGAAAAGGTGTGGTACTGTGGCATGCTAACGGGAAAAGGTGTGCTACGGTGGCATGCTAAAGGGAAAAGGTGTTCTCCAGTGGATGATAATGGGGAAAGGTGTGTTCCGGTGGCATGCTAATGGGAGAAGGTGTGCTCCGGTGGCATGCTAACAGGAGAAAATGTGCTCCGGGGGCATGCTAACGGGAAAATGTGCGCTCCGATGGCATGCTAACAGGAAAAGGTGTGCTACGGTGACATGCTAGCGGGAAAAGATGTGCACCGGTGGCATGCTAAAGGAAAAAGGTGTGCTACAGCGGCATACTAACTGGAAAAGGTGTAATACTGTGGCATGCTCACGGTAAAGGTGTGCTCTGGTGGCATGCTGATGGTAAAAGGTGTGCTCCGGTGGCATACTAACGGTAAAAGTTGTGCTCCGGTGGCATGTTAACGGTAAAAGGTGTTTTCCGTTGGCATGCTAACGGTAAAAGGT
This sequence comes from Phyllobates terribilis, assembly GCF_046119375.1. Lineage (NCBI taxonomy): Eukaryota > Metazoa > Chordata > Amphibia > Anura > Dendrobatidae > Phyllobates > Phyllobates terribilis. The sequence continues at coordinate 122,098 of NW_027363861.1, read as the reverse complement.
GTGATACAGTGTCATGCTTAACGATACAAGGTGTGCTCCGGTGGCATGCTAACGGGAAAAGGTGTGCTCCAGTGGCATGCTAACACGGAAAGGTGTGATCCGGTGGCTTGCTAACGTGAGAAAGTGTGCTCCGGTGGCATGCTAACGAGAAGAGGAGCGCTACGGTGGCATGCTAACGGGAAAAGGTGTTCTCCGGTGGCATGCTAACGATACAAGGTGTGCTCCGGTGGCATGCTAACGGGAAAAGGGGTGCTCCGGTGGCATGCTAATACGGAAAGGTGTGCTCCGGTGGCATGCTAACGTGAGAAAGAGTGCTACGGTGGCATGCTAACGAGAAGAGGAGCGCTACGGTGGCATGCTAATGGGAAAAGGTGTGCCATGGTGGCATGCTAACAGTAAAAGGTGTGCTCCGGTGGCTTGCTTTTGGTAAAAGGTGTGCTCCGGTGGCATGCTAACGATACAAGATGTGCTCCGGTGGCATGTTAACGGGAAAAGGAGTAATACTGTGGCATGCTCACGGTAAAGGTGTGCTCTGGTGGCATGTTAATGGTAAAAGGTGTTCTCCGTTGGCATGCTAACGGTAAAAGGTGTGATACGTTGTCATGCTTAACGATACAAGGTGTGCTCCGGTGGCATGCTAACGGGAAAAGGTGTGCTCCAGTGGCATGCTAACAAGGAAAGGTGTGCTCCAGTGGCATGCTAACGTGGGAAAGTGTGCTACGGTGGCATGCTAACGAGAAGAGGAGCGCTACGGTGGCATGCTAACGGGAAAAGGTGTGCTCCGGTGGCATGCTAACGATACAAGGTGTGCTCCGGTGGCAAGATAACGGGAAAAGGTGTGCTCCGGTGGCATGCAAACACGGAAAGGTGTGCTCCGGTGGCATGCTAACGTGAGAAAGTGTGCTACGGTGGCATGCTAACGAGAAGGGGTGCGCTATGGTGGCATGCTAACGGGAAGAGGTGCGCTATGGTGGCATGCTAACAGTAAAAGGTGTGCTCCGGTGGCTTGCTTTCGGTAAAAGGTGTGCTCCGGTGGCTTGCTTTCAGTAAGAGGTGTGCTCCGGTGGCATGCTAACGATACAAGATGTGCTCCGGTGGCATGCTAACGGGAAAAGGTGTGCTCCGGTGGCATGCTAACAGGGAAAGGTGTGCTCCGGTGGCATACTAACGGTAAAAGGTGTGCTCCGGTGGCATGTTAACGGTAAAAGGTGTTCTCCGTTGGCATGCTAACGGTAAAAGGTGTGCTACGGTGGCATGCTAACGATACAAGGTGTGCTCTGGTGGCATGCTAACGGGAAAAGGTGTGCTCCGATGGCATGCTAACACGGAAAGGTGTGCTCCGGTGGCATGCTAACGTGAGAAAGTGTGTTACGGTGGCATGCTAATGAGAAGAGGTGCGCTACGGTGGCATGCTAACGGGAAAGGTGTGCTCCGGTGGCATGCTAACGATACAAGGTGTGCTCCGGTGGCATGCTAATGGGAAAAGGTGTGCTCCGGTGACATGCTAACACGGAAAGGTGTGCTCCGGTCGCATGCTAACGTAAGAAAGTGTGCTACAATGGCATGCTAACGAGAAGAGGTGCGCTATGGTGGCATGCAAACGGGAAAAGGTGTGCTATGGTGGCATGGTAACTGTAAAAGGTGTGCTCTGGTGGCTTCCTTTCGGTAAAATGTGTGCTCTGGTGGCATGCTAGCGATACAAGATGTGCTCCGGTGGCATGCTAACGGGAAAAGGTGTGCTCCGGTGGCATGCTAACAGGGAAAGGTGTGCTCCGGTGGCATGCTAACGGGAGAAGGTGTGCTACTGTGGCATGCTAACAAGAAAAGGTGTGCTACAGTGGCATGCTAACTGGAAAAGGTGTGCTATGATGGCATGCTAACGGGAGAAGGTGTGCTCCAGTGGCATGCTAACAGGAGAAAATGTGCTCCGGGGGCATGCTAACGGGAAAATGTGTGCTCCGGTTGCATGCTAACGGGAAAAGGTGTGCTCCGGTGACATGCTAGCGGGAAAAGGTGTGCACCGGTGGCATGCTAATGGAAAAAGGTGTGCTACAGCGGCATACTAATGGGAAAAGGTGTAATACTGTGGCATGCTCATGGTAAAGGTGTGCTCTGGTGGCATGCTGATGGTAAAAGGTGTGCTCCAGTGGCATACTAACGGTAAAAGGTGTGCTCCGGTGGCATGTTAACGGTAAAAGGTTTTCTCCGTTGGCATGCTAACGGTAAAAGGTGTGCTACGGTGGCATGCTAACGATACAAGGTGTGCTCTGGTGGCATGCTAACAGGAAAAGGTGTGCTCCGGTGGCATGCTAACACGGAAAGGTGTGCTCCATTCGCATGCTAACGTAAGAAAGTGTGCTACAATGGCATGCTAACGAGAAGAGGTGCGCTACGGTGGCATGCAAACGGGAAAAGGTGTGCTATGGTGGCATGCTAACGGTAAAACGTGTGCTCTGCTGGCTTTCTTTCGGTAAAATGTGTGCTCTGGTGGCATGCTAGCGATACAAGATGTGCTCCGGTGGCATGCTAATGGGAAAAGGTGTGCTCCGGTGGCATGCTAACAGGGAAAGGTGTGCTCCGGTGGCATGCTAACGGAAGAAGGTGTGCTACTGTGGCATGCTAACAAGAAAAGGTGTGCTACAGTGGCATGCTAACTGGAAAAGGTGTGCTATGATGGCATGCTAATGGTAAAATGTGTGCTATGGTGGCATGCTAACGGTAAAAGGTGTGCAACGGTGGCATGATAACGGTAAAAGGTGTGCTCCGGTGGCATGCTAACGGGAAAAGGTGTGCAACGGTGGCATGCTAACAGGAAAAGGTGTGCTCCGGTGGCATGCTAACGGGAAAAGGTGTGCTCCGGTGGCATGCTAACGGGAAAAGGTGTGCTCCGGTGGCATGCTAACGGAAAAAGGTGTGCTCCGGTGGCATGCTGATGGTAAAAGGTGTGCTCCGGCGGCATGCTAACGGTAAAAGGTGTTCTCCGTTGGCATGCTAACAGTTAAACGTGTGCTCAGGTGGCACGCTAACGATGCAAGGTGTGCTCTTGTGGCATGCTAACGGGAAAAGGTGTACTCCGGTGGAATGCTGACAGGGAAAGTTGTGCTCCGGCGGCATGCTAACGTGAGAAGGTGTCCTACTGTGGCATGCTAACAAGAAAAGGTGTGCTACAGTGGTATGCTAACGGGAAAAGGTGTGCTATGGTGGCATGCTAATGGGAAAAGGTGTGCTATCGTGGCAAGCTAACGGTAAAAGGTGTGCAACGGTGGCATGATAACGGAAAAAGGTGTGCTCCGGTGGCATGCAAACGGGAAAAGCAGTGCAACGGTGGCATGCTAACAGGAAAAGGTGTGCTCCGGTGGCATGCTAACGGGAAAAGGTGTTCTCCGGTGGCATGCTAACGGGAAAAGGTGTGCTCCGGTGGCATGCTAACGGAAAAAGGTGTGCTCTGGTGGCATGCTGATGGTAAAAGGTGTGCTCCGGTGGCATGCTAACGGTAAAAGGTGTTCTCCGTTGGCATGCTAACAGTTAAACGTGTGCTCAGGTGGCATGCTAACGATACAAGGTGTGCTCTTGTGGCATGCTAACGGGAAAAGGTGTACTCCGGTGGAATGCTGACAGGGAAAGTTGTGCTCCGGCGGCATGCTAACGTGAGAAGGTGTGCTACTGTAGCATGCTAACGGGAAAAGGTGTGCTCCAGTGGCATGCTAAAGGTAAAGGTGTGCTCTGGTGGCATGCTAACGGGAAAAGGTGTGGTACTGTGGCATGCTAACGGGAATAGATGTGCTACGGTGGCATGCTAAAGGGAAAAGGTGTTCTCCAGTGGATGCTAACGGGGAAAGGTGTGTTCCGGTGGCATGCTAATGGGAGAAGGTGTGCTCCGGTGGCATGCTAACAGGAGAAAATGTGCTCCGGGGGCATGCTAACGGGAAAATGTGTGCTCCGGTGGCATGCTGATGGTAAAAGGTGTGCTCTAGTGGCTTACTAATGGTAAAAGGTGTGCTCCGGTGGCATGTTAACGGTAAGAGGTGTTCTCCGTTGGCATGCTAACGGTAAAAGGTGTGCTACGGTGGCATGCTAACGATACAAGGTGTGCTCCGGTGGCAAGATAACGGAAAAAGGCGTGCTCGGGTGGCATGCAAACACGGAAAGGTGTGCTCCGGTGGCATGCTAACATGAGAAAGTGTGCTACGGTGGCATGCTAACGAGAAGAGGTGCGCTATGGTGGCATGCTAACGGGAAGAGGTGTGCTATGGTGGCATGCTAACAGTAAAAGGTGTGCTCCTGTGGCTTGCTTTCGGTAAAAGGTGTGCTCCGGTGGCATGCTAACGATACAAGATGTGCTCCGGTGGCATGCTAACGGGAAAAGGTGTGCTCCGGTGGCATGCTAACAGGGAAAGGGGTGCTCCGGTGGCATGCTAACGGGAGAACGTGTCCTACTGTGGCATGCTAACAAGAAAAGGTGTGCTACAGTGGTATGCTAACGGGAAAAGGTGTGCAACGGTGGCATGATAACGGAAAAAGGTGTGCTCCGGTGGCATGCTAACGGGAAAAGGTGTGCAACGGTGGCATGCTAACAGGAAAAGGTGTGCTCCGGTGGCATGCTAACGGGAAAAGGTGTGCTCCGGTGGCATGCTAACGGAAAAAAGTGTGCTCAGGTGGCATGCTAACGGGAAAAGCTGTGCTCCGGTGGCATGCCAATGGAAAAAGGTATGCTACGGTGGAGTGCTAATGGGAGAAGGTGTGCTCTGGTGGCATGCTAACGGTAAAAGGTGTGCTCCAGTGGCATGCTAGCGGTAAAAGGTATGCTCCGGTGGCATGCTAACTAAAAAAGTTATGCTCCAGTGGCATGATATTGGGAAAAGGTGTGCAACGGTGGAATGCTAACGGCAGAAGGTGTGCTCCGGTGGGAACAATGGGAAAAGGTGTGCTCCGGTGGCATGCTAACGGGAAAATGTGTGCAACGGTGGCATGCTAACGGAAAAAGGTGTGCAATGGAGGCATGCTAACGGTAAAAGGTGCGCTCCAGTGGCATGCTAGTGGTAAAAGGTATGCTCCGGTGTCATGCTAACGGAAAAAGGTATGCTCCAGTGGCATGATATTGGGAAAAGGTGTGCAACGGTGGCATGCTAACGGCAGAAGGTGTGCTCCGGTGGGAACAATGGGAAAAGGTGTGCTCCGGTGGCATGCTAACGGGAAAATGTGTGCAACGGTGGCATGCTAACGGAAAAAGGTGTGCAATGGTGGCATGCTAACGGTAAAAGGTGTGCTCCAGTGGCATGGTAATGGGAAAAGGTATGCTCCGGGGGTATGATAACGGGAAAAGGTGTCCAACGTTGGCATGCTAACAGGAGAAGGTGTGCTCCGGTGGCAACAACTGGAAAAGGTGTGCTCCGGTGGCATGCTAACGAGAAAAGGTGTGCAACAGTGGCATGCTAACTGGAAAAGGTGAGCAATGGTGGCATGCTAACGATACAAGATGTGCTCCGGTGGCATGCTAATGGGAAAAGGTGTGCTCCAGTGGCATGCTAACAGGGAAAGGTGTGCTCCGGTGGCATGCTAAAGGGAGAATGTGTGCTACTGTGGCATGCTAACAAGAAAAAGTGTGCTACAGTGGCATGCTAATGGGAAAAGGTGTGCTATGGTGGCTTGCTAACTGTAAAAGGTGTGCAATGGTGGTATGATAACGAAAAAGGTGTGCTCCGGTGGCATGCTAAAGGGAAAAGGTGTTCTCCAGTGGATGCTAACGGGGAAAGGTGTGTTCCGGTGGCATGCTAACGGGAGAAGGTGTGCTCCGGGGGCATGCTAACGGGAAAATGTGTGCTCCGGTTGCATGCTAATGGGAAAAGGTGTGCTCCGGTGACATGCTAGCGGGAAAAGGTGTGCACAGGTGGCATGCTAATGGAAAAAGGTGTACTACAGCTGCATACTAATGGGAAAAGGTGTATTACTGTGGCATGCTCACGGTAAAGGTGTGCTCTGGTGGCATGCTGATGGTAAAAGGTGTGCTCCAGTGGCATACTAACGGTAAAAGGTGTGCTCAGGTGGCATGTTAACGGTAAAAGGTGTGCTCCGGTGGCATGCTAACGGGAAAAGGTGTGCTCCAGTGGCATGCTAACGGTAAAGTTGTGCTTCGGTGGCATGCTAACGATACAAGGTGTGCTCCGGTGGCATGCTAACGGGAAAAGGTGTGCTCCGGTGGCATGCTAACACGGAAAGGTGTGCTCCGGTGGCATGCTAACGTGAGAAAGTGGCATGCTAACGATAAGAGGTGCGCTACGGTGGCATGCTAACGGGAAAAGGGGTGCTCCGGTGGCATGCTAACGATACAAGGTGTGCTTCGGTGGCATGCTAACGGGAAAAGGTGTGCTCCGGTGGCATGCTAACACGGAAAGGTGTGCTCCGGTCGCATGCTAACGAGAAGAGGTGAGCTATGGTGGCATGCTAACGGAAAAGGTGTGCTATGGTGGCATGCTAACGGTAAAAGGTGTGCTCCGGTGGCTTGCTTTCGGTTAAACGTGTGCTCCGGTGGCATGCTAGCGATACAAGATGTGCTCCGGTGGCATGCTAATGGGAAAATGTGTGCTCCGGTGGCATGCTAACAGGGAAAGGTGTGCTCCGGTGGCATGCTAACGGGAGAAGGTGTCCTACTGTGGCATGCTAACAAGAAAAGGTGTGCTACAGTGGCATGCTAACGGGAAAAGGTGTGCTATGGTGGCATGCTAATGGGAAAAGGTGTGCTATCGTGGCATGCTAACGGTAAAAGGTGTGCAACGGTGGCATGATAACGGAAAAAGGTGTGCTCCGGTGGCATGCTAACGGGAAAAGGTGTGCTCCGGTGGCATGCTAACGGAAAAAAGGATGCTCCTGTGGCATGCTAACGGGAAAATCTGTGCTCCGGTGGCATGCCAATGGAAAAAGGTATGCTACGGTGGAATGCTAATGGGAGAAGGTGTGCTCTGGTGGCATGCTAACGGTAAAAGGTGTGCTCCAGTGGCATGCTAGCGGTAAAAGGTGTGCTCTGGTGGCATGCTAACGGAAAAAGGTATGCTCCAGTGCCATGATATTGGGAAAAGGTGTGCAACGGTGGAATGCTAACGGCAGAAGGTGTGCTGCGGTGGGAACAATGGGAAAAGGTGTGCTCCGTTGGCATGCTAACGGGAAAATGTGTGCAATGGAGGCATGCTAACGGTAAAAAGTGTGCTCCGGTGGCATGCTAACGGGAAAAGGTATGCTCCGGTGGTATGATAGCGGGAAAAGGTGTGCAACGGTGGCATGCTAACAGGAGAAGGTGTGCTTCGGTGGCAACAACGGGAAAAGGTGTGCTCCGGTGGCAAGATAACGGGAAAAGGTGTGCTCCGGTGGCATGCAAACACGGAAAGGTGTGCTCCGGTGGCATGCTAACGTGAGAAAGTGTGCTACGGTGGCATGCTAACGAGAAGGGGTGCGCTATGGTGGCATGCTAACGGGAAGAGGTGCGCTATGGTGGCATGCTAACAGTAAAAGGTGTGCTCCGGTGGCTTGCTTTCGGTAAAAGGTGTGCTCCGGTGGTTTGCTTTCAGTAAGAGGTGTGCTCCGGTGGCATGCTAACGATACAAGATGTGCTCCGGTGGCATGCTAACGGGAAAAGGTGTGCTCCGGTGGCATGCTAACAGGGAAAGGTGTGCTCCGGTGGCATACTAACGGTAAAAGGTGTGCTCCGGTGGCATGTTAACGGTAAAAGGTGTTCTCCGTTGGCATGCTAACGGTAAAAGGTGTGCTACGGTGGCATGCTAACGATACAAGGTGTGCTCTGGTGGCATGCTAACGGGAAAAGGTGTGCTCCGATGGCATGCTAACACGGAAAGGTGTGCTCCGGTGGCATGCTAACGTGAGAAAGTGTGTTACGGTGGCATGCTAATGAGAAGAGGTGCGCTACGGTGGCATGCTAACGGGAAAGGTGTGCTCCGGTGGCATGCTAACGATACAAGGTGTGCTCCGGTGGCATGCTAATGGGAAAAGGTGTGCTCCGGTGACATGCTAACACGGAAAGGTGTGCTCCGGTCGCATGCTAACGTAAGAAAGTGTGCTACAATGGCATGCTAACGAGAAGAGGTGCGCTATGGTGGCATGCAAACGGGAAAAGGTGTGCTATGGTGGCATGGTAACTGTAAAAGGTGTGCTCTGGTGGCTTCCTTTCGGTAAAATGTGTGCTCTGGTGGCATGCTAGCGATACAAGATGTGCTCCGGTGGCATGCTAACGGGAAAAGGTGTGCTCCGGTGGCATGCTAACAGGGAAAGGTGTGCTCCGGTGGCATGCTAACGGGAGAAGGTGTGCTACTGTGGCATGCTAACAAGAAAAGGTGTGCTACAGTGGCATGCTAACTGGAAAAGGTGTGCTATGATGGCATGCTAACGGGAGAAGGTGTGCTCCAGTGGCATGCTAACAGGAGAAAATGTGCTCCGGGGGCATGCTAACGGGAAAATGTGTGCTCCGGTTGCATGCTAACGGGAAAAGGTGTGCTCCGGTGACATGCTAGCGGGAAAAGGTGTGCACCGGTGGCATGCTAATGGAAAAAGGTGTGCTACAGCGGCATACTAATGGGAAAAGGTGTAATACTGTGGCATGCTCATGGTAAAGGTGTGCTCTGGTGGCATGCTGATGGTAAAAGGTGTGCTCCAGTGGCATACTAACGGTAAAAGGTGTGTTCCGGTGGCATGTTAACGGTAAAAGGTTTTCTCCGTTGGCATGCTAACGGTAAAAGGTGTGCTACGGTGGCATGCTAACGATACAAGGTGTGCTCTGGTGGCATGCTAACAGGAAAAGGTGTGCTCCGGTGGCATGCTAACACGGAAAGGTGTGCTCCATTCGCATGCTAACGTAAGAAAGTGTGCTACAATGGCATGCTAACGAGAAGAGGTGCGCTACGGTGGCATGCAAACGGGAAAAGGTGTGCTATGGTGGCATGCTAACGGTAAAACGTGTGCTCTGCTGGCTTTCTTTCGGTAAAATGTGTGCTCTGGTGGCATGCTAGCGATACAAGATGTGCTCCGGTGGCATGCTAATGGGAAAAGGTGTGCTCCGGTGGCATGCTAACAGGGAAAGGTGTGCTCCGGTGGCATGCTAACGGAAGAAGGTGTGCTACTGTGGCATGCTAACAAGAAAAGGTGTGCTACAGTGGCATGCTAACTGGAAAAGGTGTGCTATGATGGCATGCTAATGGTAAAATGTGTGCTATGGTGGCATGCTAACGGTAAAAGGTGTGCAACGGTGGCATGATAACGGTAAAAGGTGTGCTCCGGTGGCATGCTAACGGGAAAAGGTGTGCAACGGTGGCATGCTAACAGGAAAAGGTGTGCTCCGGTGGCATGCTAACGGGAAAAGGTGTGCTCCGGTGGCATGCTAACGGGAAAAGGTGTGCTCCGGTGGCATGCTAACGGAAAAAGGTGTGCTCCGGTGGCATGCTGATGGTAAAAGGTGTGCTCCGGCGGCATGCTAACGGTAAAAGGTGTTCTCCGTTGGCATGCTAACAGTTAAACGTGTGCTCAGGTGGCACGCTAACGATGCAAGGTGTGCTCTTGTGGCATGCTAACGGGAAAAGGTGTACTCCGGTGGAATGCTGACAGGGAAAGTTGTGCTCCGGCGGCATGCTAACGTGAGAAGGTGTCCTACTGTGGCATGCTAACAAGAAAAGGTGTGCTACAGTGGTATGCTAACGGGAAAAGGTGTGCTATGGTGGCATGCTAATGGGAAAAGGTGTGCTATCGTGGCAAGCTAACGGTAAAAGGTGTGCAACGGTGGCATGATAACGGAAAAAGGTGTGCTCCGGTGGCATGCAAACGGGAAAAGCAGTGCAACGGTGGCATGCTAACAGGAAAAGGTGTGCTCCGGTGGCATGCTAACGGGAAAAGGTGTTCTCCGGTGGCATGCTAACGGGAAAAGGTGTGCTCCGGTGGCATGCTAACGGAAAAAGGTGTGCTCTGGTGGCATGCTGATGGTAAAAGGTGTGCTCCGGTGGCATGCTAACGGTAAAAGGTGTTCTCCGTTGGCATGCTAACAGTTAAACGTGTGCTCAGGTGGCATGCTAACGATACAAGGTGTGCTCTTGTGGCATGCTAACGGGAAAAGGTGTACTCCGGTGGAATGCTGACAGGGAAAGTTGTGCTCCGGCGGCATGCTAACGTGAGAAGGTGTGCTACTGTAGCATGCTAACGGGAAAAGGTGTGCTCCAGTGGCATGCTAAAGGTAAAGGTGTGCTCTGGTGGCATGCTAACGGGAAAAGGTGTGGTACTGTGGCATGCTAACGGGAATAGATGTGCTACGGTGGCATGCTAAAGGGAAAAGGTGTTCTCCAGTGGATGCTAACGGGGAAAGGTGTGTTCCGGTGGCATGCTAATGGGAGAAGGTGTGCTCCGGTGGCATGCTAACAGGAGAAAATGTGCTCCGGGGGCATGCTAACAGGGAAAGGTGTGCTCCGGTGGCATGCTAACGGGAGAAGGTGTGCTACTGTGGCATGCTAACAAGAAAAGGTGTGCTACAGTGGCATGCTAACTGGAAAAGGTGTGCTATGATGGCATGCTAACGGGAGAAGGTGTGCTCCAGTGGCATGCTAACAGGAGAAAATGTGCTCCGGGGGCATGCTAACGGGAAAATGTGTGCTCCGGTTGCATGCTAACGGGAAAAGGTGTGCTCCGGTGACATGCTAGCGGGAAAAGGTGTGCACCGGTGGCATGCTAATGGAAAAAGGTGTGCTACAGCGGCATACTAATGGGAAAAGGTGTAATACTGTGGCATGCTCATGGTAAAGGTGTGCTCTGGTGGCATGCTGATGGTAAAAGGTGTGCTCCAGTGGCATACTAACGGTAAAAGGTGTGCTCCGGTGGCATGTTAACGGTAAAAGGTTTTCTCCGTTGGCATGCTAACGGTAAAAGGTGTGCTACGGTGGCATGCTAACGATACAAGGTGTGCTCTGGTGGCATGCTAACAGGAAAAGGTGTGCTCCGGTGGCATGCTAACACGGAAAGGTGTGCTCCATTCGCATGCTAACGTAAGAAAGTGTGCTACAATGGCATGCTAACGAGAAGAGGTGCGCTACGGTGGCATGCAAACGGGAAAAGGTGTGCTATGGTGGCATGCTAACGGTAAAACGTGTGCTCTGCTGGCTTTCTTTCGGTAAAATGTGTGCTCTGGTGGCATGCTAGCGATACAAGATGTGCTCCGGTGGCATGCTAATGGGAAAAGGTGTGCTCCGGTGGCATGCTAACAGGGAAAGGTGTGCTCCGGTGGCATGCTAACGGAAGAAGGTGTGCTACTGTGGCATGCTAACAAGAAAAGGTGTGCTACAGTGGCATGCTAACTGGAAAAGGTGTGCTATGATGGCATGCTAATGGTAAAATGTGTGCTATGGTGGCATGCTAACGGTAAAAGGTGTGCAACGGTGGCATGATAACGGTAAAAGGTGTGCTCCGGTGGCATGCTAACGGGAAAAGGTGTGCAACGGTGGCATGCTAACAGGAAAAGGTGTGCTCCGGTGGCATGCTAACGGGAAAAGGTGTGCTCCGGTGGCATGCTAACGGGAAAAGGTGTGCTCCGGTGGCATGCTAACGGAAAAAGGTGTGCTCCGGTGGCATGCTGATGGTAAAAGGTGTGCTCCGGCGGCATGCTAACGGTAAAAGGTGTTCTCCGTTGGCATGCTAACAGTTAAACGTGTGCTCAGGTGGCACGCTAACGATGCAAGGTGTGCTCTTGTGGCATGCTAACGGGAAAAGGTGTACTCCGGTGGAATGCTGACAGGGAAAGTTGTGCTCCGGCGGCATGCTAACGTGAGAAGGTGTCCTACTGTGGCATGCTAACAAGAAAAGGTGTGCTACAGTGGTATGCTAACGGGAAAAGGTGTGCTATGGTGGCATGCTAATGGGAAAAGGTGTGCTATCGTGGCAAGCTAACGGTAAAAGGTGTGCAACGGTGGCATGATAACGGAAAAAGGTGTGCTCCGGTGGCATGCAAACGGGAAAAGCAGTGCAACGGTGGCATGCTAACAGGAAAAGGTGTGCTCCGGTGGCATGCTAACGGGAAAAGGTGTTCTCCGGTGGCATGCTAACGGGAAAAGGTGTGCTCCGGTGGCATGCTAACGGAAAAAGGTGTGCTCTGGTGGCATGCTGATGGTAAAAGGTGTGCTCCGGTGGCATGCTAACGGTAAAAGGTGTTCTCCGTTGGCATGCTAACAGTTAAACGTGTGCTCAGGTGGCATGCTAACGATACAAGGTGTGCTCTTGTGGCATGCTAACGGGAAAAGGTGTACTCCGGTGGAATGCTGACAGGGAAAGTTGTGCTCCGGCGGCATGCTAACGTGAGAAGGTGTGCTACTGTAGCATGCTAACGGGAAAAGGTGTGCTCCAGTGGCATGCTAAAGGTAAAGGTGTGCTCTGGTGGCATGCTAACGGGAAAAGGTGTGGTACTGTGGCATGCTAACGGGAATAGATGTGCTACGGTGGCATGCTAAAGGGAAAAGGTGTTCTCCAGTGGATGCTAACGGGGAAAGGTGTGTTCCGGTGGCATGCTAATGGGAGAAGGTGTGCTCCGGTGGCATGCTAACAGGAGAAAATGTGCTCCGGGGGCATGCTAACGGGAAAATGTGTGCTCCGGTGGCATGCTGATGGTAAAAGGTGTGCTCTAGTGGCTTACTAATGGTAAAAGGTGTGCTCCGGTGGCATGTTAACGGTAAGAGGTGTTCTCCGTTGGCATGCTAACGGTAAAAGGTGTGCTACGGTGGCATGCTAACGATACAAGGTGTGCTCCGGTGGCAAGATAACGGAAAAAGGCGTGCTCGGGTGGCATGCAAACACGGAAAGGTGTGCTCCGGTGGCATGCTAACATGAGAAAGTGTGCTACGGTGGCATGCTAACGAGAAGAGGTGCGCTATGGTGGCATGCTAACGGGAAGAGGTGTGCTATGGTGGCATGCTAACAGTAAAAGGTGTGCTCCTGTGGCTTGCTTTCGGTAAAAGGTGTGCTCCGGTGGCATGCTAACGATACAAGATGTGCTCCGGTGGCATGCTAACGGGAAAAGGTGTGCTCCGGTGGCATGCTAACAGGGAAAGGGGTGCTCCGGTGGCATGCTAACGGGAGAACGTGTCCTACTGTGGCATGCTAACAAGAAAAGGTGTGCTACAGTGGTATGCTAACGGGAAAAGGTGTGCAACGGTGGCATGATAACGGAAAAAGGTGTGCTCCGGTGGCATGCTAACGGGAAAAGGTGTGCAACGGTGGCATGCTAACAGGAAAAGGTGTGCTCCGGTGGCATGCTAACGGGAAAAGGTGTGCTCCGGTGGCATGCTAACGGAAAAAAGTGTGCTCAGGTGGCATGCTAACGGGAAAAGCTGTGCTCCGGTGGCATGCCAATGGAAAAAGGTATGCTACGGTGGAGTGCTAATGGGAGAAGGTGTGCTCTGGTGGCATGCTAACGGTAAAAGGTGTGCTCCAGTGGCATGCTAGCGGTAAAAGGTATGCTCCGGTGGCATGCTAACTAAAAAAGTTATGCTCCAGTGGCATGATATTGGGAAAAGGTGTGCAACGGTGGAATGCTAACGGCAGAAGGTGTGCTCCGGTGGGAACAATGGGAAAAGGTGTGCTCCGGTGGCATGCTAACGGGAAAATGTGTGCAACGGTGGCATGCTAACGGAAAAAGGTGTGCAATGGAGGCATGCTAACGGTAAAAGGTGCGCTCCAGTGGCATGCTAGTGGTAAAAGGTATGCTCCGGTGTCATGCTAACGGAAAAAGGTATGCTCCAGTGGCATGATATTGGGAAAAGGTGTGCAACGGTGGCATGCTAACGGCAGAAGGTGTGCTCCGGTGGGAACAATGGGAAAAGGTGTGCTCCGGTGGCATGCTAACGGGAAAATGTGTGCAACGGTGGCATGCTAACGGAAAAAGGTGTGCAATGGTGGCATGCTAACGGTAAAAGGTGTGCTCCAGTGGCATGGTAATGGGAAAAGGTATGCTCCGGGGGTATGATAACGGGAAAAGGTGTCCAACGTTGGCATGCTAACAGGAGAAGGTGTGCTCCGGTGGCAACAACTGGAAAAGGTGTGCTCCGGTGGCATGCTAACGAGAAAAGGTGTGCAACAGTGGCATGCTAACTGGAAAAGGTGAGCAATGGTGGCATGCTAACGATACAAGATGTGCTCCGGTGGCATGCTAATGGGAAAAGGTGTGCTCCAGTGGCATGCTAACAGGGAAAGGTGTGCTCCGGTGGCATGCTAAAGGGAGAATGTGTGCTACTGTGGCATGCTAACAAGAAAAAGTGTGCTACAGTGGCATGCTAATGGGAAAAGGTGTGCTATGGTGGCTTGCTAACTGTAAAAGGTGTGCAATGGTGGTATGATAACGAAAAAGGTGTGCTCCGGTGGCATGCTAAAGGGAAAAGGTGTTCTCCAGTGGATGCTAACGGGGAAAGGTGTGTTCCGGTGGCATGCTAACGGGAGAAGGTGTGCTCCGGGGGCATGCTAACGGGAAAATGTGTGCTCCGGTTGCATGCTAATGGGAAAAGGTGTGCTCCGGTGACATGCTAGCGGGAAAAGGTGTGCACAGGTGGCATGCTAATGGAAAAAGGTGTACTACAGCTGCATACTAATGGGAAAAGGTGTATTACTGTGGCATGCTCACGGTAAAGGTGTGCTCTGGTGGCATGCTGATGGTAAAAGGTGTGCTCCAGTGGCATACTAACGGTAAAAGGTGTGCTCAGGTGGCATGTTAACGGTAAAAGGTGTGCTCCGGTGGCATGCTAACGGGAAAAGGTGTGCTCCAGTGGCATGCTAACGGTAAAGTTGTGCTTCGGTGGCATGCTAACGATACAAGGTGTGCTCCGGTGGCATGCTAACGGGAAAAGGTGTGCTCCGGTGGCATGCTAACACGGAAAGGTGTGCTCCGGTGGCATGCTAACGTGAGAAAGTGGCATGCTAACGAGAAGAGGTGCGCTACGGTGGCATGCTAACGGGAAAAGGGGTGCTCCGGTGGCATGCTAACGATACAAGGTGTGCTTCGGTGGCATGCTAACGGGAAAAGGTGTGCTCCGGTGGCATGCTAACACGGAAAGGTGTGCTCCGGTCGCATGCTAACGAGAAGAGGTGAGCTATGGTGGCATGCTAACGGAAAAGGTGTGCTATGGTGGCATGCTAATGGTAAAAGGTGTGCTCCGGTGGCTTGCTTTCGGTTAAACGTGTGCTCCGGTGGCATGCTAGCGATACAAGATGTGCTCCGGTGGCATGCTAATGGGAAAATGTGTGCTCCGGTGGCATGCTAACAGGGAAAGGTGTGCTCCGGTGGCATGCTAACGGGAGAAGGTGTCCTACTGTGGCATGCTAACAAGAAAAGGTGTGCTACAGTGGCATGCTAACGGGAAAAGGTGTGCTATGGTGGCATGCTAATGGGAAAAGGTGTGCTATCGTGGCATGCTAACGGTAAAAGGTGTGCAACGGTGGCATGATAACGGAAAAAGGTGTGCTCCGGTGGCATGCTAACGGGAAAAGGTGTGCTCCGGTGGCATGCTAACGGAAAAAAGGATGCTCCTGTGGCATGCTAACGGGAAAATCTGTGCTCCGGTGGCATGCCAATGGAAAAAGGTATGCTACGGTGGAATGCTAATGGGAGAAGGTGTGCTCTGGTGGCATGCTAACGGTAAAAGGTGTGCTCCAGTGGCATGCTAGCGGTAAAAGGTGTGCTCTGGTGGCATGCTAACGGAAAAAGGTATGCTCCAGTGCCATGATATTGGGAAAAGGTGTGCAACGGTGGAATGCTAACGGCAGAAGGTGTGCTGCGGTGGGAACAATGGGAAAAGGTGTGCTCCGTTGGCATGCTAACGGGAAAATGTGTGCAATGGAGGCATGCTAACGGTAAAAAGTGTGCTCCGGTGGCATGCTAACGGGAAAAGGTATGCTCCGGTGGTATGATAGCGGGAAAAGGTGTGCAACGGTGGCATGCTAACAGGAGAAGGTGTGCTTCGGTGGCAACAACGGGAAAAGGTGTGCTGCGGTGGCATGCTAACGAGAAAAGGTGTGCAACGGTGGCATGCTAACGGGAAAAGGTGTGCAATGGTGGCATGCTAACGGTAAAAGGTGTGTTCCGGTGGCATGCTAACGTGAAAAGGTGTGTTCCGGTAGCATGCTAACGATACAAGATGTGCTCCGGTGGAATGCTAATGGGAAAAGGTGTGCTCCGGTGGTATGCTAACAGGGAAAGGTGTGCTCCGGTGGCATGCTAACGGGAGAAGGTGTGCTACTGTGGCATGCTAACAATAGAAGGTGTGATACAGTGGCATGCTAACGGGAAAATGTGTGCTATGGTGGCTTGCTAACGGGAAAAGGTGAGCTATGGTGACATGCTAACTGTAAAAGGTGTGCAATGGTGGCATGATAACGGAAAAAGGTGTGCTACGGTGGCATGCTAAAGGGAAAGGGTGTTCTCCAGTGGATGCTAACGGGGAAAGGTGTGTTCCGAGGGCATGCTAACGGGAGAAGGTGTGCTCCGGTGGCATGCTAACTGGAGAAAATGTGCTCCGGGGGCATGCTAACGGGAAAATGTGTGCTCCGGTTGCATGCTAACGGGAAAAGGTGTGCTCCGGTGACATGCTAGCGGGAAAAGGTGTGCACCGGTGGCATGCTAATGGTAAAAGGTGTGCTACAGCGGCATACTAATGGGAAAAGGTGTAATACTGTGGCATGCTCACGGTAAAGGTGTGCTCTGGTGGCATGCTGATGGTAAAAGCTGTGCTCCAGTGTCACACTAACGGTGAAAGGTGTGCTCCGGTGGCATGTTAACGGTAAGAGGTGTTCTCTGTTGGCACTCTAACGGTAAAAGGTGTGCTACGGTGGCATGCTAACGATACAAGGTGTGCTCCGGTGGCATGCTAACGGGAAAAGGTGTGCTTCGGTGGCATGCTAACACGGAAAGGTGTGCTCCGGTGGCATGCTAACGAGAAGAGGTGCGCTACGGTGGCATGCTAACGGGAAAAGGTGTGCTCCGGTGGCATGCTAACGATACAAGGTGTGCTCCGATGGCATGCTAACGGGAAAAGGTGTGCTCCGGTGACATGCTAACACGCAAAGGTGTGCTCCGGTCGCATGCTAACGTAAGAAAGTGTGCTACAATGGCATGCTAATGGGAAAAGTTGTGCTCCGGTGGCATGCTAACAGAAAAAAGTGTGCTCCTGTGGCATGCTAACGGGAAAAGCTGTGCTCCGGTGGCATGCCAATGGAAAAAGGTTTGCTACGGTGGAATGGTAATGGGAAAAGGTGTGCGCTGGTGGCATGCTAACGGTAAAAGGTGTGCTCCAGTGGCATGCTAGCGGTAAAAGGTGAAATCCGGTGGCTTGCTCACGGAAATAGGTATGCTACAGTGGCATGATATTGGGAAAAGGTGTCCAACGGTGGCATGCTAACGGCATAAGGTGTGCTCCGGTGGGAACAATGGGAAAAGGTGTGCTCCGGTGGCATGCTAATGGGAAAATGAGTGCAACGGTGGAATGCTAACGGAAAAAGGTGTGTAATGGAGGCATGCTAACGGTAAAAGGTGTGCTCCGGTGGCATGCTAAAGGGAAGAGGTATGCTCTGGTGGTATGATAGCGGGAAAAGGTGTGCAACGGTGGCATGCTAACAGGAGAAGGTGTGCTTCGCTGGCAACAACGGGAAAAGGTGTGCTCCGGTGGCATGCTAACGAGAAAAGGTGTGCAACGGTGGCATGTTAACGGTAAAAGGTGTGTTCCCGTGGCATGCTAACGTGAAAAGGTGTGTTCCGGTGGCATGCTAACGATACAAGATGTGCTCCGGTGGCATGCTAATGGGAAAAGGTGTGCTCCGGTGGTATGCTAACAGGGAAAGGTGTGCTCCGGTGGCATGCTAACGGGAGAATGTGTGCTACTGTGGCATGCTAACAATAAAAGGTGTGCTACAGTGGCATGCTAACTGGAAAATGTGTGCTATGGTGGCTTGCTAACGGGAAAAGGTGAGCTATGGTGGCATGCTAACTGTAAAAGGTGTGCAATGGTGGCATGATAACGGAAAAAGGTGTGCTCTGGTGGCATGCTAACGGGAAAAGCTGTGCTCCGGTGGCATGCCAATGGAAAAAGGTATGTTATGGTGGAATGCTAATAGGAGAAGGTGTGCTCCGGTGGCATGCTAACTGTAAAAGGTGTGCTCCAGTGGCATGCTAGCGGTAAAAGGTGTGCTCCGGTGTCATGCTAATGGAAATAGGTATGCTCCAGTGGCATGATATTGGGAAAAGGTGTGCAACGGTGGCATGCTAACGGCAGAAGGTGTGCTCCGGTGGGAACAATGGGAAAAGGTGTGCTCCGGTGGCATGCTAACGGGAAAATGTGTGCAACGGTGGAATGCTAACGGAAAAATGTGTGCAATGGAGGCATGCTAACGGTAAAAGGTGTGCTCCGGTGGCATGCTAACGGGAAGAGGTATGCTCCGGTGGTATGATAGCGGGAAAAGGTGTGCAACGGTGGCATGCTAACAGGAGAAGGTGTGCTTCGGTGGCAACAATGGGAAAAGGTGTGCTCCGGTGGCATGCTAACGTGAAAAGGTGTGTTCCGGTGGCATGCTAACGATACAAGATGTGCTCCGGTGGCATGCTAATGGGAAAAGGTGTGCTCCGGTGGTATGCTAACAGGGAAATGTGTGCTCCGGTGGCATGCTAACGGGAGAATGTGTGCTACTGTGGCATGCTAACATTAAAAGGTGTGCAACAGTGGCATGCTAACTGGAAAATGTGTGCTATGGTGGCTTGCTAACTGGAAAAGGTGAGCTATGGTGGCATGTTAACTGTAAAAGGTGGGCAATGGTGGCATGATAACGGAAAAAGGTGTGCTCCGGTGGCATGCTAAAGGGAAAAGGTGTTCTCCAGTGGATGCTAACGGGGAAAGGTGTGTTCCGAGGGCATGCTAACGGGAGAAGGCGTGCTCCGGTGGCATGCTAACAGGAGAAAATGTGCTCCGGGGGCATGCTAACGGGAAAAGGTGTGCTCCGGTGACATGTTAGCGGGAAAAGGTGTGCACCGGTGGCATGCTAATGGAAAAAGGTGTGCTACAGCGGCATACTAATGGAAAAAGGTGTAATACTGTGGCATGCTCACGGTAAAAGTGTGCTCTGGTGGCATGCTGATGGTAAAAGGTGTGCTCCAGTGGCACACTAACGGTAAAAGGTGTGCTCCGGTGGCATGTTAACGGTAAGAGGTTTTCTCCGTTGGCATTCTAACGGTAAAAGGTGTGCTACGTTGGCATGCTAACGATACAAGGTGTGCTCCGGTGTCATGCTAACGGGAAAAGGTGTGCTCCGGTGGCATGCTAACATGGAAAGGTGTGCTCCGGTGGCATGCTAATGTGAGAAAGTGTGCTACGGTGGCATGCCAACGAGAAGAGGTGCGCTTCGGTGGCATGCTAAAGGGAAAAGGTGTGCTCCGGTGGCATGCTAACGATAGAAGGTGTGCTCCGGTGGCATGCTAACGGGAAAAGGTGTGCTCCGGTGACATGCTAACACGCAAAGGTATGCTCCGGTCGCATGCTAACGTAAGAAAGTGTGCTACAATGGCATGCTAATGAGAAGATGTGCGCTACGGTGGCATGCAAACGGGAAAAGGTGTGCTATGGTGGCATGCTAATGTTAAAAGGTGTGCTCTGGTGGCTTCCTTTCGGTAAAATGTGTGCTCTGGTGGCATGCTAGCGATACAAGATATGCTCCGGTGGCATGCTAACGGGAAAAGTTGTGCTCCGGTGGCATGCTAACAGGGAAAGGTGTGCTCTGGTGGCATGCTAACGGGAGAAGGTGTGCTACTGTGGCATGCTAACAGGAAAAGGTGTGCTATGGTGGCATGCTAACGGTAAAAGGTGTGCAACGGTGGCATGATAACGGAAAAAGGTGTGCTCCGGTGGCATGCTAACGGGAAAAGGTGTGCAACGGTGGCATGCTAACAGGAAAAGGTGTGCTCCGGTGGCATGCTAACGGGAAAAGGTGTGCTCCGGTGGTATGCTAACGGGAAAAGGTGTGCTACTGTGGCATGCTAAAGGGAAAAGGTGAACTCCGTTGGCATGCTAACGGGAAAACTGTGTGCTACAGTGGCATGCTAACGGTAAAGGTGTGCTCCGCTGGCATGCTAACGGGAAGATGGTGTGCTACGGTGACATGCTAACGGTAAAGGTGTGCTCCAGTGTCATGCTAACGCGAAAAGGGGGGCTCCGGTGGCATGCTGACGGGAGGAGGTGTCTTCCGGTGGCATGCTAATGGATAAAGGTGGGCTACAGTGGCATGCTAACGGTAAAGGTGTGCTCCGGTGGCATGCTAACGGGAAAAAGTGTGCTCCGGTTGCATGCTAACGGTAAAGGTGTGCTCCGGTGGCATGCTAACAGTAAAAGGTGTGCTCTGGTGGCATGCTAACAGTAAAAGGTGGGCTCCGGTGGCATGCTAATGGGAAAGGCAGGCTCCGGTGGCATGCTAATGGTTAAAGGTGTGCCCCGGTGGCATGCTAACGGAAAAAGGTGTGCTCCGGTGGCATGCTAACTGGGAAAGGTGTACTGCGGTGGCATGCTAACGGTAAAAGCGGGCTCCGGTGGCATGCTAATGATAAAACGTGTGCTATGGTGGCATGCTAGTGGGAAAAGGTGTGCCGTGGTGGCTTGCTAATAGTAAAGGTGTGCTCCGGTGGCATGCTAATGGTTAAAGGTGTGCTCCAGTGGCATGCTAACGGAAAAAGGTGTGCCCCGGTGGCATGCTAACGGAAAAACGTGTGCTACGGTGGCATGCTAACGGGGAAAGGTGTGCTGCGGTGGCATGCTAACGGTAAAAGCGGGCTCCGGTGGCATTCTAACGATAAAACGTGTGCTATGGTGGCATGCTAACGGGAAAAGGTGTGCTGCGGTGGCATGCTAATAGTAAAGGTGTGCTCCGGTGGCATACTAATGGTTAAAGGTGTGCTCCAGTGGCATGCTAACGGAAAAAGGAGTGCTCCGGTAGCATGCTAA
This sequence comes from Phyllobates terribilis, assembly GCF_046119375.1. Lineage (NCBI taxonomy): Eukaryota > Metazoa > Chordata > Amphibia > Anura > Dendrobatidae > Phyllobates > Phyllobates terribilis. The sequence continues at coordinate 101,108 of NW_027363861.1, read as the reverse complement.
CGTTAGAGGTGTGCTCCGGTGGCATGCTAACGGTAAAAGGTGTGCTCCGGTAGCATGCTAGCGGTAAAAGTGTGCTCCGGTGGCATTCTAACGGTAAAAGGTGTGCTCCGGTGGCATGCTAAGGGTAAAAGGTGTGCTTTGGTAGCATGCTAACGGTAAAAGGTGTGCTCCGGTGGCATGCTAACGGGAAAAGATGTGCTCCGGTGGCATGCTAACGGGAAAATGCGTGCTGCGGTGGCATGCTCATGGTAAAGGGTGTGCTCCGGTGGCATGCTAACGGTAGAAGGAGTGCTCCGGTGGCATGATAATGAGTAAAGGTGTGCTACGGTGGCATGCTAATGGGAAAAGGTGTGCTCCGGTGGCATGCTAACGGGAAAAGGTGTGATCTGGTGGCATGCTAATGGAGAAAGGTGTGCTCCGGTGGCATGCTGACGGGAAAAGGTGTGCTCCAGTGGCATGCTAACGGGAGAAGGTTTGCTCCGGTGGCATACTAATGGGAAAAGGTGTGCTCCGGTGGCATGCTAATGGAAAGAGGTGTGCTACGGTGGCATGCTAATGGCAAAAGGTGTGTTACGGTGGCATGCTCACGGAAAAATGTGTGGTACGTTTGCATGCTCATTGTAAAAGGTGTGCTCCGGTGGCATGCTAACGGGAAAAGGCGTGCTACAGTGGCATACTCACGGGAAAGCGGTGTGCTCCGGTGACATGCTAACGGGAAAAGGTGTGCTCCTTTGGCATGCTAATGGGAAAAGGTATGCTCCAGTGGCATGCTAACAGGAAAAGGTGTGATCTGGTGGCATGCTAATAGAAAAAGTTGTACTCCGATGGCATGCTAACGGGAAAAGGTGTGCTCTGGTGGCATGCTAACGGGAAAAGTTGTGCTCCTGTGGCATGCTAACAGAAAAAGGTGTGCTACGGTGGCATGCTAATTGGGAGAGGTGTGCTACGGTGGCTTGCTAATGGTAAAGGTGTGCTCCGGTGGCATGCTAATGGTAAAAGGTGTGCTCCGGTGGCATGCTAACGGAAAGGTGTGCTCTGGTGGTTTGCTAACGGGAAAAATGTGTGCTACATTGGCATGCTAATGGTAAAGGTGTGCTCCGGTGACATGCTAATGGGAAAAAGGTGTGCTACGGTGGCATGCTAACGGCAAGGGTGTGCTCCGGTGTCATGCTAACGGGAAAAGGTGCGCTCCGGTGGTATGCTGACGGGAAAAGGTGTGCTCCGGTGGCATGCTAACGGGAAAAGGTGTGCTCTGGTGGCATGCTAACCGGGAAAGGTGTCCTCCGGTGGCATGCTAAAGGGAGAAGGTGTGCTACAGTTGTATGCTAACGGGAAAAGGTGGTCTACAGTTGCATGCTAACGGGAAAAGGTGTGCTACAGTTGCATGCTAATGGGAAAAGGTGGGCTACAGTTGCATTCTAATAGGAAAAGGTGGGCTACGGTGGCCTGGTAACGGGAGAAGCTGTGCTCCGGTGGCATGCTAAAGGTAAAACTTGTGCTCCGGTGGCATGCTAACAGTAAAGGTGTGCTCCGGTGGCATGCTAACGGGAAAAGGTGTGCTCCGGTGGCATGCTAACGGGAAAAGGTGTGCTACGGTGGCATGCTAACGGGAAAAGGTGTACTACGGTGACAAGCTAACGGTAAAGGTGTGCTCCAGTGTCATGCTAACGCGAAAAGTGTGCTCCGGTGGCATGCTGACGGGAGAAGTTGTCTTCCGGTGGCATGCTAATGGAAAGATGTGTCCTACGGTGGCATGCTAACGGGTAAAGATGGGCTACAGTGGCATGCTAACAGTAAAGGTGTGCTCCGGTGGCATGCTAACGGGAAAAGGTGTGTTCCGGTGGCATGCTAACGGAAAAGTTGTGCTCCGGTGGCATGCTAACAGTAAAAGGTGTGCTCTGGTGGCATGCTAACAGGAAAAAGTGTGCTCCGGTGGCATGCTAATGGGAAAGGCGGGCTCCGGTGGCATGCTAATGGTTAAAGGTGTGCCCCGTTGGCATGCTAACGGAAAAACGTGTGCTCCTGTGGCATGCTAACGGGGAAAGGTGTGCTGCGGTGGCATGCTAACGGTAAAGGCGGGCTCCGGTGGCATGCAAATGATAAAACGTGTGCTATCGTGGCATGCTAATGGGAAAAGGTGTGCTGCGGTGGCATGATAACGGTAAAGGTGTGCTCCGGTGGCATGCTAATGGTTAAAGGTGTGCTCCAGTGGCATGCTAATGGAAAAAGGTGTGCTCCGTTGGCATGCTAATGTTAAAGGTGTGCTCCGGTGGCATGCTAACGGGAAAAGGTGTACTACGGTGACAAGCTAACGGTAAAGGTGTGCTCCAGTGTCATGCTAACGTGAAAAGTGTGCTCCGGTGGCATGCTGACGGGAGAAGTTGTCTTCCGGTGGCATGCTAATGGAAAGAGGTGTCCTACGGTGGCATGTTAACGGGTAAAGATGGGCTACGGTGGCATGCTAACAGTAAAGGTGTGCTCCGGTGGCATGCTAACGGAAAAGTTGTGCTCCGGTGGCATGCTAACAGTAAAAGGTATGCTCTGGTGGCATGCTAACAGGAAAAAGTGTGCTCCGGTGGCATGCTAATGGGAAAGGCGGGCTCCGGTGGCATGCTAATGGTTAAAGGTGTGCCCCGTTGGCATGCTAACGGAAAAACGTGTGCTCCGGTGGCATGCTAACGGGGAAAGGTGTGCTGCGGTGGCATGCTAATGGTAAAGGCGGGCTCCGGTGGCATGCAAACGATAAAACGTGTGCTATCATGGCATGCTAACGGTAAAGGTGTGCTCCGGTGGCATGCTAATGGTTAAAGGTGTGCTCCAGTGGCATGCTAATGGAAAAAGGTGTGCTCCGGTGGCATGATAATGTTAAAGGTGTGCTCCTGTGGCATGCTAAAGGGAAAAGGTGTGCTCCAGTGGCATGCTAGTGGTAAAGGGTGTGCTCCGGTGGCATGCTAACGGTAAAGGTGTGCTCCGGTGGTATGCTAACAGGAAAAGGTGTGCTCCGGTGACATGCTAGTGGTAAAAGGTGTGCTCCGGTAGCATGCTAACGGTAAAAGGTGTGCTCCGGTGGCATGCTAAGGGGAAAAGCTGTGCTCTGGTGGCATGCTAATGGTAAAAGGTGTGCTCCGGTGGCATGCTAAGGGGAAAAGCTGTGCTCTGGTGGCATGCTAACGGTAAAAGGTATGCTCCGGTGGCATACTAACGGTAAAAGGTGAGCTCCGGTGGCATGCTAACGGGAAAAGATGTGCTCCGGTGGCATGCTAACGGGAAAATGTGTGCTACGGTGGCATGCTCATGGTAAAAGGTGTGCTCCGGTGGCATGCTAACGGAAAAAGTGTGCTACGGTGGCATGCTAACGGGAGAACATGTGGTTCGGTGGCATGCTAACTGGAAAAGGTGTGCTCCGGTGGCATGCTAATGGGAGAAGGTGTGCTTCAGTGGCATGCTAACAGGAAAAGGTGTGCTCCGGTGACATGCTAACGGGAGATGGTGTGCTACGATTACATGCTGACGGTAAAAGGTGTGCTCCGGTGGCTTGCCAACAAGAGAAGGTGTGCTACGGTGGCATGCTAACGGCAAAAGGTTTGCTCCAGTGGCATGCTAACTGAAAAAGGTGTGCTACGGTGGCATGCTAACGGGGAAAGGTGTGCTACGGTGGCATGCTAACGGTAAAGGTGTGCTCCGGTGGCATGTCAACGGGAAAAGGTGTGCTCCAATGGCATGCTAGCAAGAAAAGGTGTGCTCCGGTGGCATGCTAACGGTAAAGGTGTGCTCCGGTGACATGCTAACGGTGAAAGGTGTGCTCCCGTGGCATGCTAACGGGAAAAGGTGTGCTCCGCTGCCATGTCAATGGGAAAAGGGTGCTCCGATGGCATGCTAACGGGAAAAGGTGTGCTCCGGTGGCATGCTAATGGTAAAGGTGTGCTCCGGTGGCATGCTAACGGTCAAAGGTGTCCTCTGATGGCATGCTAACGGTAAAGGGTGTGCTCCGGTGGCATGCTAATGGTAAAGGTGTGCTTCGGTGGTATGCTAACAGGAAAAGGTGTGCTCCTGTGGCATGCTAACGGGGAAAGAAGTGCTCCGGTGGCATGCTAAACGGGAAAGGTGTCCTCCGTTGGCATGCTAAAGGGAGAAGGTGTGCTACAGTTGCATGCTAATGGGAAAAGGTGGGCTACAGTTGTATGCTAACGGGAAACAGTGTGCTACAGTTGCATGCTAACGGGAAAAGGTGTGCTACAGTTGCATGCTAATAGGAAAAGGTGGGCTACGGTGGCATGGTAACGGGAGAAGGAGTGCTCTGGTGGCATGCTAATGGTAAAACGTGTGCTCCGGTGGCATGCTAATGGTAAAGGTGTGCTCCGGTGGCATGCTAACGGGAAAAGGTGTGCTCCGGTGGGATGCTAACAGGGAAAGTTGTGCTCCGGTGGCATGCTAACGTGAGAAGGTGTGCTACTGTAGCATGCTAAAGGGAAAAGGTGTGCTCCGGTGGCATGCTAAAGGTAAAGGTGTGCTCTGGTGGCATGCTAACGGGAAAAGGTGTGGTACTGTGGCATGCTAACGGGAAAAGGTGTGCTACGGTGGCATGCTAAAGGGAAAAGGTGTTCTCCAGTGGATGATAATGGGGAAAGGTGTGTTCCGGTGGCATGCTAATGGGAGAAGGTGTGCTCCGGTGGCATGCTAACAGGAGAAAATGTGCTCCGGGGGCATGCTAACGGGAAAATGTGTGCTCCGATGGCATGCTAACAGGAAAAGGTGTGCTACGGTGACATGCTAGCGGGAAAAGATGTGCACCGGTGGCATGCTAAAGGAAAAAGGTGTGCTACAGCGGCATACTAACTGGAAAAGGTGTAATACTGTGGCATGCTCACGGTAAAGGTGTGCTCTGGTGGCATGCTGATGGTAAAAGGTGTGCTCCGGTGGCATACTAACGGTAAAAGTTGTGCTCCGGTGGCATGTTAACGGTAAAAGGTGTTTTCCGTTGGCATGCTAACGGTAAAAGGTGTGATACAGTGTCATGCTTAACGATACAAGGTGTGCTCCGGTGGCATGCTAACGGGAAAAGGTGTGCTCCAGTGGCATGCTAACACGGAAAGGTGTGATCCGGTGGCTTGCTAACGTGAGAAAGTGTGCTCCGGTGGCATGCTAACGAGAAGAGGAGCGCTACGGTGGCATGCTAACGGGAAAAGGTGTTCTCCGGTGGCATGCTAACGATACAAGGTGTGCTCCGGTGGCATGCTAACGGGAAAAGGGGTGCTCCGGTGGCATGCTAATACGGAAAGGTGTGCTCCGGTGGCATGCTAAAGTGAGAAAGAGTGCTACGGTGGCATGCTAACGAGAAGAGGAGCGCTAGGGTGGCATGCTAATGGGAAAAGGTGTGCCATGGTGGCATGCTAACAGTAAAAGGTGTGCTCCGGTGGCTTGCTTTTGGTAAAAGGTGTGCTCCGGTGGCATGCTAACGATACAAGATGTGCTCCGGTGGCATGCTAACGGGAAAAGGAGTAATACTGTGGCATGCTCACGGTAAAGGTGTGCTCTGGTGGCATGTTAATGGTAAAAGGTGTTCTCCGTTGGCATGCTAACGGTAAAAGGTGTGATACGTTGTCATGCTTAACGATACAAGGTGTGCTCCGGTGGCATGCTAACGGGAAAAGGTGTGCTCCAGTGGCATGCTAACAAGGAAAGGTGTGCTCCAGTGGCATGCTAACGTGGGAAAGTGTGCTACGGTGGCATGCTAACGAGAAGAGGAGCGCTACGGTGGCATGCTAACGGGAAAAGGTGTGCTCCGGTGGCATGCTAACGATACAAGGTGTGCTCCGGTGGCAAGATAACGGGAAAAGGTGTGCTCCGGTGGCATGCAAACACGGAAAGGTGTGCTCCGGTGGCATGCTAACGTGAGAAAGTGTGCTACGGTGGCATGCTAACGAGAAGAGGTGCGCTATGGTGGCATGCTAACGGGAAGAGGTGCGCTATGGTGGCATGCTAACAGTAAAAGGTGTGCTCCGGTGGCTTGCTTTCGGTAAAAGGTGTGCTCCGGTGGCTTGCTTTCAGTAAGAGGTGTGCTCCGGTGGCATGCTAACGATACAAGATGTGCTCCGGTGGCATGCTAACGGGAAAAGGTGTGCTCCGGTGGCATGCTAACAGGGAAAGGTGTGCTCCGGTGGCATACTAACGGTAAAAGGTGTGCTCCGGTGGCATGTTAACGGTAAAAGGTGTTCTCCGTTGGCATGCTAACGGTAAAAGGTGTGCTACGGTGGCATGCTAACGATACAAGGTGTGCTCTGGTGGCATGCTAACGGGAAAAGGTGTGCTCCGATGGCATGCTAACACGGAAAGGTGTGCTCCGGTGGCATGCTAACGTGAGAAAGTGTGCTACGGTGGCATGCTAATGAGAAGAGGTGCGCTACGGTGGCATGCTAACGGGAAAGGTGTGCTCCGGTGGCATGCTAACGATACAAGGTGTGCTCCGGTGGCATGCTAACGGGAAAAGGTGTGCTCCGGTGACATGCTAACACGGAAAGGTGTGCTCCGGTCGCATGCTAACGTAAGAAAGTGTGCTACAATGGCATGCTAACGAGAAGAGGTGCGCTACGGTGGCATGCAAACGGGAAAAGGTGTGCTATGGTGGCATGGTAACTGTAAAAGGTGTGCTCTGGTGGCTTCCTTTCGGTAAAATGTGTGCTCTGGTGGCATGCTAGCGATACAAGATGTGCTCCGGTGGCATGCTAACGGGAAAAGGTGTGCTCCGGTGGCATGCTAACAGGGAAAGGTGTGCTCCGGTGGCATGCTAACGGGAGAAGGTGTGCTACTGTGGCATGCTAACAAGAAAAGGTGTGCTACAGTGGCATGCTAACTGGAAAAGGTGTGCTATGATGGCATGCTAACGGGAGAAGGTGTGCTCCAGTGGCATGCTAACAGGAGAAAATGTGCTCCGGGGGCATGCTAACGGGAAAATGTGTGCTCCGGTTGCATGCTAACGGGAAAAGGTGTGCTCCGGTGACATGCTAGCGGGAAAAGGTGTGCACCGGTGGCATGCTAATGGAAAAAGGTGTGCTACAGCGGCATACTAATGGGAAAAGGTGTAATACTGTGGCATGCTCATGGTAAAGGTGTGCTCTGGTGGCATGCTGATGGTAAAAGGTGTGCTCCAGTGGCATACTAACGGTAAAAGGTGTGCTCCGGTGGCATGTTAACGGTAAAAAGTTTTCTCCGTTGGCATGCTAACGGTAAAAGGTGTGCTACGGTGGCATGCTAACGATACAAGGTGTGCTCTGGTGGCATGCTAACAGGAAAAGGTGTGCTCCGGTGGCATGCTAACACGGAAAGGTGTGCTCCGTTCGCATGCTAACGTAAGAAAGTGTGCTACAATGGCATGCTAACGAGAAGAGGTGCGCTACGGTGGCATGCAAACGGGAAAAGGTGTGCTATGGTGGCATGCTAACGGTAAAACGTGTGCTCTGCTGGCTTCCTTTCGGTAAAATGTGTGCTCTGGTGGCATGCTAGCGATACAAGATGTGCTCCGGTGGCATGCTAATGGGAAAAGGTGTGCTCCGGTGGCATGCTAACAGGGAAAGGTGTGCTCCGGTGGCATGCTAACGGAAGAAGGTGTGCTACTGTGGCATGCTAACGATAAAAGGTGTGCTACGGTGGCATGCTAACGATACAAGGTGTGCTCTGGTGGCATGCTAACGGGAAAAGGTGTGCTCCGATGGCATGCTAACACGGAAAGGTGTGCTCCGGTGGCATGCTAACGTGAGAAAGTGTGCTACGGTGGCATGCTAATGAGAAGAGGTGCGCTACGGTGGCATGCTAACGGGAAAGGTGTGCTCCGGTGGCATGCTAACGATACAAGGTGTGCTCCGGTGGCATGCTAACGGGAAAAGGTGTGCTCCGGTGACATGCTAACACGGAAAGGTGTGCTCCGGTCGCATGCTAACGTAAGAAAGTGTGCTACAATGGCATGCTAACGAGAAGAGGTGCGCTATGGTGGCATGCAAACGGGAAAAGGTGTGCTATGGTGGCATGGTAACTGTAAAAGGTGTGCTCTGGTGGCTTCCTTTCGGTAAAATGTGTGCTCTGGTGGCATGCTAGCGATACAAGATGTGCTCCGGTGGCATGCTAACGGGAAAAGGTGTGCTCCGGTGGCATGCTAACAGGGAAAGGTGTGCTCCGGTGGCATGCTAACGGGAGAAGGTGTGCTACTGTGGCATGCTAACAAGAAAAGGTGTGCTACAGTGGCATGCTAACTGGAAAAGGTGTGCTATGATGGCATGCTAACGGGAGAAGGTGTGCTCCAGTGGCATGCTAACAGGAGAAAATGTGCTCCGGGGGCATGCTAACGGGAAAATGTGTGCTCCGGTTGCATGCTAACGGGAAAAGGTGTGCTCCGGTGACATGCTAGCGGGAAAAGGTGTGCACCGGTGGCATGCTAATGGAAAAAGGTGTGCTACAGCGGCATACTAATGGGAAAAGGTGTAATACTGTGGCATGCTCATGGTAAAGGTGTGCTCTGGTGGCATGCTGATGGTAAAAGGTGTGCTCCAGTGGCATACTAACGGTAAAAGGTGTGCTCCGGTGGCATGTTAACGGTAAAAGGTTTTCTCCGTTGGCATGCTAACGGTAAAAGGTGTGCTACGGTGGCATGCTAACGATACAAGGTGTGCTCTGGTGGCATGCTAACAGGAAAAGGTGTGCTCCGGTGGCATGCTAACACGGAAAGGTGTGCTCCGTTCGCATGCTAACGTAAGAAAGTGTGCTACAATGGCATGCTAACGAGAAGAGGTGCGCTACGGTGGCATGCAAACGGGAAAAGGTGTGCTATGGTGGCATGCTAACGGTAAAACGTGTGCTCTGCTGGCTTCCTTTCGGTAAAATGTGTGCTCTGGTGGCATGCTAGCGATACAAGATGTGCTCCGGTGGCATGCTAATGGGAAAAGGTGTGCTCCGGTGGCATGCTAACAGGGAAAGGTGTGCTCCGGTGGCATGCTAACGGAAGAAGGTGTGCTACTGTGGCATGCTAACGGTAAAAGGTGTGCTACGGTGGCATGCTAACGATACAAGGTGTGCTCTGGTGGCATGCTAACGGGAAAAGGTGTGCTCCGATGGCATGCTAACACGGAAAGGTGTGCTCCGGTGGCATGCTAACGTGAGAAAGTGTGCTACGGTGACATGCTAATGAGAAGAGGTGCGCTACGGTGGCATGCTAACGGGAAAGGTGTGCTCCGGTGGCATGCTAACGATACAAGGTGTGCTCCGGTGGCATGCTAACGGGAAAAGGTGTGCTCCGGTGACATGCTAACACGGAAAGGTGTGCTCCGGTCGCATGCTAACGTAAGAAAGTGTGCTACAATGGCATGCTAACGAGAAGAGGTGCGCTACGGTGGCATGCAAACGGGAAAAGGTGTGCTATGGTGGCATGGTAACTGTAAAAGGTGTGCTCTGGTGGCTTCCTTTCAGTAAAATGTGTGCTCTGGTGGCATGCTAGCGATACAAGATGTGCTCCGGTGGCATGCTAACGGGAAAAGGTGTGCTCCGGTGGCATGCTAACAGGGAAAGGTGTGCTCCGGTGGCATGCTAACGGGAGAAGGTGTGCTACTGTGGCATGCTAACAAGAAAAGGTGTGCTACAGTGGCATGCTAACTGGAAAAGGTGTGCTATGATGGCATGCTAACGGGAGAAGGTGTGCTCCAGTGGCATGCTAACAGGAGAAAATGTGCTCCGGGGGCATGCTAACGGGAAAATGTGTGCTCCGGTTGCATGCTAACGGGAAAAGGTGTGCTCCGGTGACATGCTAGCGGGAAAAGGTGTGCACCGGTGGCATGCTAATGGAAAAAGGTGTGCTACAGCGGCATACTAATGGGAAAAGGTGTAATACTGTGGCATGCTCATGGTAAAGGTGTGCTCTGGTGGCATGCTGATGGTAAAAGGTGTGCTCCAGTGGCATACTAACGGTAAAAGGTGTGCTCCGGTGGCATGTTAACGGTAAAAGGTTTTCTCCGTTGGCATGCTAACGGTAAAAGGTGTGCTACGGTGGCATGCTAACGATACAAGGTGTGCTCTGGTGGCATGCTAACAGGAAAAGGTGTGCTCCGGTGGCATGCTAACACGGAAAGGTGTGCTCCGTTCGCATGCTAACGTAAGAAAGTGTGCTACAATGGCATGCTAACGAGAAGAGGTGCGCTACGGTGGCATGCAAACGGGAAAAGGTGTGCTATGGTGGCATGCTAACGGTAAAACGTGTGCTCTGCTGGCTTCCTTTCGGTAAAATGTGTGCTCTGGTGGCATGCTAGCGATACAAGATGTGCTCCGGTGGCATGCTAATGGGAAAAGGTGTGCTCCGGTGGCATGCTAACAGGGAAAGGTGTGCTCCGGTGGCATGCTAACGGAAGAAGGTGTGCTACTGTGGCATGCTAACAAGAAAAGGTGTGCTACAGTGGCATGCTAACTGGAAAAGGTGTGCTATGATGGCATGCTAATGGTAAAATGTGTGCTATGGTGGCATGCTAACGGTAAAAGGTGTGCAACGGTGGCATGATAACGGTAAAAGGTGTGCTCCGGTGGCATGCTAACGGGAAAAGGTGTGCAACGGTGGCATGCTAACAGGAAAAGGTGTGCTCCGGTGGCATGCTAACGGGAAAAGGTGTGCTCCGGTGGCATGCTAACGGGAAAAGGTGTGCTCCGGTGGCATGCTAACGGAAAAGGTGTGCTCCGGTGGCATGCTGATGGTAAAAGGTGTGCTCCGGCGGCATGCTAACGGTAAAAGGTGTTCTCCGTTGGCATGCTAACAGTTAAACGTGTGCTCAGGTGGCACGCTAACGATGCAAGGTGTGCTCTTGTGGCATGCTAACGGGAAAAGGTGTACTCCGGTGGAATGCTGACAGGGAAAGTTGTGCTCCGGCGGCATGCTAACGTGAGAAGGTGTGCTACTGTAGCATGCTAACGGGAAAAGGTGTGCTCCAGTGGCATGCTAAAGGTAAAGGTATGCTCTGGTGGCATGCTAACGGGAAAAGGTGTGGTACTGTGGCATGCTAACGGGAATAGGTGTGCTACGGTGGCATGCTAAAGGGAAAAGATGTTCTCCAGTGGATGCTAACCGGGAAAGGTGTGTTCCGGTGGCATGCTAATGGGAGAAGGTGTGCTCCGGTGGCATGCTAACAGGAGAAAATGTGCTCCGGGGGCATGCTAACGGGAAAATGTGTGCTCCGGTGGCATGCTGATGGTAAAAGGAGTGCTCCAGTGGCTTACTAATGGTAAAAGGTGTGCTCCGATGGCATGTTAACGGTAAGAGGTGTTCTCCGCTGGCATGCTAACGGTAAAAGGTGTGCTACGGTGGCATGCTAACGATACAAGGTGTGCTCCGGTGGCAAGATAATGGAAAAAGGTGTGCTCCGGTGGCATGCAAACACGGAAAGGTGTGCTCCGGTGGCATGCTAACGTGAGAAAGTGTGCTACGGTGGCATGCTAACGAGAAGAGGTGCGCTATGGTGGCATGCTAACGGGAAGAGGTGTGCTATGGCGGCATGCTAACAGTAAAAGGTGTGCTCCTGTGGCTTGCTTTCGGTAAAAGGTGTGATCCGGTGGCATGCTAACGATACAAGATGTGCTCCGGTGGCATGCTAACGGGAAAAGGTGTGCTCTGGTGGCATGCTAACGGGAAAAGGGGTGCTCTGGTGGCATGCTAACGGTAAAAGGTGTGCTCCAGTGGCATGCTAGCGGTAAAAGGTGTGCTCCGGTGGCATGCTAACTAAAAAAGTTATGCTCCAGTGGCATGATATTGCGAAAAGGTGTGCAACGGTGGAATGCTAACGGCAGAAGGTGTGCTCCGGTGGGAACAATGGGAAAAGGTGTGCTCCAGTGGCATTCTAACGGGAAAATGTGTGCAACGGTGGCATGCTAACGGAAAAAGGTGTGCAATGGAGGCATGCTAACGGTAAAAGGTGCGCTCCAGTGGCATGCTAGTGGTAAAAGGTATGCTCCGGTGTCATGCTAATGGAAAAAGGTATGCTCCAGTGGCATGATATTGGGAAAAGGTGTGCAACGGTGGCATGCTAACGGCAGAAGGTGTGCTCCGGTGGAAACAATGGGAAAAGGTGTGCTCCGGTGGCATGCTAACGGGAAAATGTGTGCAACGGTGGCATGCTAACGGAAAAAGGTGTGCAATGGTGGCATGCTAACAGTAAAAGGTGTGCTCCAGTGGCATGCTAATGGGAAAAGGTATGCTCCGGGGGTATGATAACAGGAAAAGGTGTCCAACGGTGGCATGCTAACAGGAGAAGGTGTGCTCCGGTGGCAACAACTGGAAAAGGTGTGCTCCGGTGGCATGCTAACGAGAAAAGGTGTGCAACAGTGGCATGCTAACGGGAAAAGGTGAGCAATGGTGGCATGCTAACGATACAAGATGTGCTCCGGTGGCATGCTAATGGGAAAAGGTGTGCTCCAGTGGCATGCTAACAGGGAAAGGTGTGCTCCGGTGGCATGCTAAAGGGAGAATGTGTGCTACTGTGGCATGCTAACAAGAAAAAGTGTGCTACAGTGGCATGCTAACGGGAAAAGGTGTGCTATGGTGGCTTGCTAACTGTAAAAGGTGTGCAATGGTGGTATGATAACGAAAAAGGTGTGCTCCGGTGGCATGCTAAAGGGAAAAGGTGTTCTCCAGTGGATGCTAACGGGGAAAGGTGTGTTCCGGTGGCATGCTAACGGGAGAAGGTGTGCTCCGGGGGCATGCTAACGGAAAATGTGTGCTCCGGTTGCATGCTAATGGGAGAAGGTGTGCTCCGGTGGCATGCTAACAGGAGAAAATGTGCTCCGGGGGCATGCTAACGGGAAAATGTGTGCTCCGGTGGCATGCTGATGGTAAAAGGTGTGCTCCAGTGGCTTACTAATGGTAAAAGGTGTGCTCCGATGGCATGTTAACGGTAAGAGGTGTTCTCCGCTGGCATGCTAACGGTAAAAGGTGTGCTACGGTGGCATGCTAACGATACAAGGTGTGCTCCGGTGGCAAGATAACGGAAAAAGGTGTGCTCCGGTGGCATGCAAACACGGAAAGGTGTGCTCCGGTGGCATGCTAACGTGAGAAAGTGTGCTACGGTGGCATGCTAATGAGAAGAGGTGCGCTATGGTGGCATGCTAACGGGAAGAGGTGTGCTATGGTGGCATGCTAACAGTAAAAGGTGTGCTCCTGTGGCTTGCTTTCGGTAAAAGGTGAGCTCCGGTGGCATGCTAACGATACAAGATGTGCTCCGGTGGCATGCTAACGGGAAAAGGTGTGCTCTGGTGGCATGCTAACAGGGAAAGGTGTGCTCCGGTGGCATGCTAACGGAAGAAGGTGTCCTACTGTGGCATGCTAACAAGAAAAGGTGTGCTACAGTGGTATGCTAACGGGAAAAGGTGTGCTATGGTGGCATGCTAATGGGAAAAGGTGTGCTATCGTGGCAAGCTAACGGTAAAAGGTGTGCAACGGTGGCATGATAACGGAAAAAGGTGTGCTCCGGTGGCATGCAAACGGGAAAAGCAGTGCAACGGTGGCATGCTAACAGGAAAAGGTGTGCTCCGGTGGCATGCTAACGGGAAAAGGTGTTCTCCGGTGGCATGCTAACGGGAAAAGGTGTGCTCCGGTGGCATGCTAACGGAAAAAGGTGTGCTCTGGTGGCATGCTGATGGTAAAAGGTGTGCTCCGGCGGCATGCTAACGGTAAAAGGTGTTCTCCGTTGGCATGCTAACAGTTAAACGTGTGCTCAGGTGGCATGCTAACGATACAAGGTGTGCTCTTGTGGCATGCTAACGGGAAAAGGTGTACTCCGGTGGAATGCTGACAGGGAAAGTTGTGCTCCGGCGGCATGCTAACGTGAGAAGGTGTGCTACTGTAGCATGCTAACGGGAAAAGGTGTGCTCCAGTGGCATGCTAAAGGTAAAGGTGTGCTCTGGTGGCATGCTAACGGGAAAAGGTGTGGTACTGTGGCATGCTAACGGGAATAGATGTGCTACGGTGGCATGCTAAAGGGAAAAGGTGTTCTCCAGTGGATGCTAACGGGGAAAGGTGTGTTCCGGTGGCATGCTAATGGGAGAAGGTGTGCTCCGGTGGCATGCTAACAGGAGAAAATGTGCTCCGGGGGCATGCTAACGGGAAAATGTGTGCTCCGGTGGCATGCTGATGGTAAAAGGTGTGCTCTAGTGGCTTACTAATGGTAAAAGGTGTGCTCCGGTGGCATGTTAACGGTAAGAGGTGTTCTCCGTTGGCATGCTAACGGTAAAAGGTGTGCTACGGTGGCATGCTAACGATACAAGGTGTGCTCCGGTGGCAAGATAACGGAAAAAGGCGTGCTCGGGTGGCATGCAAACACGGAAAGGTGTGCTCCGGTGGCATGCTAACATGAGAAAGTGTGCTACGGTGGCATGCTAACGAGAAGAGGTGCGCTATGGTGGCATGCTAACGGGAAGAGGTGTGCTATGGTGGCATGCTAACAGTAAAAGGTGTGCTCCTGTGGCTTGCTTTCGGTAAAAGGTGTGCTCCGGTGGCATGCTAACGATACAAGATGTGCTCCGGTGGCATGCTAACGGGAAAAGGTGTGCTCCGGTGGCATGCTAACAGGGAAAGGGGTGCTCCGGTGGCATGCTAACGGGAGAAGGTGTCCTACTGTGGCATGCTAACAAGAAAAGGTGTGCTACAGTGGTATGCTAACGGGAAAAGGTGTGCTATCGTGGCAAGCTAACGGTAAAAGGTGTGCAACGGTGGCATGATAACGGAAAAAGGTGTGCTCCGGTGGCATGCTAACGGGAAAAGGTGTGCAACGGTGGCATGCTAACAGGAAAAGGTGTGCTCCGGTGGCATGCTAACGGGAAAAGGTGTGCTCCGGTGGCATGCTAACGGAAAAAAGTGTGCTCAGGTGGCATGCTAACGGGAAAAGCTGTGCTCCGGTGGCATGCCAATGGAAAAAGGTATGCTACGGTGGAGTGCTAATGGGAGAAGGTGTGCTCTGGTGGCATGCTAACGGTAAAAGGTGTGCTCCAGTGGCATGCTAGCGGTAAAAGGTATGCTCCGGTGGCATGCTAACTAAAAAAGTTATGCTCCAGTGGCATGATATTGGGAAAAGGTGTGCAACGGTGGAATGCTAACGGCAGAAGGTGTGCTCCGGTGGGAACAATGGGAAAAGGTGTGCTCCGGTGGCATGCTAACGGGAAAATGTGTGCAACGGTGGCATGCTAACGGAAAAAGGTGTGCAATGGAGGCATGCTAACGGTAAAAGGTGCGCTCCAGTGGCATGCTAGTGGTAAAAGGTATGCTCCGGTGTCATGCTAACGGAAAAAGGTATGCTCCAGTGGCATGATATTGGGAAAAGGTGTGCAACGGTGGCATGCTAACGGCAGAAGGTGTGCTCCGGTGGGAACAATGGGAAAAGGTGTGCTCCGGTGGCATGCTAACGGGAAAATGTGTGCAACGGTGGCATGCTAACGGAAAAAGGTGTGCAATGGTGGCATGCTAACGGTAAAAGGTGTGCTCCAGTGGCATGGTAATGGGAAAAGGTATGCTCTGGGGGTATGATAACGGGAAAAGGTGTCCAACGGTGGCATGCTAACAGGAGAAGGTGTGCTCCGGTGGCAACAACTGGAAAAGGTGTGCTCCGGTGGCATGCTAACGAGAAAAGGTGTGCAACAGTGGCATGCTAACTGGAAAAGGTGAGCAATGGTGGCATGCTAACGATACAAGATGTGCTCCGGTGGCATGCTAATGGGAAAAGGTGTGCTCCAGTGGCATGCTAACAGGGAAAGGTGTGCTCCGGTGGCATGCTAAAGGGAGAATGTGTGCTACTGTGGCATGCTAACAAGAAAAAGTGTGCTACAGTGGCATGCTAACGGGAAAAGGTGTGCTATGGTGGCTTGCTAACTGTAAAAGGTGTGCAATGGTGGTATGATAACGAAAAAGGTGTGCTCCGGTGGCATGCTAAAGGGAAAAGGTGTTCTCCAGTGGATGCTAACGGGGAAAGGTGTGTTCCGGTGGCATGCTAACGGGAGAAGGTGTGCTCCGGGGGCATGCTAACGGGAAAATGTGTGCTCCGGTTGCATGCTAATGGGAAAAGGTGTGCTCCGGTGACATGCTAGCGGGAAAAGGTGTGCACAGGTGGCATGCTAATGGAAAAAGGTGTACTACAGCTGCATACTAATGGGAAAAGGTGTATTACTGTGGCATGCTCACGGTAAAGGTGTGCTCTGGTGGCATGCTGATGGTAAAAGGTGTGCTCCAGTGGCATACTAACGGTAAAAGGTGTGCTCAGGTGGCATGTTAACGGTAAAAGGTGTTCTCCGTTGGCATGCTAACGGTAAAGTTGTGCTTCGGTGGCATGCTAACGATACAAGGTGTGCTCCGGTGGCATGCTAACGGGAAAAGGTGTGCTCCGGTGGCATGCTAACACGGAAAGGTGTGCTCCGGTGGCATGCTAACGTGAGAAAGTGGCATGCTAACGAGAAGAGGTGCGCTACGGTGGCATGCTAACGGGAAAAGGGGTGCTCCGGTGGCATGCTAACGATACAAGGTGTGCTTCGGTGGCATGCTAACGGGAAAAGGTGTGCTCCGGTGGCATGCTAACACGGAAAGGTGTGCTCCGGTCGCATGCTAACGAGAAGAGGTGAGCTATGGTGGCATGCTAACGGAAAAGGTGTGCTATGGTGGCATGCTAACGGTAAAAGGTGTGCTCCGGTGGCTTGCTTTCGGTTAAACGTGTGCTCCGGTGGCATGCTAGCGATACAAGATGTGCTCCGGTGGCATGCTAATGGGAAAATGTGTGCTCCGGTGGCATGCTAACAGGGAAAGGTGTGCTCCGGTGGCATGCTAACGGGAGAAGGTGTCCTACTGTGGCATGCTAACAAGAAAAGGTGTTCTACAGTGGCATGCTAACGGGAAAAGGTGTGCTATGGTGGCATGCTAATGGGAAAAGGTGTGCTATCGTGGCATGCTAACGGTAAAAGGTGTGCAACGGTGGCATGATAACGGAAAAAGGTGTGCTCCGGTGGCATGCTAACGGGAAAAGGTGTGCTCCGGTGGCATGCTAACGGAAAAAAGGATGCTCCTGTGGCATGCTAACGGGAAAATCTGTGCTCCGGTGGCATGCCAATGGAAAAAGGTATGCTACGGTGGAATGCTAATGGGAGAAGGTGTTCTCTGGTGGCATGCTAACGGTAAAAGGTGTGCTCCAGTGGCATGCTAGCGGTAAAAGGTGTGCTCTGGTGGCATGCTAACGGAAAAAGGTATGCTCCAGTGCCATGATATTGGGAAAAGGTGTGCAACGGTGGAATGCTAACGGCAGAAGGTGTGCTGCAGTGGGAACAATGGGAAAAGGTGTGCTCCGTTGGCATGCTAACGGGAAAATGTGTGCAATGGAGGCATGCTAACGGTAAAAAGTGTGCTCCGGTGGCATGCTAACGGGAAAAGGTATGCTCCGGTGGTATGATAGCGGGAAAAGGTGTGCAACGGTGGCATGCTAACAGGGGAAGGTGTGCTTCGGTGGCAACAACGGGAAAAGGTGTGCTGCGGTGGCATGCTAACGAGAAAAGGTGTGCAACGGTGGCATTCTAACGGGAAAAGGTGTGCAATGGTGGCATGCTAACGGTAAAAGGTGTGTTCCGGTGGCATGCTAACGTGAAAAGGTGTGTTCCGGTAGCATGCTAACGATACAAGATGTGCTCCGGTGGAATGCTAATGGGAAAAGGTGTGCTCCGGTGGTATGCTAACAGGGAAAGGTGTGCTCCGGTGGCATGCTAACGGGAGAAGGTGTGCTACTGTGGCATGCTAACAATAGAAGGTGTGATACAGTGGCATGCTAACGGGAAAATGTGTGCTATGGTGGCTTGCTAACGGGAAAAGGTGAGCTATGGTGGCATGCTAACTGTAAAAGGTGTGCAATGGTGGCATGATAACGGAAAAAGGTGTGCTACGGTGGCATGCTAAAGGGAAAGGGTGTTCTCCAGTGGATGCTAACGGGGAAAGGTGTGTTCCGAGGGCATGCTAACGGGAGAAGGTGTGCTCCAGTGGCATGCTAACAGGAGAAAATGTGCTCCGGGGGCATGCTAACGGGAAAATGTGTGCTCCGGTTGCATGCTAACGGGAAAAGGTGTGCTCCGGTGACATGCTAGCGGGAAAAGGTGTGCACCGGTGGCATGCTAATGGAAAAAGGTGTGCTACAGCGGCATACTAATGGGAAAAGGTGTAATACTGTGGCATGCTCATGGTAAAGGTGTGCTCTGGTGGCATGCTGATGGTAAAAGGTGTGCTCCAGTGGCATACTAACGGTAAAAGGTGTGCTCCGGTGGCATGTTAACGGTAAAAGGTTTTCTCCGTTGGCATGCTAACGGTA
Organism: Phyllobates terribilis; assembly: GCF_046119375.1. Classification (NCBI taxonomy): domain Eukaryota; kingdom Metazoa; phylum Chordata; class Amphibia; order Anura; family Dendrobatidae; genus Phyllobates; species Phyllobates terribilis. The sequence goes on along the minus strand of NW_027363861.1, from coordinate 82,767 downwards.
AAAGGTGTGCTACGGTGGCATGCTAACGATACAAGGTGTGCTCTGGTGGCATGCTAACAGGAAAAGGTGTGCTCCGGTGGCATGCTAACACGGAAAGGTGTGCTCCGTTCGCATGCTAACGTAAGAAAGTTTGCTACAATGGCATGCTAACGAGAAGAGGTGCGCTACGGTGGCATGCAAACGGGAAAAGGTGTGCTATGGTGGCATGCTAACGGTAAAACGTGTGCTCTGCTGGCTTCCTTTCGGTAAAATGTGTGCTCTGGTGGCATGCTAGCGATACAAGATGCGCTCCGGTGGCATGCTAATGGGAAAAGGTGTGCTCCGGTGGCATGCTAACAGGGAAAGGTGTGCTCCGGTGGCATGCTAACGGAAGAAGGTGTGCTACTGTGGCATGCTAACGGTAAAAGGTGTGCTACGGTGGCATGCTAACGATACAAGGTGTGCTCTGGTGGCATGCTAACGGGAAAAGGTGTGCTCCGATGGCATGCTAACACGGAAAGGTGTGCTCCGGTGGCATGCTAACGTGAGAAAGTGTGCTACGGTGACATGCTAATGAGAAGAGGTGCGCTACGGTGGCATGCTAACGGGAAAGGTGTGCTCCGGTGGCATGCTAACGATACAAGGTGTGCTCCGGTGGCATGCTAACGGGAAAAGGTGTGCTCCGGTGACATGCTAACACGGAAAGGTGTGCTCCGGTCGCATGCTAACGTAAGAAAGTGTGCTACAATGGCATGCTAACGAGAAGAGGTGCGCTACGGTGGCATGCAAACGGGAAAAGGTGTGCTATGGTGGCATGGTAACTGTAAAAGGTGTGCTCTGGTGGCTTCCTTTCGGTAAAATGTGTGCTCTGGTGGCATGCTAGCGATACAAGATGTGCTCCGGTGGCATGCTAACGGGAAAAGGTGTGCTCCGGTGGCATGCTAACAGGGAAAGGTGTGCTCCGGTGGCATGCTAACGGGAGAAGGTGTGCTACTGTGGCATGCTAACAAGAAAAGGTGTGCTACAGTGGCATGCTAACTGGAAAAGGTGTGCTATGATGGCATGCTAACGGGAGAAGGTGTGCTCCAGTGGCATGCTAACAGGAGAAAATGTGCTCCGGGGGCATGCTAACGGGAAAATGTGTGCTCCGGTTGCATGCTAACGGGAAAAGGTGTGCTCCGGTGACATGCTAGCGGGAAAAGGTGTGCACCGGTGGCATGCTAATGGAAAAAGGTGTGCTACAGCGGCATACTAATGGGAAAAGGTGTAATACTGTGGCATGCTCATGGTAAAGGTGTGCTCTGGTGGCATGCTGATGGTAAAAGGTGTGCTCCAGTGGCATACTAACGGTAAAAGGTGTGCTCCGGTGGCATGTTAACGGTAAAAGGTTTTCTCCGTTGGCATGCTAACGGTAAAAGGTGTGCTACGGTGGCATGCTAACGATACAAGGTGTGCTCTGGTGGCATGCTAACAGGAAAAGGTGTGCTCCGGTGGCATGCTAACACGGAAAGGTGTGCTCCGTTCGCATGCTAACGTAAGAAAGTGTGCTACAATGGCATGCTAACGAGAAGAGGTGCGCTACGGTGGCATGCAAACGGGAAAAGGTGTGCTATGGTGGCATGCTAACGGTAAAACGTGTGCTCTGCTGGCTTCCTTTCGGTAAAATGTGTGCTCTGGTGGCATGCTAGCGATACAAGATGTGCTCCGGTGGCATGCTAATGGGAAAAGGTGTGCTCCGGTGGCATGCTAACAGGGAAAGGTGTGCTCCGGTGGCATGCTAACGGAAGAAGGTGTGCTACTGTGGCATGCTAACAAGAAAAGGTGTGCTACAGTGGCATGCTAACTGGAAAAGGTGTGCTATGATGGCATGCTAATGGTAAAATGTGTGCTATGGTGGCATGCTAACGGTAAAAGGTGTGCAACGGTGGCATGATAACGGTAAAAGGTGTGCTCCGGTGGCATGCTAACGGGAAAAGGTGTGCAACGGTGGCATGCTAACAGGAAAAGGTGTGCTCCGGTGGCATGCTAACGGGAAAAGGTGTGCTCCGGTGGCATGCTAACGGGAAAAGGTGTGCTCCGGTGGCATGCTAACGGAAAAGGTGTGCTCCGGTGGCATGCTGATGGTAAAAGGTGTGCTCCGGCGGCATGCTAACGGTAAAAGGTGTTCTCCGTTGGCATGCTAACAGTTAAACGTGTGCTCAGGTGGCACGCTAACGATGCAAGGTGTGCTCTTGTGGCATGCTAACGGGAAAAGGTGTACTCCGGTGGAATGCTGACAGGGAAAGTTGTGCTCCGGCGGCATGCTAACGTGAGAAGGTGTGCTACTGTAGCATGCTAACGGGAAAAGGTGTGCTCCAGTGGCATGCTAAAGGTAAAGGTATGCTCTGGTGGCATGCTAACGGGAAAAGGTGTGGTACTGTGGCATGCTAACGGGAATAGGTGTGCTACGGTGGCATGCTAAAGGGAAAAGATGTTCTCCAGTGGATGCTAACCGGGAAAGGTGTGTTCCGGTGGCATGCTAATGGGAGAAGGTGTGCTCCGGTGGCATGCTAACAGGAGAAAATGTGCTCCGGGGGCATGCTAACGGGAAAATGTGTGCTCCGGTGGCATGCTGATGGTAAAAGGAGTGCTCCAGTGGCTTACTAATGGTAAAAGGTGTGCTCCGATGGCATGTTAACGGTAAGAGGTGTTCTCCGCTGGCATGCTAACGGTAAAAGGTGTGCTACGGTGGCATGCTAACGATACAAGGTGTGCTCCGGTGGCAAGATAATGGAAAAAGGTGTGCTCCGGTGGCATGCAAACACGGAAAGGTGTGCTCCGGTGGCATGCTAACGTGAGAAAGTGTGCTACGGTGGCATGCTAACGAGAAGAGGTGCGCTATGGTGGCATGCTAACGGGAAGAGGTGTGCTATGGCGGCATGCTAACAGTAAAAGGTGTGCTCCTGTGGCTTGCTTTCGGTAAAAGGTGTGATCCGGTGGCATGCTAACGATACAAGATGTGCTCCGGTGGCATGCTAACGGGAAAAGGTGTGCTCTGGTGGCATGCTAACGGGAAAAGGGGTGCTCTGGTGGCATGCTAACGGTAAAAGGTGTGCTCCAGTGGCATGCTAGCGGTAAAAGGTGTGCTCCGGTGGCATGCTAACTAAAAAAGTTATGCTCCAGTGGCATGATATTGCGAAAAGGTGTGCAACGGTGGAATGCTAACGGCAGAAGGTGTGCTCCGGTGGGAACAATGGGAAAAGGTGTGCTCCAGTGGCATTCTAACGGGAAAATGTGTGCAACGGTGGCATGCTAACGGAAAAAGGTGTGCAATGGAGGCATGCTAACGGTAAAAGGTGCGCTCCAGTGGCATGCTAGTGGTAAAAGGTATGCTCCGGTGTCATGCTAATGGAAAAAGGTATGCTCCAGTGGCATGATATTGGGAAAAGGTGTGCAACGGTGGCATGCTAACGGCAGAAGGTGTGCTCCGGTGGAAACAATGGGAAAAGGTGTGCTCCGGTGGCATGCTAACGGGAAAATGTGTGCAACGGTGGCATGCTAACGGAAAAAGGTGTGCAATGGTGGCATGCTAACAGTAAAAGGTGTGCTCCAGTGGCATGCTAATGGGAAAAGGTATGCTCCGGGGGTATGATAACAGGAAAAGGTGTCCAACGGTGGCATGCTAACAGGAGAAGGTGTGCTCCGGTGGCAACAACTGGAAAAGGTGTGCTCCGGTGGCATGCTAACGAGAAAAGGTGTGCAACAGTGGCATGCTAACGGGAAAAGGTGAGCAATGGTGGCATGCTAACGATACAAGATGTGCTCCGGTGGCATGCTAATGGGAAAAGGTGTGCTCCAGTGGCATGCTAACAGGGAAAGGTGTGCTCCGGTGGCATGCTAAAGGGAGAATGTGTGCTACTGTGGCATGCTAACAAGAAAAAGTGTGCTACAGTGGCATGCTAACGGGAAAAGGTGTGCTATGGTGGCTTGCTAACTGTAAAAGGTGTGCAATGGTGGTATGATAACGAAAAAGGTGTGCTCCGGTGGCATGCTAAAGGGAAAAGGTGTTCTCCAGTGGATGCTAACGGGGAAAGGTGTGTTCCGGTGGCATGCTAACGGGAGAAGGTGTGCTCCGGGGGCATGCTAACGGAAAATGTGTGCTCCGGTTGCATGCTAATGGGAGAAGGTGTGCTCCGGTGGCATGCTAACAGGAGAAAATGTGCTCCGGGGGCATGCTAACGGGAAAATGTGTGCTCCGGTGGCATGCTGATGGTAAAAGGTGTGCTCCAGTGGCTTACTAATGGTAAAAGGTGTGCTCCGATGGCATGTTAACGGTAAGAGGTGTTCTCCGCTGGCATGCTAACGGTAAAAGGTGTGCTACGGTGGCATGCTAACGATACAAGGTGTGCTCCGGTGGCAAGATAACGGAAAAAGGTGTGCTCCGGTGGCATGCAAACACGGAAAGGTGTGCTCCGGTGGCATGCTAACGTGAGAAAGTGTGCTACGGTGGCATGCTAATGAGAAGAGGTGCGCTATGGTGGCATGCTAACGGGAAGAGGTGTGCTATGGTGGCATGCTAACAGTAAAAGGTGTGCTCCTGTGGCTTGCTTTCGGTAAAAGGTGAGCTCCGGTGGCATGCTAACGATACAAGATGTGCTCCGGTGGCATGCTAACGGGAAAAGGTGTGCTCTGGTGGCATGCTAACAGGGAAAGGTGTGCTCCGGTGGCATGCTAACGGAAGAAGGTGTCCTACTGTGGCATGCTAACAAGAAAAGGTGTGCTACAGTGGTATGCTAACGGGAAAAGGTGTGCTATGGTGGCATGCTAATGGGAAAAGGTGTGCTATCGTGGCAAGCTAACGGTAAAAGGTGTGCAACGGTGGCATGATAACGGAAAAAGGTGTGCTCCGGTGGCATGCAAACGGGAAAAGCAGTGCAACGGTGGCATGCTAACAGGAAAAGGTGTGCTCCGGTGGCATGCTAACGGGAAAAGGTGTTCTCCGGTGGCATGCTAACGGGAAAAGGTGTGCTCCGGTGGCATGCTAACGGAAAAAGGTGTGCTCTGGTGGCATGCTGATGGTAAAAGGTGTGCTCCGGCGGCATGCTAACGGTAAAAGGTGTTCTCCGTTGGCATGCTAACAGTTAAACGTGTGCTCAGGTGGCATGCTAACGATACAAGGTGTGCTCTTGTGGCATGCTAACGGGAAAAGGTGTACTCCGGTGGAATGCTGACAGGGAAAGTTGTGCTCCGGCGGCATGCTAACGTGAGAAGGTGTGCTACTGTAGCATGCTAACGGGAAAAGGTGTGCTCCAGTGGCATGCTAAAGGTAAAGGTGTGCTCTGGTGGCATGCTAACGGGAAAAGGTGTGGTACTGTGGCATGCTAACGGGAATAGATGTGCTACGGTGGCATGCTAAAGGGAAAAGGTGTTCTCCAGTGGATGCTAACGGGGAAAGGTGTGTTCCGGTGGCATGCTAATGGGAGAAGGTGTGCTCCGGTGGCATGCTAACAGGAGAAAATGTGCTCCGGGGGCATGCTAACGGGAAAATGTGTGCTCCGGTGGCATGCTGATGGTAAAAGGTGTGCTCTAGTGGCTTACTAATGGTAAAAGGTGTGCTCCGGTGGCATGTTAACGGTAAGAGGTGTTCTCCGTTGGCATGCTAACGGTAAAAGGTGTGCTACGGTGGCATGCTAACGATACAAGGTGTGCTCCGGTGGCAAGATAACGGAAAAAGGCGTGCTCGGGTGGCATGCAAACACGGAAAGGTGTGCTCCGGTGGCATGCTAACATGAGAAAGTGTGCTACGGTGGCATGCTAACGAGAAGAGGTGCGCTATGGTGGCATGCTAACGGGAAGAGGTGTGCTATGGTGGCATGCTAACAGTAAAAGGTGTGCTCCTGTGGCTTGCTTTCGGTAAAAGGTGTGCTCCGGTGGCATGCTAACGATACAAGATGTGCTCCGGTGGCATGCTAACGGGAAAAGGTGTGCTCCGGTGGCATGCTAACAGGGAAAGGGGTGCTCCGGTGGCATGCTAACGGGAGAAGGTGTCCTACTGTGGCATGCTAACAAGAAAAGGTGTGCTACAGTGGTATGCTAACGGGAAAAGGTGTGCTATCGTGGCAAGCTAACGGTAAAAGGTGTGCAACGGTGGCATGATAACGGAAAAAGGTGTGCTCCGGTGGCATGCTAACGGGAAAAGGTGTGCAACGGTGGCATGCTAACAGGAAAAGGTGTGCTCCGGTGGCATGCTAACGGGAAAAGGTGTGCTCCGGTGGCATGCTAACGGAAAAAAGTGTGCTCAGGTGGCATGCTAACGGGAAAAGCTGTGCTCCGGTGGCATGCCAATGGAAAAAGGTATGCTACGGTGGAGTGCTAATGGGAGAAGGTGTGCTCTGGTGGCATGCTAACGGTAAAAGGTGTGCTCCAGTGGCATGCTAGCGGTAAAAGGTATGCTCCGGTGGCATGCTAACTAAAAAAGTTATGCTCCAGTGGCATGATATTGGGAAAAGGTGTGCAACGGTGGAATGCTAACGGCAGAAGGTGTGCTCCGGTGGGAACAATGGGAAAAGGTGTGCTCCGGTGGCATGCTAACGGGAAAATGTGTGCAACGGTGGCATGCTAACGGAAAAAGGTGTGCAATGGAGGCATGCTAACGGTAAAAGGTGCGCTCCAGTGGCATGCTAGTGGTAAAAGGTATGCTCCGGTGTCATGCTAACGGAAAAAGGTATGCTCCAGTGGCATGATATTGGGAAAAGGTGTGCAACGGTGGCATGCTAACGGCAGAAGGTGTGCTCCGGTGGGAACAATGGGAAAAGGTGTGCTCCGGTGGCATGCTAACGGGAAAATGTGTGCAACGGTGGCATGCTAACGGAAAAAGGTGTGCAATGGTGGCATGCTAACGGTAAAAGGTGTGCTCCAGTGGCATGGTAATGGGAAAAGGTATGCTCTGGGGGTATGATAACGGGAAAAGGTGTCCAACGGTGGCATGCTAACAGGAGAAGGTGTGCTCCGGTGGCAACAACTGGAAAAGGTGTGCTCCGGTGGCATGCTAACGAGAAAAGGTGTGCAACAGTGGCATGCTAACTGGAAAAGGTGAGCAATGGTGGCATGGTAACGATACAAGATGTGCTCCGGTGGCATGCTAATGGGAAAAGGTGTGCTCCAGTGGCATGCTAACAGGGAAAGGTGTGCTCCGGTGGCATGCTAAAGGGAGAATGTGTGCTACTGTGGCATGCTAACAAGAAAAAGTGTGCTACAGTGGCATGCTAACGGGAAAAGGTGTGCTATGGTGGCTTGCTAACTGTAAAAGGTGTGCAATGGTGGTATGATAACGAAAAAGGTGTGCTCCGGTGGCATGCTAAAGGGAAAAGGTGTTCTCCAGTGGATGCTAACGGGGAAAGGTGTGTTCCGGTGGCATGCTAACGGGAGAAGGTGTGCTCCGGGGGCATGCTAACGGGAAAATGTGTGCTCCGGTTGCATGCTAATGGGAAAAGGTGTGCTCCGGTGACATGCTAGCGGGAAAAGGTGTGCACAGGTGGCATGCTAATGGAAAAAGGTGTACTACAGCTGCATACTAATGGGAAAAGGTGTATTACTGTGGCATGCTCACGGTAAAGGTGTGCTCTGGTGGCATGCTGATGGTAAAAGGTGTGCTCCAGTGGCATACTAACGGTAAAAGGTGTGCTCAGGTGGCATGTTAACGGTAAAAGGTGTTCTCCGTTGGCATGCTAACGGTAAAGTTGTGCTTCGGTGGCATGCTAACGATACAAGGTGTGCTCCGGTGGCATGCTAACGGGAAAAGGTGTGCTCCGGTGGCATGCTAACACGGAAAGGTGTGCTCCGGTGGCATGCTAACGTGAGAAAGTGGCATGCTAACGAGAAGAGGTGCGCTACGGTGGCATGCTAACGGGAAAAGGGTGCTCCGGTGGCATGCTAACGATACAAGGTGTGCTTCGGTGGCATGCTAACGGGAAAAGGTGTGCTCCGGTGGCATGCTAACACGGAAAGGTGTGCTCCGGTCGCATGCTAACGAGAAGAGGTGAGCTATGGTGGCATGCTAACGGAAAAGGTGTGCTATGGTGGCATGCTAACGGTAAAAGGTGTGCTCCGGTGGCTTGCTTTCGGTTAAACGTGTGCTCCGGTGGCATGCTAGCGATACAAGATGTGCTCCGGTGGCATGCTAATGGGAAAATGTGTGCTCCGGTGGCATGCTAACAGGGAAAGGTGTGCTCCGGTGGCATGCTAACGGGAGAAGGTGTCCTACTGTGGCATGCTAACAAGAAAAGGTGTTCTACAGTGGCATGCTAACGGGAAAAGGTGTGCTATGGTGGCATGCTAATGGGAAAAGGTGTGCTATCGTGGCATGCTAACGGTAAAAGGTGTGCAACGGTGGCATGATAACGGAAAAAGGTGTGCTCCGGTGGCATGCTAACGGGAAAAGGTGTGCTCCGGTGGCATGCTAACGGAAAAAAGGATGCTCCTGTGGCATGCTAACGGGAAAATCTGTGCTCCGGTGGCATGCCAATGGAAAAAGGTATGCTACGGTGGAATGCTAATGGGAGAAGGTGTGCTCTGGTGGCATGCTAACGGTAAAAGGTGTGCTCCAGTGGCATGCTAGCGGTAAAAGGTGTGCTCTGGTGGCATGCTAACGGAAAAAGGTATGCTCCAGTGCCATGATATTGGGAAAAGGTGTGCAACGGTGGAATGCTAACGGCAGAAGGTGTGCTGCAGTGGGAACAATGGGAAAAGGTGTGCTCCGTTGGCATGCTAACGGGAAAATGTGTGCAATGGAGGCATGCTAACGGTAAAAAGTGTGCTCCGGTGGCATGCTAACGGGAAAAGGTATGCTCCGGTGGTATGATAGCGGGAAAAGGTGTGCAACGGTGGCATGCTAACAGGGGAAGGTGTGCTTCGGTGGCAACAACGGGAAAAGGTGTGCTGCGGTGGCATGCTAACGAGAAAAGGTGTGCAACGGTGGCATTCTAACGGGAAAAGGTGTGCAATGGTGGCATGCTAACGGTAAAAGGTGTGTTCCGGTGGCATGCTAACGTGAAAAGGTGTGTTCCGGTAGCATGCTAACGATACAAGATGTGCTCCGGTGGAATGCTAATGGGAAAAGGTGTGCTCCGGTGGTATGCTAACAGGGAAAGGTGTGCTCCGGTGGCATGCTAACGGGAGAAGGTGTGCTACTGTGGCATGCTAACAATAGAAGGTGTGATACAGTGGCATGCTAACGGGAAAATGTGTGCTATGGTGGCTTGCTAACGGGAAAAGGTGAGCTATGGTGGCATGCTAACTGTAAAAGGTGTGCAATGGTGGCATGATAACGGAAAAAGGTGTGCTACGGTGGCATGCTAAAGGGAAAGGGTGTTCTCCAGTGGATGCTAACGGGGAAAGGTGTGTTCCGAGGGCATGCTAACGGGAGAAGGTGTGCTCCGGTGGCATGCTAACTGGAGAAAATGTGCTCCGGGGGCATGCTAACGGGAAAATGTGTGCTCCGGTTGCATGCTAACGGGAAAAGGTGTGCTCCGGTGACATGCTAGCGGGAAAAGGTGTGCACCGGTGGCATGCTAATGGTAAAAGGTGTGCTACAGCGGCATACTAATGGGAAAAGGTGTAATACTGTGGCATGCTCACGGTAAAGGTGTGCTCTGGTGGCATGCTGATGGTAAAAGCTGTGCTCCAGTGTCACACTAACGGTGAAAGGTGTGCTCCGGTGGCATGTTAACGGTAAGAGGTGTTCTCTGTTGGCACTCTAACGGTAAAAGGTGTGCTACGGTGGCATGCTAACGATACAAGGTGTGCTCCGGTGGCATGCTAACGGGAAAAGGTGTGCTTCGGTGGCATGCTAACACGGAAAGGTGTGCTCCGGTGGCATGCTAACGAGAAGAGGTGCGCTACGGTGGCATGCTAACGGGAAAAGGTGTGCTCCGGTGGCATGCTAACGATACAAGGTGTGCTCCGATGGCATGCTAACGGGAAAAGGTGTGCTCCGGTGACATGCTAACACGCAAAGGTGTGCTCCGGTCGCATGCTAACGTAAGAAAGTGTGCTACAATGGCATGCTAATGGGAAAAGTTGTGCTCCGGTGGCATGCTAACGGAAAAAAGTGTGCTCCTGTGGCATGCTAACGGGAAAAGCTGTGCTCCGGTGGCATGCCAATGGAAAAAGGTTTGCTACGGTGGAATGGTAATGGGAAAAGGTGTGCGCTGGTGGCATGCTAACGGTAAAAGGTGTGCTCCAGTGGCATGCTAGCGGTAAAAGGTGAAATCCGGTGGCTTGCTCACGGAAATAGGTATGCTACAGTGGCATGATATTGGGAAAAGGTGTCCAACGGTGGCATGCTAACGGCATAAGGTGTGCTCCGGTGGGAACAATGGGAAAAGGTGTGCTCCGGTGGCATGCTAATGGGAAAATGAGTGCAACGGTGGAATGCTAACGGAAAACGGTGTGTAATGGAGGCATGCTAACGGTAAAAGGTGTGCTCCGGTGGCATGCTAAAGGGAAGAGGTATGCACTGGTGGTATGATAGCGGGAAAAGGTGTGCAACGGTGGCATGCTAACAGGAGAAGGTGTGCTTCGCTGGCAACAACGGGAAAAGGTGTGCTCCGGTGGCATGCTAACGAGAAAAGGTGTGCAACGGTGGCATGCTAACGGTAAAAGGTGTGTTCCCGTGGCATGCTAACGTGAAAAGGTGTGTTCCGGTGGCATGCTAACGATACAAGATGTGCTCCGGTGGCATGCTAATGGGAAAAGGTGTGCTCCGGTGGTATGCTAACAGGGAAAGGTGTGCTCCGGTGGCATGCTAACGGGAGAATGTGTGCTACTGTGGCATGCTAACAATAAAAGGTGTGCTACAGTGGCATGCTAACTGGAAAATGTGTGCTATGGTGGCTTGCTAACGGGAAAAGGTGAGCTATGGTGGCATGCTAACTGTAAAAGGTGTGCAATGGTGGCATGATAACGGAAAAAGGTGTGCTCTGGTGGCATGCTAACGGGAAAAGCTGTGCTCCGGTGGCATGCCAATGGAAAAAGGTATGTTATGGTGGAATGCTAATAGGAGAAGGTGTGCTCCGGTGGCATGCTAACTGTAAAAGGTGTGCTCCAGTGGCATGCTAGCGGTAAAAGGTGTGCTCCGGTGTCATGCTAATGGAAATAGGTATGCTCCAGTGGCATGATATTGGGAAAAGGTGTGCAACGGTGGCATGCTAACGGCAGAAGGTGTGCTCCGGTGGGAACAATGGGAAAAGGTGTGCTCCGGTGGCATGCTAACGGGAAAATGTGTGCAACGGTGGAATGCTAACGGAAAAATGTGTGCAATGGAGGCATGCTAACGGTAAAAGGTGTTCTCCGGTGGCATGCTAACGGGAAGAGGTATGCTCCGGTGGTATGATAGCGGGAAAAGGTGTGCAACGGTGGCATGCTAACAGGAGAAGGTGTGCTTCGGTGGCAACAATGGGAAAAGGTGTGCTCCGGTGGCATGCTAACGTGAAAAGGTGTGTTCCGGTGGCATGCTAACGATACAAGATGTGCTCCGGTGGCATGCTAATGGGAAAAGGTGTGCTCCGGTGGTATGCTAACAGGGAAATGTGTGCTCCGGTGGCATGCTAACGGGAGAATGTGTGCTACTGTGGCATGCTAACATTAAAAGGTGTGCAACAGTGGCATGCTAACTGGAAAATGTGTGCTATGGTGGCTTGCTAACTGGAAAAGGTGAGCTATAGTGGCATGTTAACTGTAAAAGGTGGGCAATGGTGGCATGATAACGGAAAAAGGTGTGCTCCGGTGGCATGCTAAAGGGAAAAGGTGTTCTCCAGTGGATGCTAACGGGGAAAGGTGTGTTCCGAGGGCATGCTAACGGGAGAAGGCGTGCTCCGGTGGCATGCTAACAGGAGAAAATGTGCTCCGGGGGCATGCTAACGGGAAAAGGTGTGCTCCGGTGACATGTTAGCGGGAAAAGGTGTGCACCGGTGGCATGCTAATGGAAAAAGGTGTGCTACAGCGGCATACTAATGGAAAAAGGTGTAATACTGTGGCATGCTCACGGTAAAAGTGTGCTCTGGTGGCATGCTGATGGTAAAAGGTGTGCTCCAGTGGCACACTAACGGTAAAAGGTGTGCTCCGGTGGCATGTTAACGGTAAGAGGTTTTCTCCATTGGCATTCTAACGGTAAAAGGTGTGCTACGTTGGCATGCTAACGATACAAGGTGTGCTCCGGTGTCATGCTAACGGGAAAAGGTGTGCTCCGGTGGCATGCTAACATGGAAAGGTGTGCTCCGGTGGCATGCTAATGTGAGAAAGTGTGCTACGGTGGCATGCCAACGAGAAGAGGTGCGCTTCGGTGGCATGCTAAAGGGAAAAGGTGTGCTCCGGTGGCATGCTAACGATAGAAGGTGTGCTCCGGTGGCATGCTAACGGGAAAAGGTGTGCTCCGGTGACATGCTAACACGCAAAGGTATGCTCCGGTCGCATGCTAACGTAAGAAAGTGTGCTACAATGGCATGCTAATGAGAAGATGTGCGCTACGGTGGCATGCAAACGGGAAAAGGTGTGCTATGGTGGCATGCTAATGTTAAAAGGTGTGCTCTGGTGGCTTCCTTTCGGTAAAATGTGTGCTCTGGTGGCATGCTAGCGATACAAGATATGCTCCGGTGGCATGCTAACGGGTAAAGTTGTGCTCCGGTGGCATGCTAACAGGGAAAGGTGTGCTCTGGTGGCATGCTAACGGGAGAAGGTGTGCTACTGTGGCATGCTAACAGGAAAAGGTGTGCTATGGTGGCATACTAACGGTAAAAGGTGTGCAACGGTGGCATGATAACGGAAAAAGGTGTGCTCCGGTGGCATGCTAACGGGAAAAGGTGTGCAATGGTGGCATGCTAACAGGAAAAGGTGTGCTCCGGTGGCATGCTAACGGGAAAAGGTGTGCTCCGGTGGTATGCTAACGGGAAAAGGTGTGCTACTGTGGCATGCTAAAGGGAAAAGGTGAACTCCGTTGGCATGCTAACGGGAAAACTGTGTGCTACAGTGGCATGCTAACGGTAAAGGTGTGCTCCGCTGGCATGCTAACGGGAAGATGGTGTGCTACGGTGACATGCTAACGGTAAAGGTGTGCTCCAGTGTCATGCTAACGCGAAAAGGTGTGCTCCGGTGGCATGCTGACGGGAGAAGGTGTCTTCCAGTGGCATGCTAATGGATAAAGGTGGGCTACAGTGGCATGCTAACGGTAAAGGTGTGCTCCGGTGGCATGCTAACGGGAAAAAGTGTGCTCCGGTGGCATGCTAACGGGAAAAGGTGTGCTCCGGTGGCATGCTAACGGAAAAAGGTGTGCTCCGGTGGCATGCTGATGGTAAAAGGTGTGCTCCGGCGGCATGCTAACGGTAAAAGGTGTTCTCCGTTGGCATGCTAACAGTTAAACGTGTGCTCAGGTGGCACGCTAACGATGCAAGGTGTGCTCTTGTGGCATGCTAACGGGAAAAGGTGTACTCCGGTGGAATGCTGACAGAGAAAGTTGTGCTCCGGCGGCATGCTAACGTGAGAAGGTGTGCTACTGTAGCATGCTAACGGGAAAAGGTGTGCTCCAGTGGCATGCTAAAGGTAAAGGTATGCTCTGGTGGCATGCTAACGGGAAAAGGTGTGGTACTGTGGCATGCTAACGGGAATAGGTGTGCTACGGTGGCATGCTAAAGGGAAAAGATGTTCTCCAGTGGATGCTAACCGGGAAAGGTGTGTTCCGGTGGCATGCTAATGGGAGAAGGTGTGCTCCGGTGGCATGCTAACAGGAGAAAATGTGCTCCGGGGGCATGCTAACGGGAAAATGTGTGCTCCGGTGGCATGCTGATGGTAAAAGGAGTGCTCCAGTGGCTTACTAATGGTAAAAGGTGTGCTCCGATGGCATGTTAACGGTAAGAGGTGTTCTCCGCTGGCATGCTAACGGTAAAAGGTGTGCTACGGTGGCATGCTAACGATACAAGGTGTGCTCCGGTGGCAAGATAATGGAAAAAGGCGTGCTCCGGTGGCATGCAAACACGGAAAGGTGTGCTCCGGTGGCATGCTAACGTGAGAAAGTGTGCTACGGTGGCATGCTAATTAGAAGAGGTGCGCTATGGTGTCATGCTAACGGGAAGAGGTGTGCTATGGTGGCATGCTAACAGTAAAAGGTGTGCTCCTGTGGCTTGCTTTCGGTAAAAGGTGTGATCCGGTGGCATGCTAACGATACAAGATGTGCTCCGGTGGCATGCTAACGGGAAAAGGTGTGCTCTGGTGGCATGCTAATGGGAAAAGGTGTGCTCCAGTGGCATGCTAGCGGTAAAAGGTGTGCTCCGGTGGCATGCTAACTAAAAAACTTATGCTCCAGTGGCATGATATTGGGAAAAGGTGTGCAACGGTGGCATGCTAACGGGAAAAGGTGTGCAATGGTGGCATGCTAACGGTAAAAGGTGTGTTCCGGTGGCATGCTAACGTGAAAAGGTGTGTTCCGGTAGCATGCTAACGATACAAGATGTGCTCCGGTGGAATGCTAATGGGAAAAGGTGTGCTCCGGTGGTATGCTAACAGGGAAAGGTGTGCTCCGGTGGCATGCTAACGGGAGAAGGTGTGCTACTGTGGCATGCTAACAATAGAAGGTGTGATACAGTGGCATGCTAACGGGAAAATGTGTGCTATGGTGGCTTGCTAACGGGAAAAGGTGAGCTATGGTGACATGCTAACTGTAAAAGGTGTGCAATGGTGGCATGATAACGGAAAAAGGTGTGCTACGGTGGCATGCTAAAGGGAAAGGGTGTTCTCCAGTGGATGCTAACGGGGAAAGGTGTGTTCCGAGGGCATGCTAACGGGAGAAGGTGTGCTCCGGTGGCATGCTAACTGGAGAAAATGTGCTCCGGGGGCATGCTAACGGGAAAATGTGTGCTCCGGTTGCATGCTAACGGGAAAAGGTGTGCTCCGGTGACATGCTAGCGGGAAAAGGTGTGCACCGGTGGCATGCTAATGGTAAAAGGTGTGCTACAGCGGCATACTAATGGGAAAAGGTGTAATACTGTGGCATGCTCACGGTAAAGGTGTGCTCTGGTGGCATGCTGATGGTAAAAGCTGTGCTCCAGTGTCACACTAACGGTGAAAGGTGTGCTCCGGTGGCATGTTAACGGTAAGAGGTGTTCTCTGTTG
Organism: Phyllobates terribilis; assembly: GCF_046119375.1. Taxonomy (NCBI): domain Eukaryota; kingdom Metazoa; phylum Chordata; class Amphibia; order Anura; family Dendrobatidae; genus Phyllobates; species Phyllobates terribilis. The sequence goes on along the minus strand of NW_027363861.1, from coordinate 67,650 downwards.
GCACTCTAACGGTAAAAGGTGTGCTACGGTGGCATGCTAACGATACAAGGTGTGCTCCGGTGGCATGCTAACGGGAAAAGGTGTGCTTCGGTGGCATGCTAACACGGAAAGGTGTGCTCCGGTGGCATGCTAACGAGAAGAGGTGCGCTACGGTGGCATGCTAACGGGAAAAGGTGTGCTCCGGTGGCATGCTAACGATACAAGGTGTGCTCCGATGGCATGCTAACGGGAAAAGGTGTGCTCCGGTGACATGCTAACACGCAAAGGTGTGCTCCGGTCGCATGCTAACGTAAGAAAGTGTGCTACAATGGCATGCTAATGGGAAAAGTTGTGCTCCGGTGGCATGCTAACGGAAAAAAGTGTGCTCCTGTGGCATGCTAACGGGAAAAGCTGTGCTCCGGTGGCATGCCAATGGAAAAAGGTTTGCTACGGTGGAATGGTAATGGGAAAAGGTGTGCGCTGGTGGCATGCTAACGGTAAAAGGTGTGCTCCAGTGGCATGCTAGCGGTAAAAGGTGAAATCCGGTGGCTTGCTCACGGAAATAGGTATGCTACAGTGGCATGATATTGGGAAAAGGTGTCCAACGGTGGCATGCTAACGGCATAAGGTGTGCTCCGGTGGGAACAATGGGAAAAGGTGTGCTCCGGTGGCATGCTAATGGGAAAATGAGTGCAACGGTGGAATGCTAACGGAAAAAGGTGTGTAATGGAGGCATGCTAACGGTAAAAGGTGTGCTCCGGTGGCATGCTAAAGGGAAGAGGTATGCTCTGGTGGTATGATAGCGGGAAAAGGTGTGCAACGGTGGCATGCTAACAGGAGAAGGTGTGCTTTGCTGGCAACAACGGGAAAAGGTGTGCTCCGGTGGCATGCTAACGAGAAAAGGTGTGCAACGGTGGCATGCTAACGGTAAAAGGTGTGTTCCCGTGGCATGCTAACGTGAAAAGGTGTGTTCCGGTGGCATGCTAACGATACAAGATGTGCTCCGGTGGCATGCTAATGGGAAAAGGTGTGCTCCGGTGGTATGCTAACAGGGAAAGGTGTGCTCCGGTGGCATGCTAACGGGAGAATGTGTGCTACTGTGGCATGCTAACAATAAAAGGTGTGCTACAGTGGCATGCTAACTGGAAAATGTGTGCTATGGTGGCTTGCTAACGGGAAAAGGTGAGCTATGGTGGCATGCTAACTGTAAAAGGTGTGCAATGGTGGCATGATAACGGAAAAAGGTGTGCTCTGGTGGCATGCTAACGGGAAAAGCTGTGCTCCGGTGGCATGCCAATGGAAAAAGGTATGTTATGGTGGAATGCTAATAGGAGAAGGTGTGCTCCGGTGGCATGCTAACTGTAAAAGGTGTGCTCCAGTGGCATGCTAGCGGTAAAAGGTGTGCTCCGGTGTCATGCTAATGGAAATAGGTATGCTCCAGTGGCATGATATTGGGAAAAGGTGTGCAACGGTGGCATGCTAACGGCAGAAGGTGTGCTCCGGTGGGAACAATGGGAAAAGGTGTGCTCCGGTGGCATGCTAACGGGAAAATGTGTGCAACGGTGGAATGCTAACGGAAAAATGTGTGCAATGGAGGCATGCTAACGGTAAAAGGTGTTCTCCGGTGGCATGCTAACGGGAAGAGGTATGCTCCGGTGGTATGATAGCGGGAAAAGGTGTGCAACGGTGGCATGCTAACAGGAGAAGGTGTGCTTCGGTGGCAACAATGGGAAAAGGTGTGCTCCGGTGGCATGCTAACGTGAAAAGGTGTGTTCCGGTGGCATGCTAACGATACAAGATGTGCTCCGGTGGCATGCTAATGGGAAAAGGTGTGCTCCGGTGGTATGCTAACAGGGAAATGTGTGCTCCGGTGGCATGCTAACGGGAGAATGTGTGCTACTGTGGCATGCTAACATTAAAAGGTGTGCAACAGTGGCATGCTAACTGGAAAATGTGTGCTATGGTGGCTTGCTAACTGGAAAAGGTGAGCTATAGTGGCATGTTAACTGTAAAAGGTGGGCAATGGTGGCATGATAACGGAAAAAGGTGTGCTCCGGTGGCATGCTAAAGGGAAAAGGTGTTCTCCAGTGGATGCTAACGGGGAAAGGTGTGTTCCGAGGGCATGGTAACGGGAGAAGGCGTGCTCCGGTGGCATGCTAACAGGAGAAAATGTGCTCCGGGGGCATGCTAACGGGAAAAGGTGTGCTCCGGTGACATGTTAGCGGGAAAAGGTGTGCACCGGTGGCATGCTAATGGAAAAAGGTGTGCTACAGCGGCATACTAATGGAAAAAGGTGTAATACTGTGGCATGCTCACGGTAAAAGTGTGCTCTGGTGGCATGCTGATGGTAAAAGGTGTGCTCCAGTGGCACACTAACGGTAAAAGGTGTGCTCCGGTGGCATGTTAACGGTAAGAGGTTTTCTCCGTTGGCATTCTAACGGTAAAAGGTGTGCTACGTTGGCATGCTAATGATACAAGGTGTGCTCCGGTGTCATGCTAACGGGAAAAGGTGTGCTCCGGTGGCATGCTAACATGGAAAGGTGTGCTCCGGTGGCATGCTAATGTGAGAAAGTGTGCTACGGTGGCATGCCAACGAGAAGAGGTGCGCTTCGGTGGCATGCTAAACTGAAAAGGTGTGCTCCGGTGGCATGCTAACGATAGAAGGTGTGCTCCGGTGGCATGCTAACGGGAAAAGGTGTGCTCCGGTGACATGCTAACACGCAAAGGTATGCTCCGGTCGCATGCTAACGTAAGAAAGTGTGCTACAATGGCATGCTAATGAGAAGATGTGCGCTACGGTGGCATGCAAACGGGAAAAGGTGTGCTATGGTGGCATGCTAATGTTAAAAGGTGTGCTCTGGTGGCTTCCTTTCGGTAAAATGTGTGCTCTGGTGGCATGCTAGCGATACAAGATATGCTCCGGTGGCATGCTAACGGGTAAAGTTGTGCTCCGGTGGCATGCTAACAGGGAAAGGTGTGCTCTGGTGGCATGCTAACGGGAGAAGGTGTGCTACTGTGGCATGCTAACAGGAAAAGGTGTGCTATGGTGGCATGCTAACGGTAAAAGGTGTGCAACGGTGGCATGATAACGGAAAAAGGTGTGCTCCGGTGGCATGCTAACGGGAAAAGGTGTGCAACGGTGGCATGCTAACAGGAAAAGGTGTGCTCCGGTGGCATGCTAACGGGAAAAGGTGTGCTCCGGTGGTATGCTAACGGGAAAAGGTCTGCTACTGTGGCATGCTAAAGGGAAAAGGTGAACTCCGTTGGCATGCTAACGGGAAAACTGTGTGCTACAGTGGCATGCTAACGGTAAAGGTGTGCTCCGCTGGCATGCTAACGGGAAGATGGTGTGCTACGGTGACATGCTAACGGTAAAGGTGTGCTCCAGTGTCATGCTAACGCGAAAAGGTGTGCTCCGGTGGCATGCTGACGGGAGAAGGTGTCTTCCGGTGGCATGCTAATGGATAAAGGTGGGCTACAGTGGCATGCTAACGGTAAAGGTGTGCTCCGGTGGCATGCTAACGGGAAAAAGTGTGCTCCGGTGGCATGCTAACGGGAAAAGGTGTGCTCCGGTGGCATGCTAACGGAAAAAGGTGTGCTCCGGTGGCATGCTGATGGTAAAAGGTGTGCTCCGGCGGCATGCTAACGGTAAAAGGTGTTCTCCGTTGGCATGCTAACAGTTAAACGTGTGCTCAGGTGGCACGCTAACGATGCAAGGTGTGCTCTTGTGGCATGCTAACGGGAAAAGGTGTACTCCGGTGGAATGCTGACAGAGAAAGTTGTGCTCCGGCGGCATGCTAACGTGAGAAGGTGTGCTACTGTAGCATGCTAACGGGAAAAGGTGTGCTCCAGTGGCATGCTAAAGGTAAAGGTATGCTCTGGTGGCATGCTAACGGGAAAAGGTGTGGTACTGTGGCATGCTAACGGGAATAGGTGTGCTACGGTGGCATGCTAAAGGGAAAAGATGTTCTCCAGTGGATGCTAACCGGGAAAGGTGTGTTCCGGTGGCATGCTAATGGGAGAAGGTGTGCTCCGGTGGCATGCTAACAGGAGAAAATGTGCTCCGGGGGCATGCTAACGGGAAAATGTGTGGCATGCTGATGGTAAAAGGAGTGCTCCAGTGGCTTACTAATGGTAAAAGGTGTGCTCCGATGGCATGTTAACGGTAAGAGGTGTTCTCCGCTGGCATGCTAACGGTAAAAGGTGTGCTACGGTGGCATGCTAACGATACAAGGTGTGCTCCGGTGGCAAGATAATGGAAAAAGGCGTGCTCCGGTGGCATGCAAACACGGAAAGGTGTGCTCCGGTGGCATGCTAACGTGAGAAAGTGTGCTACGGTGGCATGCTAACGGGAAGAGGTGTGCTATGGTGGCATGCTAACAGTAAAAGGTGTGCTCCTGTGGCTTGCTTTCGGTAAAAGGTGTGATCCGGTGGCATGCTAACGATACAAGATGTGCTCCGGTGGCATGCTAACGGGAAAAGGTGTGCTCTGGTGGCATGCTAACGGGAAAAGGGGTGCTCTGGTGGCATGCTAACGGTAAAAGGTGTGCTCCAGTGGCATGCTAGCGGTAAAAGGTGTGCTCCGGTGGCATGCTAACTAAAAAAGTTATGCTCCAGTGGCATGATATTGCGAAAAGGTGTGCAACGGTGGAATGCTAACGGCAGAAGGTGTGCTCCGGTGGGAACAATGGGAAAAGGTGTGCTCCGGTGGCATTCTAATGGGAAAATGTGTGCAACGGTGGCATGCTAACGGAAAAAGGTGTGCAATGGAGGCATGCTAACGGTAAAAGGTGCGCTCCAGTGGCATGCTAGTGGTAAAAGGTATGCTCCGGTGTCATGCTAACGGAAAAAGGTATGCTCCAGTGGCATGATATTGGGAAAAGGTGTGCAACGGTGGCATGCTAACGGCAGAAGGTGTGCTCCGGTGGGAACAATGGGAAAAGGTGTGCTCCGGTGGCATGCTAACGGGAAAATGTGTGCAACGGTGGCATGCTAACGGAAAAAGGTGTGCAATGGTGGCATGCTAACAGTAAAAGGTGTGCTCCAGTGGCATGCTAATGGGAAAAGGTATGCTCCGGGGGTATGATAACAGGAAAAGGTGTCCAACGGTGGCATGCTAACAGGAGAAGGTGTGCTCCGGTGGCAACAACTGGAAAAGTTGTGCTCCGGTGGCATGCTAACGAGAAAAGGTGTGCAACAGTGGCATGCTAACGGGAAAAGGTGAGCAATGGTGGCATGCTAACGATACAAGATGTGCTCCGGTGGCATGCTAATGGGAAAAGGTGTGCTCCAGTGGCATGCTAACAGGGAAAGGTGTGCTCCGGTGGCATGCTAAAGGGAGAATGTGTGCTACTGTGGCATGCTAACAAGAAAAAGTGTGCTACAGTGGCATGCTAACGGGAAAAGGTGTGTTATGGTGGCTTGCTAACTGTAAAAGGTGTGCAATGGTGGTATGATAATGAAAAAGGTGTGCTCCGGTGGCATGCTAAAGGGAAAAGGTGTTCTCCAGTGGATGCTAACGGGGAAAGGTGTGTTCCGGTGGCATGCTAACGGGAGAAGGTGTGCTCCGGGGGCATGCTAACGGAAAATGTGTGCTCCGGTTGCATGCTAATGGGAGAAGGTGTGCTCCGGTGGCATGCTAACAGGAGAAAATGTGCTCCGGGGGCATGCTAACGGGAAAATGTGTGCTCCGGTGGCATGCTGATGGTAAAAGGTGTGCTCCAGTGGCTTACTAATGGTAAAAGGTGTGCTCCGATGGCATGTTAACGGTAAGAGGTGTTCTCCGCTGGCATGCTAACGGTAAAAGGTGTGCTACGGTGGCATGCTAACGATACAAGGTGTGCTCCGGTGGCAAGATAACGGAAAAAGGTGTGCTCCGGTGGCATGCAAACACGGAAAGGTGTGCTCCGGTGGCATGCTAACGTGAGAAAGTGTGCTACGGTGGCATGCTAATGAGAAGAGGTGCGCTATGGTGGCATGCTAACGGGAACAGGTGTGCTATGGTGGCATGCTAACAGTAAAAGGTGTGCTCCTGTGGCTTGCTTTCGGTAAAAGGTGAGCTCCGGTGGCATGCTAACGATACAAGATGTGCTCCGGTGGCATGCTAACGGGAAAAGGTGTGCTCTGGTGGCATGCTAACAGGGAAAGGTGTGCTCCGGTGGCATGCTAACGGGAGAAGGTGTCCTACTGTGGCATGCTAACAAGAAAAGGTGTGCTACAGTGGTATGCTAACGGGAAAAGGTGTGCTATGGTGGCATGCTAATGGGAAAAGGTGTGCTATCGTGGCAAGCTAACGGTAAAAGGTGTGCAACGGTGGCATGATAACGGAAAAAGGTGTGCTCCGGTGGCATGCAAACGGGAAAAGCAGTGCAACGGTGGCATGCTAACAGGAAAAGGTGTGCTCCGGTGGCATGCTAACGGGAAAAGGTGTTCTTCGGTGGCATGCTAACGGGAAAAGGTGTGCTCCGGTGGCATGCTAACGGAAAAAGGTGTGCTCCGGTGGCATGCTGATGGTAAAATGTGTGCTCCGGCGGCATGCTAACGGTAAAAGGTGTTCTCCGTTGGCATGCTAACAGTTAAACGTGTGCTCAGGTGGCATGCTAACGATACAAGGTGTGCTCTTGTGGCATGCTAACGGGAAAAGGTGTACTCCGGTGGAATGCTGACAGGGAAAGTTGTGCTCCGGCGGCATGCTAACGTGAGAAGGTGTGCTACTGTAGCATGCTAACGGGAAAAGGTGTGCTCCAGTGGCATGCTAAAGGTAAAGGTGTGCTCTGGTGGCATGCTAACGGGAAAAGGTGTGGTACTGTGGCATGCTAACGGGAATAGATGTGCTACGGTGGCATGCTAAAGGGAAAAGGTGTTCTCCAGTGGATGCTAACGGGGAAAGGTGTGTTCCGGTGGCATGCTAATGGGAGAAGGTGTGCTCCGGTGGCATGCTAACAGGAGAAAATGTGCTCCGGGGGCATGCTAACGGGAAAATGTGTGCTCCGGTGGCATGCTGATGGTAAAAGGTGTGCTCTAGTGGCTTACTAATGGTAAAAGGTGTGCTCCGGTGGCATGTTAACGGTAAGAGGTGTTCTCCGTTGGCATGCTAACGGTAAAAGGTGTGCTACGGTGGCATGCTAACGATACAAGGTGTGCTCCGGTGGCAAGATAACGGAAAAAGGTGTGCTCGGGTGGCATGCAAACACGGAAAGGTGTGCTCCGGTGGCATGCTAACATGAGAAAGTGTGCTACGGTGGCATGCTAACGAGAAGAGGTGCGCTATGGTGGCATGCTAACGGGAAGAGGTGTGCTATGGTGGCATGCTAACAGTAAAAGGTGTGCTCCTGTGGCTTGCTTTCAGTAAAAGGTGTGCTCCGGTGGCATGCTAACGATACAAGATGTGCTCCGGTGGCATGCTAACGGGAAAAGGTGTGCTCCGGTGGCATGCTAACAGGGAAAGGGGTGCTCCGGTGGCATGCTAACGGGAGAAGGTGTCCTACTGTGGCATGCTAACAAGAAAAGGTGTGCTACAGTGGTATGCTAACGGGAAAAGGTGTGCTATCGTGGCAAGCTAACGGTAAAAGGTGTGCAACGGTGGCATGATAACGGAAAAAGGTGTGCTCCGGTGGCATGCTAACGGGAAAAGGTGTGCAACGGTGGCATGCTAACAGGAAAAGGTGTGCTCCGGTGGCATGCTAACGGGAAAAGGTGTGCTCCGGTGGCATGCTAATGGAAAAAAGTGTGCTCAGGTGGCATGCTAACGGGAAAAGCTGTGCTCCGGTGGCATGCCAATGGAAAAAGGTATGCTACGGTGGAGTGCTAATGGGAGAAGGTGTGCTCTGGTGGCATGCTAACGGTAAAAGGTGTGCTCCAGTGGCATGCTAGCGGTAAAAGGTATGCTCCGGTGGCATGCTAACTAAAAAAGTTATGCTCCAGTGGCATGATATTGGGAAAAGGTGTGCAACGGTGGAATGCTAACGGCAGAAGGTGTGCTCCGGTGGGAACAATGGGAAAAGGTGTGCTCCGGTGGCATGCTAACGGGAAAATGTGTGCAACGGTGGCATGCTAACGGAAAAAGGTGTGCAATGGAGGCATGCTAACGGTAAAAGGTGCGCTCCAGTGGCATGCTAGTGGTAAAAGGTATGCTCCGGTGTCATGCTAACGGAAAAAGGTATGCTCCAGTGGCATGATATTGGGAAAAGGTGTGCAACGGTGGCATGCTAACGGCAGAGGGTGTGCTCCGGTGGGAACAATGGGAAAAGGTGTGCTCCGGTGGCATGCTAACGGGAAAATGTGTGCAACGGTGGCATGCTAACGGAAAAAGGTGTGCAATGGTGGCATGCTAACGGTAAAAGGTGTGCTCCAGTGGCATGGTAATGGGAAAAGGTATGCTCCGGGGGTATGATAATGGGAAAAGGTGTCCAACGGTGGCATGCTAACAGGAGAAGGTGTGCTCCGGTGGCAACAACTGGAAAAGGTGTGCTCCGGTGGCATGCTAACGAGAAAAGGTGTGCAACAGTGGCATGCTAACTGGAAAAGGTGAGCAATGGTGGCATGCTAACGATACAAGATGTGCTCCGGTGGCATGCTAATGGGAAAAGGTGTGCTCCAGTGGCATGCTAACAGGGAAAGGTGTGCTCCGGTGGCATGCTAAAGGGAGAATGTGTGCTACTGTGGCATGCTAACAAGAAAAAGTGTGCTACAGTGGCATGCTAACGGGAAAAGGTGTGCTATGGTGGCTTGCTAACTGTAAAAGGTGTGCAATGGTGGTATGATAACGAAAAAGGTGTGCTCCGGTGGCATGCTAAAGGGAAAAGGTGTTCTCCAGTGGATGCTAACGGGGAAAGGTGTGTTCCGGTGGCATGCTAACGGGAGAAGGTGTGCTCCGGGGGCATGCTAACGGGAAAATGTGTGCTCCGGTTGCATGCTAATGGGAAAAGGTGTGCTCCGGTGACATGCTAGCGGGAAAAGGTGTGCACAGGTGGCATGCTAATGGAAAAAGGTGTACTATAGCTGCATACTAATGGGAAAAGGTGTATTACTGTGGCATGCTCACGGTAAAGGTGTGCTCTGGTGGCATGCTGATGGTAAAAGGTGTGCTCCAGTGGCATACTAACGGTAAAAGGTGTGCTCAGGTGGCATGTTAACGGTAAAAGGTGTTCTCCGTTGGCATGCTAACGGTAAAGTTGTGCTTTGGTGGCATGCTAACGATACAAGGTGTGCTCCGGTGGCATGCTAACGTGAGAAAGTGTGCTACGGTGGCATGCTAATGAGAAGAGGTGCGCTATGGTGGCATGCTAACGGGAAGAGGTGTGCTATGGTGGCATGCTAACAGTGAAAGGTGTGCTCCTGTGGCTTGCTTTCGGTAAAAGGTGAGCTCCGGTGGCATGCTAACGATACAAGATGTGCTCCGGTGGCATGCTAACGGGAAAAGGTGTGCTCTGGTGGCATGCTAACAGGGAAAGGTGTGCTCCGGTGGCATGCTAACGGGAGAAGGTGTCCTACTGTGGCATGCTAACAAGAAAAGGTGTGCTACAGTGGTATGCTAACGGGAAAAGGTGTGCAATGGTGGCATGCTAATGGGAAAAGGTGTGCTATCGTGGCAAGCTAACGGTAAAAGGTGTGCAACGGTGGCATGATAACGGAAAAAGGTGTGCTCCGGTGGCATGCAAACGGGAAAAGCAGTGCAATGGTGGCATGCTAACAGGAAAAGGTGTGCTCCGGTGGCATGCTAACGGGAAAAGGTGTTCTCCGGTGGCATGCTAACGGGAAAAGGTGTGCTCCGGTGGCATGCTAACGGAAAAAGGTGTGCTCCGGTGGCATGCTGATGGTAAAAGGTGTGCTCCGGCGGCATGCTAACGGTAAAAGGTGTTCTCCGTTGGCATGCTAACAGTTAAACGTGTGCTCAGGTGGCATGCTAACGATACAAGGTGTGCTCTTGTGGCATGCTAACGGGAAAAGGTGTACTCCGGTGGAATGCTGACAGGGAAAGTTGTGCTCCGGCGGCATGCTAACGTGAGAAGGTGTGCTACTGTAGCATGCTAACGGGAAAAGGTGTGCTCCAGTGGCATGCTAAAGGTAAAGGTGTGCTCTGGTGGCATGCTAACGGGAAAAGGTGTGGTACTGTGGCATGCTAACGGGAATAGATGTGCTACGGTGGCATGCTAAAGGGAAAAGGTGTTCTCCAGTGGATGCTAACGGGGAAAGGTGTGTTCCGGTGGCATGCTAATGGGAGAAGGTGTGCTCCGGTGGCATGCTAACAGGAGAAAATGTGCTCCGGGGGCATGCTAACGGGAAAATGTGTGCTCCGGTGGCATGCTGATGGTAAAAGGTGTGCTCTAGTGGCTTACTAATGGTAAAAGGTGTGCTCCGGTGGCATGTTAACGGTAAGAGGTGTTCTCCGTTGGCATGCTAACGGTAAAAGGTGTGCTACGGTGGCATGCTAACGATACAAGGTGTGCTCCGGTGGCAAGATAACGGAAAAAGGTGTGCTCGGGTGGCATGCAAACACGGAAAGGTGTGCTCCGGTGGCATGCTAACATGAGAAAGTGTGCTACGGTGGCATGCTAACGAGAAGAGGTGCGCTATGGTGGCATGCTAACGGGAAGAGGTGTGCTATGGTGGCATGCTAACAGTAAAAGGTGTGCTCCTGTGGCTTGCTTTCAGTAAAAGGTGTGCAACGGTGGCATGCTAACAGAAAAAGGTGTGCTCCGGTGGCATGCTAACGGGAAAAGGTGTGCTCCGGTGGTATGCTAACGGGAAAAGGTGTGCTACTGTGGCATGCTAAAGGGAAAAGGTGAACTCCGTTGGCATGCTAACGGGAAAACTGTGTGCTACAGTGGCATGCTAACGGTAAAGGTGTGCTCCGCTGGCATGCTAACGGGAAGATGGTGTGCTACGGTGACATGCTAACGGTAAAGGTGTGCTCCAGTGTCATGCTAACGCGAAAAGGTGTGCTCCGGTGGCATGCTGACGGGAGAAGGTGTCTTCCGGTGGCATGCTAATGGATAAAGGTGGGCTACAGTGGCATGCTAACGGTAAAGGTGTGCTCCGGTGGCATGCTAACGGGAAAAAGTGTGCTCCGGTGGCATGCTAACGGTAAAGGTGTGCTCCGGTGGCTTGCTAACAGTAAAAGGTGTGCTCTGGTGGCATGCTAACAGTAAAAGGTGGGCTCCGGTGGCATGCTAATGGGAAAGGCAGGCTCCGGTGGCATGCTAATGGTTAAAGGTGTGCCCCGGTGGCATGCTAACGGAAAAAGGTGTGCTCCGGTGGCATGCTAAAGGGAAAAGGTGTTCTCCGGTGGCATGCTAACGATAGAAGGTGTGCTCCGGTGGCATGCTAACGGGAAAAGGTGTGCTCCGGTGACATGCTAACACGCAAAGGTATGCTCCGGTCGCATGCTAACGTAAGAAAGTGTGCTACAATGGCATGCTAATGAGAAGATGTGCGCTACGGTGGCATGCAAACGGGAAAAGGTGTGCTATGGTGGCATGCTAATGTTAAAAGGTGTGCTCTGGTGGCTTCCTTTCGGTAAAATGTGTGCTCTGGTGGCATGCTAGCGATACAAGATATGCTCCGGTGGCATGCTAACGGGAAAAGTTGTGCTCCGGTGGCATGCTAACAGGGAAAGGTGTGCTCTGGTGGCATGCTAACGGGAGAAGGTGTGCTACTGTGGCATGCTAACAGGAAAAGGTGTGCTATGGTGGCATGCTAACGGTAAAAGGTGTGCAACGGTGGCATGATAACGGAAAAAGGTGTGCTCTGGTGGCATGCTAACGGGAAAAGGTGTGCAACGGTGGCATGCTAACAGGAAAAGGTGTGCTCCGGTGGCATGCTAACGGGAAAAGGTGTGCTCCGGTGGTATGCTAACGGGAAAAGGTGTGCTACTGTGGCATGCTAAAGGGAAAAGGTGAACTCCGTTGGCATGCTAACGGGAAAACTGTGTGCTACAGTGGCATGCTAACGGTAAAGGTGTGCTCCGCTGGCATGCTAACGGGAAGATGGTGTGCTACGGTGACATGCTAACGGTAAAGGTGTGCTCCAGTGTCATGCTAACGCAAAAAGGGGGGCTCCGGTGGCATGCTGACGGGAGGAGGTGTCTTCCGGTGGCATGCTAATGGATAAAGGTGGGCTACAGTGGCATGCTAACGGTAAAGGTGTGCTCCGGTGGCATGCTAACGGGAAAAAGTGTGCTCCGGTTGCATGCTAACGGTAAAGGTGTGCTCCGGTGGCATGCTAACAGTAAAAGGTGTGCTCTGGTGGCATGCTAACAGTAAAAGGTGGGCTCCGGTGGCATGCTAATGGGAAAGGCAGGCTCCGGTGGCATGCTAATGGTTAAAGGTGTGCCCCGGTGGCATGCTAACGGAAAAAGGTGTGCTCCGGTGGCATGCTAACTGGGAAAGGTGTACTGCGGTGGCATGCTAACGGTAAAAGCGGGCTCCGGTGGCATGCTAATGATAAAACGTGTGCTATGGTGGCATGCTAGTGGGAAAAGGTGTGCCGTGGTGGCTTGCTAATAGTAAAGGTGTGCTCCGGTGGCATGCTAATGGTTAAAGGTGTGCTCCAGTGGCATGCTAACGGAAAAAGGTGTGCCCCGGTGGCATGCTAACGGAAAAACGTGTGCTATGGTGGCATGCTAACGGGAAAAGGTGTGCTGCGGTGGCATGCTAATAGTAAAGGTGTGCTCCGGTGGCATACTAATGGTTAAAGGTGTGCTCCAGTGGCATGCTAACGGAAAAAGGAGTGCTCCGGTAGCATGCTAACGTTAGAGGTGTGCTCCGGTGGCATGCTAACGGTAAAAGGTGTGCTCCGGTAGCATGCTAGCGGTAAAAGTGTGCTCCGGTGGCATTCTAACGGTAAAAGGTGTGCTCCGGTGGCATGCTAAGGGTAAAAGGTGTGCTTTGGTAGCATGCTAACGGTAAAAGGTGTGCTCCGGTGGCATGCTAACGGGAAAAGATGTGCTCCGGTGGCATGCTAACGGGAAAATGCGTGCTGCGGTGGCATGCTCATGGTAAAGGGTGTGCTCCGGTGGCATGCTAACGGTAGAAGGAGTGCTCCGGTGGCATGATAATGAGTAAAGGTGTGCTACGGTGGCATGCTAATGGGAAAAGGTGTGCTCCGGTGGCATGCTAACGGGAAAAGGTGTGATCTGGTGGCATGCTAATGGAGAAAGGTGTGCTCCGGTGGCATGCTGACGGGAAAAGGTGTGCTCCAGTGGCATGCTAACGGGAGAAGGTTTGCTCCGGTGGCATACTAACGGGAAAAGGTGTGCTCCGGTGGCATGCTAATGGAAAGAGGTGTGCTACGGTGGCATGCTAATGGCAAAAGGTGTGTTACGGTGGCATGCTCACGGAAAAATGTGTGGTACGTTTGCATGCTCATTGTAAAAGGTGTGCTCCGGTGGCATGCTAACGGGAAAAGGCGTGCTACAGTGGCATACTCACGGGAAAGCGGTGTGCTCCGGTGACATGCTAACGGGAAAAGGTGTGCTCCTTTGGCATGCTAATGGGAAAAGGTATGCTCCAGTGGCATGCTAACAGGAAAAGGTGTGATCTGGTGGCATGCTAATAGAAAAAGTTGTACTCCGATGGCATGCTAACGGGAAAAGGTGTGCTCTGGTGGCATGCTAACGGGAAAAGTTGTGCTCCTGTGGCATGCTAACAGAAAAAGGTGTGCTACGGTGGCATGCTAATTGGGAGAGGTGTGCTACGGTGGCTTGCTAATGGTAAAGGTGTGCTCCGGTGGCATGCTAATGGTAAAAGGTGTGCTCCGGTGGCATGCTAACGGAAAGGTGTGCTCTGGTGGTTTGCTAACGGGAAAAATGTGTGCTACATTGGCATGCTAATGGTAAAGGTGTGCTCCGGTGACATGCTAATGGGAAAAAGGTGTGCTACGGTGGCATGCTAACGGCAAGGGTGTGCTCCGGTGTCATGCTAACGGGAAAAGGTGCGCTCCGGTGGTATGCTGACGGGAAAAGGTGTGCTCCGGTGGCATGCTAACGGGAAAAGGTGTGCTCTGGTGGCATGCTAACCGGGAAAGGTGTCCTCCGGTGGCATGCTAAAGGGAGAAGGTGTGCTACAGTTGTATGCTAACGGGAAAAGGTGGTCTACAGTTGCATGCTAACGGGAAAAGGTGTGCTACAGTTGCATGCTAATGGGAAAAGGTGGGCTACAGTTGCATTCTAATAGGAAAAGGTGGGCTACGGTGGCCTGGTAACGGGAGAAGCTGTGCTCCGGTGGCATGCTAAAGGTAAAACTTGTGCTCCGGTGGCATGCTAACAGTAAAGGTGTGCTCCGGTGGCATGCTAACGGGAAAAGGTGTGCTCCGGTGGCATGCTAACGGGAAAAAGTGTGCTACGGTGGCATGCTAACGGGAAAAGGTGTACTACGGTGACAAGCTAACGGTAAAGGTGTGCTCCAGTGTCATGCTAACGCGAAAAGTGTGCTCCGGTGGCATGCTGACGGGAGAAGTTGTCTTCCGGTGGCATGCTAATGGAAAGATGTGTCCTACGGTGGCATGCTAACGGGTAAAGATGGGCTACAGTGGCATGCTAACAGTAAAGGTGTGCTCCGGTGGCATGCTAACGGGAAAAGGTGTGTTCCGGTGGCATGCTAACGGAAAAGTTGTGCTCCGGTGGCATGCTAACAGTAAAAGGTGTGCTCTGGTGGCATGCTAACAGGAAAAAGTGTGCTCCGGTGGCATGCTAATGGGAAAGGCGGGCTCCGGTGGCATGCTAATGGTTAAAGGTGTGCCCCGTTGGCATGCTAACGGAAAAACGTGTGCTCCTGTGGCATGCTAACGGGGAAAGGTGTGCTGCGGTGGCATGCTAACGGTAAAGGCGGGCTCCGGTGGCATGCAAATGATAAAACGTGTGCTATCGTGGCATGCTAATGGGAAAAGGTGTGCTGCGGTGGCATGATAACGGTAAAGGCGTGCTCCGGTGGCATGCTAATGGTTAAAGGTGTGCTCCAGTGGCATGCTAATGGAAAAAGGTGTGCTCCGTTGGCATGCTAATGTTAAAGGTGTGCTCCGGTGGCATGCTAACGGGAAAAGGTGTACTACGGTGACAAGCTAACGGTAAAGGTGTGCTCCAGTGTCATGCTAACGCGAAAAGTGTGCTCCGGTGGCATGCTGACGGGAGAAGTTGTCTTCCGGTGGCATGCTAATGGAAAGAGGTGTCCTACGGTGGCATGTTAACGGGTAAAGATGGGCTACGGTGGCATGCTAACAGTAAAGGTGTGCTCCGGTGGCATGCTAACGGAAAAGTTGTGCTCCGGTGGCATGCTAACAGTAAAAGGTATGCTCTGGTGGCATGCTAACAGGAAAAAGTGTGCTCCGGTGGCATGCTAATGGGAAAGGCGGGCTCCGGTGGCATGCTAATGGTTAAAGGTGTGCCCCGTTGGCATGCTAACGGAAAAACGTGTCCTCCGGTGGCATGCTAACGGGGAAAGGTGTGCTGCGGTGGCATGCTAATGGTAAAGGCGGGCTCCGGTGGCATGCAAACGATAAAACGTGTGCTATCATGGCATGCTAACGGTAAAGGTGTGCTCCGGTGGCATGCTAATGGTTAAAGGTGTGCTCCAGTGGCATGCTAATGGAAAAAGGTGTGCTCCGGTGGCATGATAATGTTAAAGGTGTGCTCCTGTGGCATGCTAAAGGGAAAAGGTGTGCTCCAGTGGCATGCTAGTGGTAAAGGGTGTGCTCCGGTGGCATGCTAACGGTAAAGGTGTGCTCCGGTGGTATGCTAACAGGAAAAGGTGTGCTCCGGTGACATGCTAGTGGTAAAAGGTGTGCTCCGGTAGCATGCTAACGGTAAAAGGTGTGCTCCGGTGGCATGCTAAGGGGAAAAGCTGTGCTCTGGTGGCATGCTAATGGTAAAAGGTGTGCTCCGGTGGCATGCTAAGGGGAAAAGCTGTGCTCTGGTGGCATGCTAACGGTAAAAGGTATGCTCCGGTGGCATACTAACGGTAAAAGGTGAGCTCCGGTGGCATGCTAACGGGAAAAGATGTGCTCCGGTGGCATGCTAACGGGAAAATGTGTGCTACGGTGGCCTGCTCATGGTAAAAGGTGTGCTCCGGTGGCATGCTAACGGAAAAAGTGTGCTACGGTGGCATGCTAACGGGAGAACATGTGGTTCGGTGGCATGCTAACTGGAAAAGGTGTGCTCCGGTGGCATGCTAATGGGAGAAGGTGTGCTTCAGTGGCATGCTAACAGGAAAAGGTGTGCTCCGGTGACATGCTAACGGGAGATGGTGTGCTACGATTACATGCTGACGGTAAAAGGTGTGCTCCGGTGGCTTGCCAACAAGAGAAGGTGTGCTACGGTGGCATGCTAACGGCAAAAGGTTTGCTCCAGTGGCATGCTAACTGAAAAAGGTGTGCTACGGTGGCATGCTAACGGGGAAAGGTGTGCTACGGTGGCATGCTAACGGTAAAGGTGTGCTCCGGTGGCATGTCAACGGGAAAAGGTGTGCTCCAATGGCATGCTAGCAAGAAAAGGTGTGCTCCGGTGGCATGCTAACGGTAAAGGTGTGCTCCGGTGACATGCTAACGGTGAAAGGTGTGCTCCCGTGGCATGCTAACGGGAAAAGGTGTGCTCCGCTGCCATGTCAATGGGAAAAGGGTGCTCCGATGGCATGCTAACAGGAAAAGGTGTGCTCCGGTGGCATGCTAATGGTAAAGGTGTGCTCCGGTGGCATGCTAACGGTCAAAGGTGTCCTCTGATGGCATGCTAACGGTAAAGGGTGTGCTCCGGTGGCATGCTAATGGTAAAGGTGTGCTTCGGTGGTATGCTAACAGGAAAAGGTGTGCTCCTGTGGCATGCTAACGGGGAAAGAAGTGCTCCGGTGGCATGCTAAACGGGAAAGGTGTCCTCCGTTGGCATGCTAAAGGGAGAAGGTGTGCTACAGTTGCATGCTAATGGGAAAAGGTGGGCTACAGTTGTATGCTAACGGGAAACAGTGTGCTACAGTTGCATGCTAACGGGAAAAGGTGTGCTACAGTTGCATGCTAATAGGAAAAGGTGGGCTACGGTGGCATGGTAACGGGAGAAGGAGTGCTCTGGTGGCATGCTAACGGTAAAACGTGTGCTCCGGTGGCATGCTAATGGTAAAGGTGTGCTCCGGTGGCATGCTAACGGGAAAAGGTGTGCTCCGGTGGGATGCTAACAGGGAAAGTTGTGCTCCGGTGGCATGCTAACGTGAGAAGGTGTGCTACTGTAGCATGCTAAAGGGAAAAGGTGTGCTCCGGTGGCATGCTAAAGGTAAAGGTGTGCTCTGGTGGCATGCTAACGGGAAAAGGTGTGGTACTGTGGCATGCTAACGGGAAAAGGTGTGCTACGGTGGCATGCTAAAGGGAAAAGGTGTTCTCCAGTGGATGATAATGGGGAAAGGTGTGTTCCGGTGGCATGCTAATGGGAGAAGGTGTGCTCCGGTGGCATGCTAACAGGAGAAAATGTGCTCCGGGGGCATGCTAACGGGAAAATGTGTGCTCCGATGGCATGCTAACAGGAAAAGGTGTGCTACGGTGACATGCTAGCGGGAAAAGATGTGCACCGGTGGCATGCTAAAGGAAAAAGGTGTGCTACAGCGGCATACTAACTGGAAAAGGTGTAATACTGTGGCATGCTCACGGTAAAGGTGTGCTCTGGTGGCATGCTGATGGTAAAAGGTGTGCTCCGGTGGCATACTAACGGTAAAAGTTGTGCTCCGGTGGCATGTTAACGGTAAAAGGTGTTTTCCGTTGGCATGCTAACGGTAAAAGGTGTGATACAGTGTCATGCTTAACGATACAAGGTGTGCTCCGGTGGCATGCTAAACGGGAAAGGTGTCCTCCGTTGGCATGCTAAAGGGAGAAGGTGTGCTACAGTTCCATGCTAATGGGAAAAGGTGGGCTACAGTTGTATGCTAACGGGAAACAGTGTGCTACAGTTGCATGCTAACGGGAAAAGGTGTGCTACAGTTGCATGCTAATAGGAAAAGGTGGGCTACGGTGGCATGGTAACGGGAGAAGGAGTGCTCTGGTGGCATGCTAACGGTAAAACGTGTGCTCCGGTGGCATGCTAATGGTAAAGGTGTGCTCCGGTGGCATGCTAACGGGAAAAGGTGTGCTCCGGTGGGATGCTAACAGGGAAAGTTGTGCTCCGGTGGCATGCTAACGTGAGAAGGTGTGCTACTGTAGCATGCTAAAGGGAAAAGGTGTGCTCCGGTGGCATGCTAAAGGTAAAGGTGTGCTCTGGTGGCATGCTAACGGGAAAAGGTGTGGTACTGTGGCATGCTAACGGGAAAAGGTGTGCTACGGTGGCATGCTAAAGGGAAAAGGTGTTCTCCAGTGGATGATAATGGGGAAAGGTGTGTTCCAGTGGCATGCTAATGGGAGAAGGTGTGCTCCGGTGGCATGCTAACAGGAGAAAATGTGCTCCGGGGGCATGCTAACGGGAAAATGTGCGCTCCGATGGCATGCTAACAGGAAAAGGTGTGCTACGGTGACATGCTAGCGGGAAAAGATGTGCACCGGTGGCATGCTAAAGGAAAAAGGTGTGCTACAGCGGCATACTAACTGGAAAAGGTGTAATACTGTGGCATGCTCACGGTAAAGGTGTGCTCTGGTGGCATGCTGATGGTAAAAGGTGTGCTCCGGTGGCATACTAACGGTAAAAGTTGTGCTCCGGTGGCATGTTAACGGTAAAAGGTGTTTTCCGTTGGCATGCTAACGGTAAAAGGTGTGATACAGTGTCATGCTTAACGATACAAGGTGTGCTCCGGTGGCATGCTAACGGGAAAAGGTGTGCTCCAGTGGCATGCTAACACGGAAAGGTGTGATCCGGTGGCTTGCTAACGTGAGAAAGTGTGCTCCGGTGGCATGCTAACGAGAAGAGGAGCGCTACGGTGGCATGCTAACGGGAAAAGGTGTTCTCCGGTGGCATGCTAACGATACAAGGTGTGCTCCGGTGGCATGCTAACGGGAAAAGGGGTGCTCCGGTGGCATGCTAATACGGAAAGGTGTGCTCCGGTGGCATGCTAACGTGAGAAAGAGTGCTACGGTGGCATGCTAACGAGAAGAGGAGCGCTACGGTGGCATGCTAATGGGAGAAGGTGTGCCATGGTGGCATGCTAACAGTAAAAGGTGTGCTCCGGTGGCTTGCTTTTGGTAAAAGGTGTGCTCCGGTGGCATGCTAACGATACAAGATGTGCTCCGGTGGCATGCTAACGGGAAAAGGAGTAATACTGTGGCATGCTCACGGTAAAGGTGTGCTCTGGTGGCATGTTAATGGTAAAAGGTGTTCTCCGTTGGCATGCTAACGGTAAAAGGTGTGATACGTTGTCATGCTTAACGATACAAGGTGTGCTCCGGTGGCATGCTAACGGGAAAAGGTGTGCTCCAGTGGCATGCTAACAAGGAAAGGTGTGCTCCAGTGGCATGCTAACGTGGGAAAGTGTGCTACGGTGGCATGCTAACGAGAAGAGGAGCGCTACGGTGGCATGCTAACGGGAAAAGGTGTGCTCCGGTGGCATGCTAACGATACAAGGTGTGCTCCGGTGGCAAGATAACGGGAAAAGGTGTGCTCCGGTGGCATGCAAACACGGAAAGGTGTGCTCCGGTGGCATGCTAACGTGAGAAAGTGTGCTACGGTGGCATGCTAACGAGAAGAGGTGCGCTATGGTGGCATGCTAACGGGAAGAGGTGCGCTATGGTGGCATGCTAACAGTAAAAGGTGTGCTCCGGTGGCTTGCTTTCGGTAAAAGGTGTGCTCCAGTGGCTTGCTTTCAGTAAGAGGTGTGCTCCGGTGGCATGCTAACGATACAAGATGTGCTCCGGTGGCATGCTAACGGGAAAAGGTGTGCTCCGGTGGCATGCTAACAGGGAAAGGTGTGCTCCGGTGGCATACTAACGGTAAAAGGTGTGCTCCGGTGGCATGTTAACGGTAAAAGGTGTTCTCCGTTGGCATGCTAACGGTAAAAGGTGTGCTACGGTGGCATGCTAACGATACAAGGTGTGCTCTGGTGGCATGCTAACGGGAAAAGGTGTGCTCCGATGGCATGCTAACACGGAAAGGTGTGCTCCGGTGGCATGCTAACGTGAGAAAGTGTGTTACGGTGGCATGCTAATGAGAAGAGGTGCGCTACGGTGGCATGCTAACGGGAAAGGTGTGCTCCGGTGGCATGCTAACGATACAAGGTGTGCTCCGGTGGCATGCTAATGGGAAAAGGTGTGCTCCGGTGACATGCTAACACGGAAAGGTGTGCTCCGGTCGCATGCTAACGTAAGAAAGTGTGCTACAATGGCATGCTAACGAGAAGAGGTGCGCTACGGTGGCATGCAAACGGGAAAAGGTGTGCTATGGTGGCATGGTAACTGTAAAAGGTGTGCTCTGGTGGCTTCCTTTCGGTAAAATGTGTGCTCTGGTGGCATGCTAGCGATACAAGATGTGCTCCGGTGGCATGCTAACGGGAAAAGGTGTGCTCCGGTGGCATGCTAACAGGGAAAGGTGTGCTCCGGTGGCATGCTAACGGGAGAAGGTGTGCTACTGTGGCATGCTAACAAGAAAAGGTGTGCTACAGTGGCATGCTAACTGGAAAAGGTGTGCTATGATGGCATGCTAACGGGAGAAGGTGTGCTCCAGTGGCATGCTAACAGGAGAAAATGTGCTCCGGGGGCATGCTAATGGGAAAAGGTGTGCTCCGGTGGCATGCTAACGGGAAAAGGTGTGCTACGGTGGCATGCTAACGGGAAAAGGTGTACTACGGTGACAAGCTAACGGTAAAGGTGTGCTCCAGTGTCATGCTAACGCGAAAAGTGTGCTCCGGTGGCATGCTGACGGGAGAAGTTGTCTTCCGGTGGCATGCTAATGGAAAGATGTGTCCTACGGTGGCATGCTAACGGGTAAAGATGGGCTACAGTGGCATGCTAACAGTAAAGGTGTGCTCCGGTGGCATGCTAACGGGAAAAGGTGTGTTCCGGTGGCATGCTAACGGAAAAGTTGTGCTCCGGTGGCATGCTAACAGTAAAAGGTGTGCTCTGGTGGCATGCTAACAGGAAAAAGTGTGCTCCGGTGGCATGCTAATGGGAAAGGCGGGCTCCGGTGGCATGCTAATGGTTAAAGGTGTGCCCCGTTGGCATGCTAACGGAAAAACGTGTGCTCCTGTGGCATGCTAACGGGGAAAGGTGTGCTGCGGTGGCATGCTAACGGTAAAGGCGGGCTCCGGTGGCATGCAAATGATAAAACGTGTGCTATCGTGGCATGCTAATGGGAAAAGGTGTGCTGCGGTGGCATGATAACGGTAAAGGTGTGCTCCGGTGGCATGCTAATGGTTAAAGGTGTGCTCCAGTGGCATGCTAATGGAAAAAGGTGTGCTCCGTTGGCATGCTAATGTTAAAGGTGTGCTCCGGTGGCATGCTAACGGGAAAAGGTGTACTACGGTGACAAGCTAACGGTAAAGGTGTGCTCCAGTGTCATGCTAACGCGAAAAGTGTGCTCCGGTGGCATGCTGACGGGAGAAGTTGTCTTCCGGTGGCATGCTAATGGAAAGAGGTGTCCTACGGTGGCATGTTAACGGGTAAAGATGGGCTACGGTGGCATGCTAACAGTAAAGGTGTGCTCCGGTGGCATGCTAACGGAAAAGTTGTGCTCCGGTGGCATGCTAACAGTAAAAGGTATGCTCTGGTGGCATGCTAACAGGAAAAAGTGTGCTCCGGTGGCATGCTAATGGGAAAGGCGGGCTCCGGTGGCATGCTAATGGTTAAAGGTGTGCCCCGTTGGCATGCTAACGGAAAAACGTGTCCTCCGGTGGCATGCTAACGGGGAAAGGTGTGCTGCGGTGGCATGCTAATGGTAAAGGCGGGCTCCGGTGGCATGCAAACGATAAAACGTGTGCTATCATGGCATGCTAACGGTAAAGGTGTGCTCC
This sequence comes from Phyllobates terribilis, assembly GCF_046119375.1. NCBI lineage: Eukaryota > Metazoa > Chordata > Amphibia > Anura > Dendrobatidae > Phyllobates > Phyllobates terribilis. The sequence goes on along the minus strand of NW_027363861.1, from coordinate 45,778 downwards.
GGTGGCATGCTAATGGTTAAAGGTGTGCTCCAGTGGCATGCTAATGGAAAAAGGTGTGCTCCGGTGGCATGATAATGTTAAAGGTGTGCTCCTGTGGCATGCTAAAGGGAAAAGGTGTGCTCCAGTGGCATGCTAGTGGTAAAGGGTGTGCTCCGGTGGCATGCTAACGGTAAAGGTGTGCTCCGGTGGTATGCTAACAGGAAAAGGTGTGCTCCGGTGACATGCTAGTGGTAAAAGGTGTGCTCCGGTAGCATGCTAACGGTAAAAGGTGTGCTCCGGTGGCATGCTAAGGGGAAAAGCTGTGCTCTGGTGGCATGCTAATGGTAAAAGGTGTGCTCCGGTGGCATGCTAAGGGGAAAAGCTGTGCTCTGGTGGCATGCTAACGGTAAAAGGTATGCTCCGGTGGCATACTAACGGTAAAAGGTGAGCTCCGGTGGCATGCTAACGGGAAAAGATGTGCTCCGGTGGCATGCTAACGGGAAAATGTGTGCTACGGTGGCCTGCTCATGGTAAAAGGTGTGCTCCGGTGGCATGCTAACGGAAAAAGTGTGCTACGGTGGCATGCTAACGGGAGAACATGTGGTTCGGTGGCATGCTAACTGGAAAAGGTGTGCTCCGGTGGCATGCTAATGGGAGAAGGTGTGCTTCAGTGGCATGCTAACAGGAAAAGGTGTGCTCCGGTGACATGCTAACGGGAGATGGTGTGCTACGATTACATGCTGACGGTAAAAGGTGTGCTCCGGTGGCTTGCCAACAAGAGAAGGTGTGCTACGGTGGCATGCTAACGGCAAAATGTTTGCTCCAGTGGCATGCTAACTGAAAAAGGTGTGCTACGGTGGCATGCTAACGGGGAAAGGTGTGCTACGGTGGCATGCTAACGGTAAAGGTGTGCTCCGGTGGCATGTCAACGGGAAAAGGTGTGCTCCAATGGCATGCTAGCAAGAAAAGGTGTGCTCCGGTGGCATGCTAACGGTAAAGGTGTGCTCCGGTGACATGCTAACGGTGAAAGGTGTGCTCCCGTGGCATGCTAACGGGAAAAGGTGTGCTCCGCTGCCATGTCAATGGGAAAAGGGTGCTCCGATGGCATGCTAACAGGAAAAGGTGTGCTCCGGTGGCATGCTAATGGTAAAGGTGTGCTCCGGTGGCATGCTAACGGTCAAAGGTGTCCTCTGATGGCATGCTAACGGTAAAGGGTGTGCTCCGGTGGCATGCTAATGGTAAAGGTGTGCTTCGGTGGTATGCTAACAGGAAAAGGTGTGCTCCTGTGGCATGCTAACGGGGAAAGAAGTGCTCCGGTGGCATGCTAAACGGGAAAGGTGTCCTCCGTTGGCATGCTAAAGGGAGAAGGTGTGCTACAGTTGCATGCTAATGGGAAAAGGTGGGCTACAGTTGTATGCTAACGGGAAACAGTGTGCTACAGTTGCATGCTAACGGGAAAAGGTGTGCTACAGTTGCATGCTAATAGGAAAAGGTGGGCTACGGTGGCATGGTAACGGGAGAAGGAGTGCTCTGGTGGCATGCTAACGGTAAAACGTGTGCTCCGGTGGCATGCTAATGGTAAAGGTGTGCTCCGGTGGCATGCTAACGGGAAAAGGTGTGCTCCGGTGGGATGCTAACAGGGAAAGTTGTGCTCCGGTGGCATGCTAACGTGAGAAGGTGTGCTACTGTAGCATGCTAAAGGGAAAAGGTGTGCTCCGGTGGCATGCTAAAGGTAAAGGTGTGCTCTGGTGGCATGCTAACGGGAAAAGGTGTGGTACTGTGGCATGCTAACGGGAAAAGGTGTGCTACGGTGGCATGCTAAAGGGAAAAGGTGTTCTCCAGTGGATGATAATGGGGAAAGGTGTGTTCCGGTGGCATGCTAATGGGAGAAGGTGTGCTCCGGTGGCATGCTAACAGGAGAAAATGTGCTCCGGGGGCATGCTAACGGGAAAATGTGTGCTCCGATGGCATGCTAACAGGAAAAGGTGTGCTACGGTGACATGCTAGCGGGAAAAGATGTGCACCGGTGGCATGCTAAAGGAAAAAGGTGTGCTACAGCGGCATACTAACTGGAAAAGGTGTAATACTGTGGCATGCTCACGGTAAAGGTGTGCTCTGGTGGCATGCTGATGGTAAAAGGTGTGCTCCGGTGGCATACTAACGGTAAAAGTTGTGCTCCGGTGGCATGTTAACGGTAAAAGGTGTTTTCCGTTGGCATGCTAACGGTAAAAGGTGTGATACAGTGTCATGCTTAACGATACAAGGTGTGCTCCGGTGGCATGCTAAACGGGAAAGGTGTCCTCCGTTGGCATGCTAAAGGGAGAAGGTGTGCTACAGTTGCATGCTAATGGGAAAAGGTGGGCTACAGTTGTATGCTAACGGGAAACAGTGTGCTACAGTTGCATGCTAACGGGAAAAGGTGTGCTACAGTTGCATGCTAATAGGAAAAGGTGGGCTACGGTGGCATGGTAACGGGAGAAGGAGTGCTCTGGTGGCATGCTAACGGTAAAACGTGTGCTCCGGTGGCATGCTAATGGTAAAGGTGTGCTCCGGTGGCATGCTAACGGGAAAAGGTGTGCTCCGGTGGGATGCTAACAGGGAAAGTTGTGCTCCGGTGGCATGCTAACGTGAGAAGGTGTGCTACTGTAGCATGCTAAAGGGAAAAGGTGTGCTCCGGTGGCATGCTAAAGGTAAAGGTGTGCTCTGGTGGCATGCTAACGGGAAAAGGTGTGGTACTGTGGCATGCTAACGGGAAAAGGTGTGCTACGGTGGCATGCTAAAGGGAAAAGGTGTTCTCCAGTGGATGATAATGGGGAAAGGTGTGTTCCGGTGGCATGCTAATGGGAGAAGGTGTGCTCCGGTGGCATGCTAACAGGAGAAAATGTGCTCCGGGGGCATGCTAACGGGAAAATGTGCGCTCCGATGGCATGCTAACAGGAAAAGGTGTGCTACGGTGACATGCTAGCGGGAAAAGATGTGCACCGGTGGCATGCTAAAGGAAAAAGGTGTGCTACAGCGGCATACTAACTGGAAAAGGTGTAATACTGTGGCATGCTCACGGTAAAGGTGTGCTCTGGTGGCATGCTGATGGTAAAAGGTGTGCTCCGGTGGCATACTAACGGTAAAAGTTGTGCTCCGGTGGCATGTTAACGGTAAAAGGTGTTTTCCGTTGGCATGCTAACGGTAAAAGGTGTGATACAGTGTCATGCTTAACGATACAAGGTGTGCTCCGGTGGCATGCTAACGGGAAAAGGTGTGCTCCAGTGGCATGCTAACACGGAAAGGTGTGATCCGGTGGCTTGCTAACGTGAGAAAGTGTGCTCCGGTGGCATGCTAACGAGAAGAGGAGCGCTACGGTGGCATGCTAACGGGAAAAGGTGTTCTCCGGTGGCATGCTAACGATACAAGGTGTGCTCCGGTGGCATGCTAACGGGAAAAGGGGTGCTCCGGTGGCATGCTAATACGGAAAGGTGTGCTCCGGTGGCATGCTAACGTGAGAAAGAGTGCTACGGTGGCATGCTAACGAGAAGAGGAGCGCTACGGTGGCATGCTAATGGGAAAAGGTGTGCCATGGTGGCATGCTAACAGTAAAAGGTGTGCTCCGGTGGCTTGCTTTTGGTAAAAGGTGTGCTCCGGTGGCATGCTAACGATACAAGATGTGCTCCGGTGGCATGTTAACGGGAAAAGGAGTAATACTGTGGCATGCTCACGGTAAAGGTGTGCTCTGGTGGCATGTTAATGGTAAAAGGTGTTCTCCGTTGGCATGCTAACGGTAAAAGGTGTGATACGTTGTCATGCTTAACGATACAAGGTGTGCTCCGGTGGCATGCTAACGGGAAAAGGTGTGCTCCAGTGGCATGCTAACAAGGAAAGGTGTGCTCCAGTGGCATGCTAACGTGGGAAAGTGTGCTACGGTGGCATGCTAACGAGAAGAGGAGCGCTACGGTGGCATGCTAACGGGAAAAGGTGTGCTCCGGTGGCATGCTAACGATACAAGGTGTGCTCCGGTGGCAAGATAACGGGAAAAGGTGTGCTCCGGTGGCATGCAAACACGGAAAGGTGTGCTCCGGTGGCATGCTAACGTGAGAAAGTGTGCTACGGTGGCATGCTAACGAGAAGGGGTGCGCTATGGTGGCATGCTAACGGGAAGAGGTGCGCTATGGTGGCATGCTAACAGTAAAAGGTGTGCTCCGGTGGCTTGCTTTCGGTAAAAGGTGTGCTCCGGTGGCTTGCTTTCAGTAAGAGGTGTGCTCCGGTGGCATGCTAACGATACAAGATGTGCTCCGGTGGCATGCTAACGGGAAAAGGTGTGCTCCGGTGGCATGCTAACAGGGAAAGGTGTGCTCCGGTGGCATACTAACGGTGAAAGGTGTGCTCCGGTGGCATGTTAACGGTAAAAGGTGTTCTCCGTTGGCATGCTAACGGTAAAAGGTGTGCTACGGTGGCATGCTAACGATACAAGGTGTGCTCTGGTGGCATGCTAACGGGAAAAGGTGTGCTCCGATGGCATGCTAACACGGAAAGGTGTGCTCCGGTGGCATGCTAACGTGAGAAAGTGTGTTACGGTGGCATGCTAATGAGAAGAGGTGCGCTACGGTGGCATGCTAACGGGAAAGGTGTGCTCCGGTGGCATGCTAACGATACAAGGTGTGCTCCGGTGGCATGCTAATGGGAAAAGGTGTGCTCCGGTGACATGCTAACACGGAAAGGTGTGCTCCGGTCGCATGCTAACGTAAGAAAGTGTGCTACAATGGCATGCTAACGAGAAGAGGTGCGCTATGGTGGCATGCAAACGGGAAAAGGTGTGCTATGGTGGCATGGTAACTGTAAAAGGTGTGCTCTGGTGGCTTCCTTTCGGTAAAATGTGTGCTCTGGTGGCATGCTAGCGATACAAGATGTGCTCCGGTGGCATGCTAACGGGAAAAGGTGTGCTCCGGTGGCATGCTAACAGGGAAAGGTGTGCTCCGGTGGCATGCTAACGGGAGAAGGTGTGCTACTGTGGCATGCTAACAAGAAAAGGTGTGCTACAGTGGCATGCTAACTGGAAAAGGTGTGCTATGATGGCATGCTAACGGGAGAAGGTGTGCTCCAGTGGCATGCTAACAGGAGAAAATGTGCTCCGGGGGCATGCTAACGGGAAAATGTGTGCTCCGGTTGCATGCTAACGGGAAAAGGTGTGCTCCGGTGACATGCTAGCGGGAAAAGGTGTGCACCGGTGGCATGCTAATGGAAAAAGGTGTGCTACAGCGGCATACTAATGGGAAAAGGTGTAATACTGTGGCATGCTCATGGTAAAGGTGTGCTCTGGTGGCATGCTGATGGTAAAAGGTGTGCTCCAGTGGCATACTAACGGTAAAAGGTGTGCTCCGGTGGCATGTTAACGGTAAAAGGTTTTCTCCGTTGGCATGCTAACGGTAAAAGGTGTGCTACGGTGGCATGCTAACGATACAAGGTGTGCTCTGGTGGCATGCTAACAGGAAAAGGTGTGCTCCGGTGGCATGCTAACACGGAAAGGTGTGCTCCATTCGCATGCTAACGTAAGAAAGTGTGCTACAATGGCATGCTAACGAGAAGAGGTGCGCTACGGTGGCATGCAAACGGGAAAAGGTGTGCTATGGTGGCATGCTAACGGTAAAACGTGTGCTCTGCTGGCTTTCTTTCGGTAAAATGTGTGCTCTGGTGGCATGCTAGCGATACAAGATGTGCTCCGGTGGCATGCTAATGGGAAAAGGTGTGCTCCGGTGGCATGCTAACAGGGAAAGGTGTGCTCCGGTGGCATGCTAACGGAAGAAGGTGTGCTACTGTGGCATGCTAACAAGAAAAGGTGTGCTACAGTGGCATGCTAACTGGAAAAGGTGTGCTATGATGGCATGCTAATGGTAAAATGTGTGCTATGGTGGCATGCTAACGGTAAAAGGTGTGCAACGGTGGCATGATAACGGTAAAAGGTGTGCTCCGGTGGCATGCTAACGGGAAAAGGTGTGCAACGGTGGCATGCTAACAGGAAAAGGTGTGCTCCGGTGGCATGCTAACGGGAAAAGGTGTGCTCCGGTGGCATGCTAACGGGAAAAGGTGTGCTCCGGTGGCATGCTAACGGAAAAAGGTGTGCTCCGGTGGCATGCTGATGGTAAAAGGTGTGCTCCGGCGGCATGCTAACGGTAAAAGGTGTTCTCCGTTGGCATGCTAACAGTTAAACGTGTGCTCAGGTGGCACGCTAACGATGCAAGGTGTGCTCTTGTGGCATGCTAACGGGAAAAGGTGTACTCCGGTGGAATGCTGACAGGGAAAGTTGTGCTCCGGCGGCATGCTAACGTGAGAAGGTGTCCTACTGTGGCATGCTAACAAGAAAAGGTGTGCTACAGTGGTATGCTAACGGGAAAAGGTGTGCTATGGTGGCATGCTAATGGGAAAAGGTGTGCTATCGTGGCAAGCTAACGGTAAAAGGTGTGCAACGGTGGCATGATAACGGAAAAAGGTGTGCTCCGGTGGCATGCAAACGGGAAAAGCAGTGCAACGGTGGCATGCTAACAGGAAAAGGTGTGCTCCGGTGGCATGCTAACGGGAAAAGGTGTTCTCCGGTGGCATGCTAACGGGAAAAGGTGTGCTCCGGTGGCATGCTAACGGAAAAAGGTGTGCTCTGGTGGCATGCTGATGGTAAAAGGTGTGCTCCGGTGGCATGCTAACGGTAAAAGGTGTTCTCCGTTGGCATGCTAACAGTTAAACGTGTGCTCAGGTGGCATGCTAACGATACAAGGTGTGCTCTTGTGGCATGCTAACGGGAAAAGGTGTACTCCGGTGGAATGCTGACAGGGAAAGTTGTGCTCCGGCGGCATGCTAACGTGAGAAGGTGTGCTACTGTAGCATGCTAACGGGAAAAGGTGTGCTCCAGTGGCATGCTAAAGGTAAAGGTGTGCTCTGGTGGCATGCTAACGGGAAAAGGTGTGGTACTGTGGCATGCTAACGGGAATAGATGTGCTACGGTGGCATGCTAAAGGGAAAAGGTGTTCTCCAGTGGATGCTAACGGGGAAAGGTGTGTTCCGGTGGCATGCTAATGGGAGAAGGTGTGCTCCGGTGGCATGCTAACAGGAGAAAATGTGCTCCGGGGGCATGCTAACGGGAAAATGTGTGCTCCGGTGGCATGCTGATGGTAAAAGGTGTGCTCTAGTGGCTTACTAATGGTAAAAGGTGTGCTCCGGTGGCATGTTAACGGTAAGAGGTGTTCTCCGTTGGCATGCTAACGGTAAAAGGTGTGCTACGGTGGCATGCTAACGATACAAGGTGTGCTCCGGTGGCAAGATAACGGAAAAAGGCGTGCTCGGGTGGCATGCAAACACGGAAAGGTGTGCTCCGGTGGCATGCTAACATGAGAAAGTGTGCTACGGTGGCATGCTAACGAGAAGAGGTGCGCTATGGTGGCATGCTAACGGGAAGAGGTGTGCTATGGTGGCATGCTAACAGTAAAAGGTGTGCTCCTGTGGCTTGCTTTCGGTAAAAGGTGTGCTCCGGTGGCATGCTAACGATACAAGATGTGCTCCGGTGGCATGCTAACGGGAAAAGGTGTGCTCCGGTGGCATGCTAACAGGGAAAGGGGTGCTCCGGTGGCATGCTAACGGGAGAACGTGTCCTACTGTGGCATGCTAACAAGAAAAGGTGTGCTACAGTGGTATGCTAACGGGAAAAGGTGTGCAACGGTGGCATGATAACGGAAAAAGGTGTGCTCCGGTGGCATGCTAACGGGAAAAGGTGTGCAACGGTGGCATGCTAACAGGAAAAGGTGTGCTCCGGTGGCATGCTAACGGGAAAAGGTGTGCTCCGGTGGCATGCTAACGGAAAAAAGTGTGCTCAGGTGGCATGCTAACGGGAAAAGCTGTGCTCCGGTGGCATGCCAATGGAAAAAGGTATGCTACGGTGGAGTGCTAATGGGAGAAGGTGTGCTCTGGTGGCATGCTAACGGTAAAAGGTGTGCTCCAGTGGCATGCTAGCGGTAAAAGGTATGCTCCGGTGGCATGCTAACTAAAAAAGTTATGCTCCAGTGGCATGATATTGGGAAAAGGTGTGCAACGGTGGAATGCTAACGGCAGAAGGTGTGCTCCGGTGGGAACAATGGGAAAAGGTGTGCTCCGGTGGCATGCTAACGGGAAAATGTGTGCAACGGTGGCATGCTAACGGAAAAAGGTGTGCAATGGAGGCATGCTAACGGTAAAAGGTGCGCTCCAGTGGCATGCTAGTGGTAAAAGGTATGCTCCGGTGTCATGCTAACGGAAAAAGGTATGCTCCAGTGGCATGATATTGGGAAAAGGTGTGCAACGGTGGCATGCTAACGGCAGAAGGTGTGCTCCGGTGGGAACAATGGGAAAAGGTGTGCTCCGGTGGCATGCTAACGGGAAAATGTGTGCAACGGTGGCATGCTAACGGAAAAAGGTGTGCAATGGTGGCATGCTAACGGTAAAAGGTGTGCTCCAGTGGCATGGTAATGGGAAAAGGTATGCTCCGGGGGTATGATAACGGGAAAAGGTGTCCAACGTTGGCATGCTAACAGGAGAAGGTGTGCTCCGGTGGCAACAACTGGAAAAGGTGTGCTCCGGTGGCATGCTAACGAGAAAAGGTGTGCAACAGTGGCATGCTAACTGGAAAAGGTGAGCAATGGTGGCATGCTAACGATACAAGATGTGCTCCGGTGGCATGCTAATGGGAAAAGGTGTGCTCCAGTGGCATGCTAACAGGGAAAGGTGTGCTCCGGTGGCATGCTAAAGGGAGAATGTGTGCTACTGTGGCATGCTAACAAGAAAAAGTGTGCTACAGTGGCATGCTAACGGGAAAAGGTGTGCTATGGTGGCTTGCTAACTGTAAAAGGTGTGCAATGGTGGTATGATAACGAAAAAGGTGTGCTCCGGTGGCATGCTAAAGGGAAAAGGTGTTCTCCAGTGGATGCTAACGGGGAAAGGTGTGTTCCGATGGCATGCTAACGGGAGAAGGTGTGCTCCGGGGGCATGCTAACGGGAAAATGTGTGCTCCGGTTGCATGCTAATGGGAAAAGGTGTGCTCCGGTGACATGCTAGCGGGAAAAGGTGTGCACAGGTGGCATGCTAATGGAAAAAGGTGTACTACAGCTGCATACTAATGGGAAAAGGTGTATTACTGTGGCATGCTCACGGTAAAGGTGTGCTCTGGTGGCATGCTGATGGTAAAAGGTGTGCTCCAGTGGCATACTAACGGTAAAAGGTGTGCTCAGGTGGCATGTTAACGGTAAAAGGTGTGCTCCGGTGGCATGCTAACGGGAAAAGGTGTGCTCCAGTGGCATGCTAACGGTAAAGTTGTGCTTCGGTGGCATGCTAACGATACAAGGTGTGCTCCGGTGGCATGCTAACGGGAAAAGGTGTGCTCCGGTGGCATGCTAACACGGAAAGGTGTGCTCCGGTGGCATGCTAACGTGAGAAAGTGGCATGCTAACGAGAAGAGGTGCGCTACGGTGGCATGCTAACGGGAAAAGGGGTGCTCCGGTGGCATGCTAACGATACAAGGTGTGCTTCGGTGGCATGCTAACGGGAAAAGGTGTGCTCCGGTGGCATGCTAACACGGAAAGGTGTGCTCCGGTCGCATGCTAACGAGAAGAGGTGAGCTATGGTGGCATGCTAACGGAAAAGGTGTGCTATGGTGGCATGCTAACGGTAAAAGGTGTGCTCCGGTGGCTTGCTTTTGGTTAAACGTGTGCTCCGGTGGCATGCTAGCGATACAAGATGTGCTCCGGTGGCATGCTAATGGGAAAATGTGTGCTCCGGTGGCATGCTAACAGGGAAAGGTGTGCTCCGGTGGCATGCTAACGGGAGAAGGTGTCCTACTGTGGCATGCTAACAAGAAAAGGTGTGCTACAGTGGCATGCTAACGGGAAAAGGTGTGCTATGGTGGCATGCTAATGGGAAAAGGTGTGCTATCGTGGCATGCTAACGGTAAAAGGTGTGCAACGGTGGCATGATAACGGAAAAAGGTGTGCTCCGGTGGCATGCTAACGGGAAAAGGTGTGCTCCGGTGGCATGCTAACGGAAAAAAGGATGCTCCTGTGGCATGCTAACGGGAAAATCTGTGCTCCGGTGGCATGCCAATGGAAAAAGGTATGCTACGGTGGAATGCTAATGGGAGAAGGTGTGCTCTGGTGGCATGCTAACGGTAAAAGGTGTGCTCCAGTGGCATGCTAGCGGTAAAAGGTGTGCTCTGGTGGCATGCTAACGGAAAAAGGTATGCTCCAGTGCCATGATATTGGGAAAAGGTGTGCAACGGTGGAATGCTAACGGCAGAAGGTGTGCTGCGGTGGGAACAATGGGAAAAGGTGTGCTCCGTTGGCATGCTAACGGGAAAATGTGTGCAATGGAGGCATGCTAACGGTAAAAAGTGTGCTCCGGTGGCATGCTAACGGGAAAAGGTATGCTCCGGTGGTATGATAGCGGGAAAAGGTGTGCAACGGTGGCATGCTAACAGGAGAAGGTGTGCTTCGGTGGCAACAACGGGAAAAGGTGTGCTGCGGTGGCATGCTAACGAGAAAAGGTGTGCAACGGTGGCATGCTAACGGGAAAAGGTGTGCAATGGTGGCATGCTAACGGTAAAAGGTGTGTTCCGGTGGCATGCTAACGTGAAAAGGTGTGTTCCGGTAGCATGCTAACGATACAAGATGTGCTCCGGTGGAATGCTAATGGGAAAAGGTGTGCTCCGGTGGTATGCTAACAGGGAAAGGTGTGCTCCGGTGGCATGCTAACGGGAGAAGGTGTGCTACTGTGGCATGCTAACAATAGAAGGTGTGATACAGTGGCATGCTAACGGGAAAATGTGTGCTATGGTGGCTTGCTAACGGGAAAAGGTGAGCTATGGTGACATGCTAACTGTAAAAGGTGTGCAATGGTGGCATGATAACGGAAAAAGGTGTGCTACGGTGGCATGCTAAAGGGAAAGGGTGTTCTCCAGTGGATGCTAACGGGGAAAGGTGTGTTCCGAGGGCATGCTAACGGGAGAAGGTGTGCTCCGGTGGCATGCTAACTGGAGAAAATGTGCTCCGGGGGCATGCTAACGGGAAAATGTGTGCTCCGGTTGCATGCTAACGGGAAAAGGTGTGCTCCGGTGACATGCTAGCGGGAAAAGGTGTGCACCGGTGGCATGCTAATGGTAAAAGGTGTGCTACAGCGGCATACTAATGGGAAAAGGTGTAATACTGTGGCATGCTCACGGTAAAGGTGTGCTCTGGTGGCATGCTGATGGTAAAAGCTGTGCTCCAGTGTCACACTAACGGTGAAAGGTGTGCTCCGGTGGCATGTTAACGGTAAGAGGTGTTCTCTGTTGGCACTCTAACGGTAAAAGGTGTGCTACGGTGGCATGCTAACGATACAAGGTGTGCTCCGGTGGCATGCTAACGGGAAAAGGTGTGCTTCGGTGGCATGCTAACACGGAAAGGTGTGCTCCGGTGGCATGCTAACGAGAAGAGGTGCGCTACGGTGGCATGCTAACGGGAAAAGGTGTGCTCCGGTGGCATGCTAACGATACAAGGTGTGCTCCGATGGCATGCTAACGGGAAAAGGTGTGCTCCGGTGACATGCTAACACGCAAAGGTGTGCTCCGGTCGCATGCTAACGTAAGAAAGTGTGCTACAATGGCATGCTAATGGGAAAAGTTGTGCTCCGGTGGCATGCTAACGGAAAAAAGTGTGCTCCTGTGGCATGCTAACGGGAAAAGCTGTGCTCCGGTGGCATGCCAATGGAAAAAGGTTTGCTACGGTGGAATGGTAATGGGAAAAGGTGTGCGCTGGTGGCATGCTAACGGTAAAAGGTGTGCTCCAGTGGCATGCTAGCGGTAAAAGGTGAAATCCGGTGGCTTGCTCACGGAAATAGGTATGCTACAGTGGCATGATATTGGGAAAAGGTGTCCAACGGTGGCATGCTAACGGCATAAGGTGTGCTCCGGTGGGAACAATGGGAAAAGGTGTGCTCCGGTGGCATGCTAATGGGAAAATGAGTGCAACGGTGGAATGCTAACGGAAAAAGGTGTGTAATGGAGGCATGCTAACGGTAAAAGGTGTGCTCCGGTGGCATGCTAAAGGGAAGAGGTATGCTCTGGTGGTATGATAGCGGGAAAAGGTGTGCAACGGTGGCATGCTAACAGGAGAAGGTGTGCTTCGCTGGCAACAACGGGAAAAGGTGTGCTCCGGTGGCATGCTAACGAGAAAAGGTGTGCAACGGTGGCATGTTAACGGTAAAAGGTGTGTTCCCGTGGCATGCTAACGTGAAAAGGTGTGTTCCGGTGGCATGCTAACGATACAAGATGTGCTCCGGTGGCATGCTAATGGGAAAAGGTGTGCTCCGGTGGTATGCTAACAGGGAAAGGTGTGCTCCGGTGGCATGCTAATGGGAGAATGTGTGCTACTGTGGCATGCTAACAATAAAAGGTGTGCTACAGTGGCATGCTAACTGGAAAATGTGTGCTATGGTGGCTTGCTAACGGGAAAAGGTGAGCTATGGTGGCATGCTAACTGTAAAAGGTGTGCAATGGTGGCATGATAACGGAAAAAGGTGTGCTCTGGTGGCATGCTAACGGGAAAAGCTGTGCTCCGGTGGCATGCCAATGGAAAAAGGTATGTTATGGTGGAATGCTAATAGGAGAAGGTGTGCTCCGGTGGCATGCTAACTGTAAAAGGTGTGCTCCAGTGGCATGCTAGCGGTAAAAGGTGTGCTCCGGTGTCATGCTAATGGAAATAGGTATGCTCCAGTGGCATGATATTGGGAAAAGGTGTGCAACGGTGGCATGCTAACGGCAGAAGGTGTGCTCCGGTGGGAACAATGGGAAAAGGTGTGCTCCGGTGGCATGCTAACGGGAAAATGTGTGCAACGGTGGAATGCTAACGGAAAAATGTGTGCAATGGAGGCATGCTAACGGTAAAAGGTGTGCTCCGGTGGCATGCTAACGGGAAGAGGTATGCTCCGGTGGTATGATAGCGGGAAAAGGTGTGCAACGGTGGCATGCTAACAGGAGAAGGTGTGCTTCGGTGGCAACAATGGGAAAAGGTGTGCTCCGGTGGCATGCTAACGTGAAAAGGTGTGTTCCGGTGGCATGCTAACGATACAAGATGTGCTCCGGTGGCATACTAATGGGAAAAGGTGTGCTCCGGTGGTATGCTAACAGGGAAATGTGTGCTCCGGTGGCATGCTAACGGGAGAATGTGTGCTACTGTGGCATGCTAACATTAAAAGGTGTGCAACAGTGGCATGCTAACTGGAAAATGTGTGCTATGGTGGCTTGCTAACTGGAAAAGGTGAGCTATGGTGGCATGTTAACTGTAAAAGGTGGGCAATGGTGGCATGATAACGGAAAAAGGTGTGCTCCGGTGGCATGCTAAAGGGAAAAGGTGTTCTCCAGTGGATGCTAACGGGGAAAGGTGTGTTCCGAGGGCATGCTAACGGGAGAAGGCGTGCTCCGGTGGCATGCTAACAGGAGAAAATGTGCTCCGGGGGCATGCTAACGGGAAAAGGTGTGCTCCGGTGACATGTTAGCGGGAAAAGGTGTGCACCGGTGGCATGCTAATGGAAAAAGGTGTGCTACAGCGGCATACTAATGGAAAAAGGTGTAATACTGTGGCATGCTCACGGTAAAAGTGTGCTCTGGTGGCATGCTGATGGTAAAAGGTGTGCTCCAGTGGCACACTAACGGTAAAAGGTGTGCTCCGGTGGCATGTTAACGGTAAGAGGTTTTCTCCGTTGGCATTCTAATGGTAAAAGGTGTGCTACGTTGGCATGCTAACGATACAAGGTGTGCTCCGGTGTCATGCTAACGGGAAAAGGTGTGCTCCGGTGGCATGCTAACATGGAAAGGTGTGCTCCGGTGGCATGCTAATGTGAGAAAGTGTGCTACGGTGGCATGCCAACGAGAAGAGGTGCGCTTCGGTGGCATGCTAAAGGGAAAAGGTGTGCTCCGGTGGCATGCTAACGATAGAAGGTGTGCTCCGGTGGCATGCTAACGGGAAAAGGTGTGCTCCGGTGACATGCTAACACGCAAAGGTATGCTCCGGTCGCATGCTAACGTAAGAAAGTGTGCTACAATGGCATGCTAATGAGAAGATGTGCGCTACGGTGGCATGCAAACGGGAAAAGGTGTGCTATGGTGGCATGCTAATGTTAAAAGGTGTGCTCTGGTGGCTTCCTTTCGGTAAAATGTGTGCTCTGGTGGCATGCTAGCGATACAAGATATGCTCCGGTGGCATGCTAACGGGAAAAGTTGTGCTCCGGTGGCATGCTAACAGGGAAAGGTGTGCTCTGGTGGCATGCTAACGGGAGAAGGTGTGCTACTGTGGCATGCTAACAGGAAAAGGTGTGCTATGGTGGCATGCTAACGGTAAAAGGTGTGCAACGGTGGCATGATAACGGAAAAAGGTGTGCTCCGGTGGCATGCTAACGGGAAAAGGTGTGCAACGGTGGCATGCTAACAGGAAAAGGTGTGCTCCGGTGGCATGCTAACGGGAAAAGGTGTGCTCCGGTGGTATGCTAACGGGAAAAGGTGTGCTACTGTGGCATGCTAAAGGGAAAAGGTGAACTCCGTTGGCATGCTAACGGGAAAACTGTGTGCTACAGTGGCATGCTAACGGTAAAGGTGTGCTCCGCTGGCATGCTAACGGGAAGATGGTGTGCTACGGTGACATGCTAACGGTAAAGGTGTGCTCCAGTGTCATGCTAACGCGAAAAGGGGGGCTCCGGTGGCATGCTGACGGGAGGAGGTGTCTTCCGGTGGCATGCTAATGGATAAAGGTGGGCTACAGTGGCATGCTAACGGTAAAGGTGTGCTCCGGTGGCATGCTAACGGGAAAAAGTGTGCTCCGGTTGCATGCTAACGGTAAAGGTGTGCTCCGGTGGCATGCTAACAGTAAAAGGTGTGCTCTGGTGGCATGCTAACAGTAAAAGGTGGGCTCCGGTGGCATGCTAATGGGAAAGGCAGGCTCCGGTGGCATGCTAATGGTTAAAGGTGTGCCCCGGTGGCATGCTAACGGAAAAAGGTGTGCTCCGGTGGCATGCTAACTGGGAAAGGTGTACTGCGGTGGCATGCTAACGGTAAAAGCGGGCTCCGGTGGCATGCTAATGATAAAACGTGTGCTATGGTGGCATGCTAGTGGGAAAAGGTGTACCGTGGTGGCTTGCTAATAGTAAAGGTGTGCTCCGGTGGCATGCTAATGGTTAAAGGTGTGCTCCAGTGGCATGCTAACGGAAAAAGGTGTGCCCCGGTGGCATGCTAACGGAAAAACGTGTGCTACGGTGGCATGCTAACGGGGAAAGGTGTGCTGCGGTGGCATGCTAACGGTAAAAGCGGGCTCCGGTGGCATTCTAACGATAAAACGTGTGCTATGGTGGCATGCTAACGGGAAAAGGTGTGCTGCGGTGGCATGCTAATAGTAAAGGTGTGCTCCGGTGGCATACTAATGGTTAAAGGTGTGCTCCAGTGGCATGCTAACGGAAAAAGGAGTGCTCCGGTAGCATGCTAACGTTAGAGGTGTGCTCCGGTGGCATGCTAACGGTAAAAGGTGTGCTCCGGTAGCATGCTAGCGGTAAAAGTGTGCTCCGGTGGCATTCTAACGGTAAAAGGTGTGCTCCGGTGGCATGCTAAGGGTAAAAGGTGTGCTTTGGTAGCATGCTAACGGTAAAAGGTGTGCTCCGGTGGCATGCTAACGGGAAAAGATGTGCTCCGGTGGCATGCTAACGGGAAAATGCGTGCTGCGGTGGCATGCTCATGGTAAAGGGTGTGCTCCGGTGGCATGCTAACGGTAGAAGGAGTGCTCCGGTGGCATGATAATGAGTAAAGGTGTGCTACGGTGGCATGCTAATGGGAAAAGGTGTGCTCCGGTGGCATGCTAACGGGAAAAGGTGTGATCTGGTGGCATGCTAATGGAGAAAGGTGTGCTCCGGTGGCATGCTGACGGGAAAAGGTGTGCTCCAGTGGCATGCTAACGGGAGAAGGTTTGCTCCGGTGGCATACTAACGGGAAAAGGTGTGCTCCGGTGGCATGCTAATGGAAAGAGGTGTGCTACGGTGGCATGCTAATGGCAAAAGGTGTGTTACGGTGGCATGCTCACGGAAAAATGTGTGGTACGTTTGCATGCTCATTGTAAAAGGTGTGCTCCGGTGGCATGCTAACGGGAAAAGGCGTGCTACAGTGGCATACTCACGGGAAAGCGGTGTGCTCCGGTGACATGCTAACGGGAAAAGGTGTGCTCCTTTGGCATGCTAATGGGAAAAGGTATGCTCCAGTGGCATGCTAACAGGAAAAGGTGTGATCTGGTGGCATGCTAATAGAAAAAGTTGTACTCCGATGGCATGCTAACGGGAAAAGGTGTGCTCTGGTGGCATGCTAACGGGAAAAGTTGTGCTCCTGTGGCATGCTAACAGAAAAAGGTGTGCTACGGTGGCATGCTAATTGGGAGAGGTGTGCTACGGTGGCTTGCTAATGGTAAAGGTGTGCTCCGGTGGCATGCTAATGGTAAAAGGTGTGCTCCGGTGGCATGCTAACGGAAAGGTGTGCTCTGGTGGTTTGCTAACGGGAAAAATGTGTGCTACATTGGCATGCTAATGGTAAAGGTGTGCTCCGGTGACATGCTAATGGGAAAAAGGTGTGCTACGGTGGCATGCTAACGGCAAGGGTGTGCTCCGGTGTCATGCTAACGGGAAAAGGTGCGCTCCGGTGGTATGCTGACGGGAAAAGGTGTGCTCCGGTGGCATGCTAACGGGAAAAGGTGTGCTCTGGTGGCATGCTAACCGGGAAAGGTGTCCTCCGGTGGCATGCTAAAGGGAGAAGGTGTGCTACAGTTGTATGCTAACGGGAAAAGGTGGTCTACAGTTGCATGCTAACGGGAAAAGGTGTGCTACAGTTGCATGCTAATGGGAAAAGGTGGGCTACAGTTGCATTCTAATAGGAAAAGGTGGGCTACGGTGGCCTGGTAACGGGAGAAGCTGTGCTCCGGTGGCATGCTAAAGGTAAAACTTGTGCTCCGGTGGCATGCTAACAGTAAAGGTGTGCTCCGGTGGCATGCTAACGGGAAAAGGTGTGCTCCGGTGGCATGCTAACGGGAAAAGGTGTGCTACGGTGGCATGCTAACGGGAAAAGGTGTACTACGGTGACAAGCTAACGGTAAAGGTGTGCTCCAGTGTCATGCTAACGCGAAAAGTGTGCTCCGGTGGCATGCTGACGGGAGAAGTTGTCTTCCGGTGGCATGCTAATGGAAAGATGTGTCCTACGGTGGCATGCTAACGGGTAAAGATGGGCTACAGTGGCATGCTAACAGTAAAGGTGTGCTCCGGTGGCATGCTAACGGGAAAAGGTGTGTTCCGGTGGCATGCTAACGGAAAAGTTGTGCTCCGGTGGCATGCTAACAGTAAAAGGTGTGCTCTGGTGGCATGCTAACAGGAAAAAGTGTGCTCCGGTGGCATGCTAATGGGAAAGGCGGGCTCCGGTGGCATGCTAATGGTTAAAGGTGTGCCCCGTTGGCATGCTAACGGAAAAACGTGTGCTCCTGTGGCATGCTAACGGGGAAAGGTGTGCTGCGGTGGCATGCTAACGGTAAAGGCGGGCTCCGGTGGCATGCAAATGATAAAACGTGTGCTATCGTGGCATGCTAATGGGAAAAGGTGTGCTGCGGTGGCATGATAACGGTAAAGGTGTGCTCCGGTGGCATGCTAATGGTTAAAGGTGTGCTCCAGTGGCATGCTAATGGAAAAAGGTGTGCTCCGTTGGCATGCTAATGTTAAAGGTGTGCTCCGGTGGCATGCTAACGGGAAAAGGTGTACTACGGTGACAAGCTAACGGTAAAGGTGTGCTCCAGTGTCATGCTAACGCGAAAAGTGTGCTCCGGTGGCATGCTGACGGGAGAAGTTGTCTTCCGGTGGCATGCTAATGGAAAGAGGTGTCCTACGGTGGCATGTTAACGGGTAAAGATGGGCTACGGTGGCATGCTAACAGTAAAGGTGTGCTCCGGTGGCATGCTAACGGAAAAGTTGTGCTCCGGTGGCATGCTAACAGTAAAAGGTATGCTCTGGTGGCATGCTAACAGGAAAAAGTGTGCTCCGGTGGCATGCTAATGGGAAAGGCGGGCTCCGGTGGCATGCTAATGGTTAAAGGTGTGCCCCGTTGGCATGCTAACGGAAAAACGTGTGCTCCGGTGGCATGCTAACGGGGAAAGGTGTGCTGCGGTGGCATGCTAATGGTAAAGGCGGGCTCCGGTGGCATGCAAACGATAAAACGTGTGCTATCATGGCATGCTAACGGTAAAGGTGTGCTCCGGTGGCATGCTAATGGTTAAAGGTGTGCTCCAGTGGCATGCTAATGGAAAAAGGTGTGCTCCGGTGGCATGATAATGTTAAAGGTGTGCTCCTGTGGCATGCTAAAGGGAAAAGGTGTGCTCCAGTGGCATGCTAGTGGTAAAGGGTGTGCTCCGGTGGCATGCTAACGGTAAAGGTGTGCTCCGGTGGTATGCTAACAGGAAAAGGTGTGCTCCGGTGACATGCTAGTGGTAAAAGGTGTGCTCCGGTAGCATGCTAACGGTAAAAGGTGTGCTCCGGTGGCATGCTAAGGGGAAAAGCTGTGCTCTGGTGGCATGCTAATGGTAAAAGGTGTGCTCCGGTGGCATGCTAAGGGGAAAAGCTGTGCTCTGGTGGCATGCTAACGGTAAAAGGTGTGCTCCGGTGGCATGCTCATGGTAAAAGGTGTGCTCCGGTGGCATGCTAACGGAAAAAGTGTGCTACGGTGGCATGCTAACGGGAGAACATGTGGTTCGGTGGCATGCTAACTGGAAAAGGTGTGCTCCGGTGGCATGCTAATGGGAGAAGGTGTGCTTCAGTGGCATGCTAACAGGAAAAGGTGTGCTCCGGTGACATGCTAACGGGAGATGGTGTGCTACGATTACATGCTGACGGTAAAAGGTGTGCTCCGGTGGCTTGCCAACAAGAGAAGGTGTGCTACGGTGGCATGCTAACGGCAAAAGGTTTGCTCCAGTGGCATGCTAACTGAAAAAGGTGTGCTACGGTGGCATGCTAACGGGGAAAGGTGTGCTACGGTGGCATGCTAACGGTAAAGGTGTGCTCCGGTGGCATGTCAACGGGAAAAGGTGTGCTCCAATGGCATGCTAGCAAGAAAAGGTGTGCTCCGGTGGCATGCTAACGGTAAAGGTGTGCTCCGGTGACATGCTAACGGTGAAAGGTGTGCTCCCGTGGCATGCTAACGGGAAAAGGTGTGCTCCGCTGCCATGTCAATGGGAAAAGGGTGCTCCGATGGCATGCTAACGGGAAAAGGTGTGCTCCGGTGGCATGCTAATGGTAAAGGTGTGCTCCGGTGGCATGCTAACGGTCAAAGGTGTCCTCTGATGGCATGCTAACGGTAAAGGGTGTGCTCCGGTGGCATGCTAATGGTAAAGGTGTGCTTCGGTGGTATGCTAACAGGAAAAGGTGTGCTCCTGTGGCATGCTAACGGGGAAAGAAGTGCTCCGGTGGCATGCTAAACGGGAAAGGTGTCCTCCGTTGGCATGCTAAAGGGAGAAGGTGTGCTACAGTTGCATGCTAATGGGAAAAGGTGGGCTACAGTTGTATGCTAACGGGAAACAGTGTGCTACAGTTGCATGCTAACGGGAAAAGGTGTGCTACAGTTGCATGCTAATAGGAAAAGGTGGGCTACGGTGGCATGGTAACGGGAGAAGGAGTGCTCTGGTGGCATGCTAATGGTAAAACGTGTGCTCCGGTGGCATGCTAATGGTAAAGGTGTGCTCCGGTGGCATGCTAACGGGAAAAGGTGTGCTCCGGTGGGATGCTAACAGGGAAAGTTGTGCTCCGGTGGCATGCTAACGTGAGAAGGTGTGCTACTGTAGCATGCTAAAGGGAAAAGGTGTGCTCCGGTGGCATGCTAAAGGTAAAGGTGTGCTCTGGTGGCATGCTAACGGGAAAAGGTGTGGTACTGTGGCATGCTAACGGGAAAAGGTGTGCTACGGTGGCATGCTAAAGGGAAAAGGTGTTCTCCAGTGGATGATAATGGGGAAAGGTGTGTTCCGGTGGCATGCTAATGGGAGAAGGTGTGCTCCGGTGGCATGCTAACAGGAGAAAATGTGCTCCGGGGGCATGCTAACGGGAAAATGTGTGCTCCGATGGCATGCTAACAGGAAAAGGTGTGCTACGGTGACATGCTAGCGGGAAAAGATGTGCACCGGTGGCATGCTAAAGGAAAAAGGTGTGCTACAGCGGCATACTAACTGGAAAAGGTGTAATACTGTGGCATGCTCACGGTAAAGGTGTGCTCTGGTGGCATGCTGATGGTAAAAGGTGTGCTCCGGTGGCATACTAACGGTAAAAGTTGTGCTCCGGTGGCATGTTAACGGTAAAAGGTGTTTTCCGTTGGCATGCTAACGGTAAAAGGTGTGATACAGTGTCATGCTTAACGATACAAGGTGTGCTCCGGTGGCATGCTAACGGGAAAAGGTGTGCTCCAGTGGCATGCTAACACGGAAAGGTGTGATCCGGTGGCTTGCTAACGTGAGAAAGTGTGCTCCGGTGGCATGCTAACGAGAAGAGGAGCGCTACGGTGGCATGCTAACGGGAAAAGGTGTTCTCCGGTGGCATGCTAACGATACAAGGTGTGCTCCGGTGGCATGCTAACGGGAAAAGGGGTGCTCCGGTGGCATGCTAATACGGAAAGGTGTGCTCCGGTGGCATGCTAAAGTGAGAAAGAGTGCTACGGTGGCATGCTAACGAGAAGAGGAGCGCTAGGGTGGCATGCTAATGGGAAAAGGTGTGCCATGGTGGCATGCTAACAGTAAAAGGTGTGCTCCGGTGGCTTGCTTTTGGTAAAAGGTGTGCTCCGGTGGCATGCTAACGATACAAGATGTGCTCCGGTGGCATGCTAACGGGAAAAGGAGTAATACTGTGGCATGCTCACGGTAAAGGTGTGCTCTGGTGGCATGTTAATGGTAAAAGGTGTTCTCCGTTGGCATGCTAACGGTAAAAGGTGTGATACGTTGTCATGCTTAACGATACAAGGTGTGCTCCGGTGGCATGCTAACGGGAAAAGGTGTGCTCCAGTGGCATGCTAACAAGGAAAGGTGTGCTCCAGTGGCATGCTAACGTGGGAAAGTGTGCTACGGTGGCATGCTAACGAGAAGAGGAGCGCTACGGTGGCATGCTAACGGGAAAAGGTGTGCTCCGGTGGCATGCTAACGATACAAGGTGTGCTCCGGTGGCAAGATAACGGGAAAAGGTGTGCTCCGGTGGCATGCAAACACGGAAAGGTGTGCTCCGGTGGCATGCTAACGTGAGAAAGTGTGCTACGGTGGCATGCTAACGAGAAGAGGTGCGCTATGGTGGCATGCTAACGGGAAGAGGTGCGCTATGGTGGCATGCTAACAGTAAAAGGTGTGCTCCGGTGGCTTGCTTTCGGTAAAAGGTGTGCTCCGGTGGCTTGCTTTCAGTAAGAGGTGTGCTCCGGTGGCATGCTAACGATACAAGATGTGCTCCGGTGGCATGCTAACGGGAAAAGGTGTGCTCCGGTGGCATGCTAACAGGGAAAGGTGTGCTCCGGTGGCATACTAACGGTAAAAGGTGTGCTCCGGTGGCATGTTAACGGTAAAAGGTGTTCTCCGTTGGCATGCTAACGGTAAAAGGTGTGCTACGGTGGCATGCTAACGATACAAGGTGTGCTCTGGTGGCATGCTAACGGGAAAAGGTGTGCTCCGATGGCATGCTAACACGGAAAGGTGTGCTCCGGTGGCATGCTAACGTGAGAAAGTGTGCTACGGTGGCATGCTAATGAGAAGAGGTGCGCTACGGTGGCATGCTAACGGGAAAGGTGTGCTCCGGTGGCATGCTAACGATACAAGGTGTGCTCCGGTGGCATGCTAACGGGAAAAGGTGTGCTCCGGTGACATGCTAACACGGAAAGGTGTGCTCCGGTCGCATGCTAACGTAAGAAAGTGTGCTACAATGGCATGCTAACGAGAAGAGGTGCGCTACGGTGGCATGCAAACGGGAAAAGGTGTGCTATGGTGGCATGGTAACTGTAAAAGGTGTGCTCTGGTGGCTTCCTTTCGGTAAAATGTGTGCTCTGGTGGCATGCTAGCGATACAAGATGTGCTCCGGTGGCATGCTAACGGGAAAAGGTGTGCTCCGGTGGCATGCTAACAGGGAAAGGTGTGCTCCGGTGGCATGCTAACGGGAGAAGGTGTGCTACTGTGGCATGCTAACAAGAAAAGGTGTGCTACAGTGGCATGCTAACTGGAAAAGGTGTGCTATGATGGCATGCTAACGGGAGAAGGTGTGCTCCAGTGGCATGCTAACAGGAGAAAATGTGCTCCGGGGGCATGCTAACGGGAAAATGTGTGCTCCGGTTGCATGCTAACGGGAAAAGGTGTGCTCCGGTGACATGCTAGCGGGAAAAGGTGTGCACCGGTGGCATGCTAATGGAAAAAGGTGTGCTACAGCGGCATACTAATGGGAAAAGGTGTAATACTGTGGCATGCTCATGGTAAAGGTGTGCTCTGGTGGCATGCTGATGGTAAAAGGTGTGCTCCAGTGGCATACTAACGGTAAAAGGTGTGCTCCGGTGGCATGTTAACGGTAAAAAGTTTTCTCCGTTGGCATGCTAACGGTAAAAGGTGTGCTACGGTGGCATGCTAACGATACAAGGTGTGCTCTGGTGGCATGCTAACAGGAAAAGGTGTGCTCCGGTGGCATGCTAACACGGAAAGGTGTGCTCCGTTCGCATGCTAACGTAAGAAAGTGTGCTACAATGGCATGCTAACGAGAAGAGGTGCGCTACGGTGGCATGCAAACGGGAAAAGGTGTGCTATGGTGGCATGCTAACGGTAAAACGTGTGCTCTGCTGGCTTCCTTTCGGTAAAATGTGTGCTCTGGTGGCATGCTAGCGATACAAGATGTGCTCCGGTGGCATGCTAATGGGAAAAGGTGTGCTCCGGTGGCATGCTAACAGGGAAAGGTGTGCTCCGGTGGCATGCTAACGGAAGAAGGTGTGCTACTGTGGCATGCTAACAAGAAAAGGTGTGCTACAGTGGCATGCTAACTGGAAAAGGTGTGCTATGATGGCATGCTAATGGTAAAATGTGTGCTATGGTGGCATGCTAACGGTAAAAGGTGTGCAACGGTGGCATGATAACGGTAAAAGGTGTGCTCCGGTGGCATGCTAACGGGAAAAGGTGTGCAACGGTGGCATGCTAACAGGAAAAGGTGTGCTCCGGTGGCATGCTAACGGGAAAAGGTGTGCTCCGGTGGCATGCTAACGGGAAAAGGTGTGCTCCGGTGGCATGCTAACGGAAAAGGTGTGCTCCGGTGGCATGCTGATGGTAAAAGGTGTGCTCCGGCGGCATGCTAACGGTAAAAGGTGTTCTCCGTTGGCATGCTAACAGTTAAACGTGTGCTCAGGTGGCACGCTAACGATGCAAGGTGTGCTCTTGTGGCATGCTAACGGGAAAAGGTGTACTCCGGTGGAATGCTGACAGGGAAAGTTGTGCTCCGGCGGCATGCTAACGTGAGAAGGTGTGCTACTGTAGCATGCTAACGGGAAAAGGTGTGCTCCAGTGGCATGCTAAAGGTAAAGGTATGCTCTGGTGGCATGCTAACGGGAAAAGGTGTGGTACTGTGGCATGCTAACGGGAATAGGTGTGCTACGGTGGCATGCTAAAGGGAAAAGATGTTCTCCAGTGGATGCTAACCGGGAAAGGTGTGTTCCGGTGGCATGCTAATGGGAGAAGGTGTGCTCCGGTGGCATGCTAACAGGAGAAAATGTGCTCCGGGGGCATGCTAACGGGAAAATGTGTGCTCCGGTGGCATGCTGATGGTAAAAGGAGTGCTCCAGTGGCTTACTAATGGTAAAAGGTGTGCTCCGATGGCATGTTAACGGTAAGAGGTGTTCTCCGCTGGCATGCTAACGGTAAAAGGTGTGCTACGGTGGCATGCTAACGATACAAGGTGTGCTCCGGTGGCAAGATAATGGAAAAAGGTGTGCTCCGGTGGCATGCAAACACGGAAAGGTGTGCTCCGGTGGCATGCTAACGTGAGAAAGTGTGCTACGGTGGCATGCTAACGAGAAGAGGTGCGCTATGGTGGCATGCTAACGGGAAGAGGTGTGCTATGGCGGCATGCTAACAGTAAAAGGTGTGCTCCTGTGGCTTGCTTTCGGTAAAAGGTGTGATCCGGTGGCATGCTAACGATACAAGATGTGCTCCGGTGGCATGCTAACGGGAAAAGGTGTGCTCTAGTGGCATGCTAACGGGAAAAGGGGTGCTCTGGTGGCATGCTAACGGTAAAAGGTGTGCTCCAGTGGCATGCTAGCGGTAAAAGGTGTGCTCCGGTGGCATGCTAACTAAAAAAGTTATGCTCCAGTGGCATGATATTGCGAAAAGGTGTGCAACGGTGGAATGCTAACGGCAGAAGGTGTGCTCCGGTGGGAACAATGGGAAAAGGTGTGCTCCAGTGGCATTCTAACGGGAAAATGTGTGCAACGGTGGCATGCTAACGTAAAAAGGTGTGCAATGGAGGCATGCTAACGGTAAAAGGTGCGCTCCAGTGGCATGCTAGTGGTAAAAGGTATGCTCCGGTGTCATGCTAATGGAAAAAGGTATGCTCCAGTGGCATGATATTGGGAAAAGGTGTGCAACGGTGGCATGCTAACGGCAGAAGGTGTGCTCCGGTGGAAACAATGGGAAAAGGTGTGCTCCGGTGGCATGCTAACGGGAAAATGTGTGCAACGGTGGCATGCTAACGGAAAAAGGTGTGCAATGGTGGCATGCTAACAGTAAAAGGTGTGCTCCAGTGGCATGCTAATGGGAAAAGGTATGCTCCGGGGGTATGATAACAGGAAAAGGTGTCCAACGGTGGCATGCTAACAGGAGAAGGTGTGCTCCGGTGGCAACAACTGGAAAAGGTGTGCTCCGGTGGCATGCTAACGAGAAAAGGTGTGCAACAGTGGCATGCTAACGGGAAAAGGTGAGCAATGGTGGCATGCTAACGATACAAGATGTGCTCCGGTGGCATGCTAATGGGAAAAGGTGTGCTCCAGTGGCATGCTAACAGGGAAAGGTGTGCTCCGGTGGCATGCTAAAGGGAGAATGTGTGCTACTGTGGCATGCTAACAAGAAAAAGTGTGCTACAGTGGCATGCTAACGGGAAAAGGTGTGCTATGGTGGCTTGCTAACTGTAAAAGGTGTGCAATGGTGGTATGATAACGAAAAAGGTGTGCTCCGGTGGCATGCTAAAGGGAAAAGGTGTTCTCCAGTGGATGCTAACGGGGAAAGGTGTGTTCCGGTGGCATGCTAACGGGAGAAGGTGTGCTCCGGGGGCATGCTAACGGAAAATGTGTGCTCCGGTTGCATGCTAATGGGAGAAGGTGTGCTCCGGTGGCATGCTAACAGGAGAAAATGTGCTCCGGGGGCATGCTAACGGGAAAATGTGTGCTCCGGTGGCATGCTGATGGTAAAAGGTGTGCTCCAGTGGCTTACTAATGGTAAAAGGTGTGCTCCGATGGCATGTTAACGGTAAGAGGTGTTCTCCGCTGGCATGCTAACGGTAAAAGGTGTGCTACGGTGGCATGCTAACGATACAAGGTGTGCTCCGGTGGCAAGATAACAGAAAAAGGTGTGCTCCGGTGGCATGCAAACACGGAAAGGTGTGCTCCGGTGGCATGCTAACGTGAGAAAGTGTGCTACGGTGGCATGCTAATGAGAAGAGGTGCGCTATGGTGGCATGCTAACGGGAAGAGGTGTGCTATGGTGGCATGCTAACAGTAAAAGGTGTGCTCCTGTGGCTTGCTTTCGGTAAAAGGTGAGCTCCGGTGGCATGCTAACGATACAAGATGTGCTCCGGTGGCATGCTAACGGGAAAAGGTGTGCTCTGGTGGCATGCTAACAGGGAAAGGTGTGCTCCGGTGGCATGCTAACGGAAGAAGGTGTCCTACTGTGGCATGCTAACAAGAAAAGGTGTGCTACAGTGGTATGCTAACGGGAAAAGGTGTGCTATGGTGGCATGCTAATGGGAAAAGGTGTGCTATCGTGGCAAGCTAACGGTAAAAGGTGTGCAACGGTGGCATGATAACGGAAAAAGGTGTGCTCCGGTGGCATGCAAACGGGAAAAGCAGTGCAACGGTGGCATGCTAACAGGAAAAGGTGTGCTCCGGTGGCATGCTAACGGGAAAAGGTGTTCTCCGGTGGCATGCTAACGGGAAAAGGTGTGCTCCGGTGGCATGCTAACGGAAAAAGGTGTGCTCCGGTGGCATGCTGATGGTAAAAGGTGTGCTCCGGCGGCATGCTAACGGTAAAAGGTGTTCTCCGTTGGCATGCTAACAGTTAAACGTGTGCTCAGGTGGCATGCTAACGATACAAGGTGTGCTCTTGTGGCATGCTAACGGGAAAAGGTGTACTCCGGTGGAATGCTGACAGGGAAAGTTGTGCTCCGGCGGCATGCTAACGTGAGAAGGTGTGCTACTGTAGCATGCTAACGGGAAAAGGTGTGCTCCAGTGGCATGCTAAAGGTAAAGGTGTGCTCTGGTGGCATGCTAACGGGAAAAGGTGTGGTACTGTGGCATGCTAACGGGAATAGATGTGCTACGGTGGCATGCTAAAGGGAAAAGGTGTTCTCCAGTGGATGCTAACGGGGAAAGGTGTGTTCCGGTGGCATGCTAATGGGAGAAGGTGTGCTCCGGTGGCATGCTAACAGGAGAAAATGTGCTACGGGGGCATGCTAACGGGAAAATGTGTGCTCCGGTGGCATGCTGATGGTAAAAGGTGTGCTCTAGTGGCTTACTAATGGTAAAAGGTGTGCTCCGGTGGCATGTTAACGGTAAGAGGTGTTCTCCGTTGGCATGCTAACGGTAAAAGGTGTGCTACGGTGGCATGCTAACGATACAAGGTGTGCTCCGGTGGCAAGATAACGGAAAAAGGCGTGCTCGGGTGGTATGCAAACACGGAAAGGTGTGCTCCGGTGGCATGCTAACATGAGAAAGTGTGCTACGGTGGCATGCTAACGAGAAGAGGTGCGCTATGGTGGCATGCTAACGGGAAGAGGTGTGCTATGGTGGCATGCTAACAGTAAAAGGTGTGCTCCTGTGGCTTGCTTTCGGTAAAAGGTGTGCTCCGGTGGCATGCTAACGATACAAGATGTGCTCCGGTGGCATGCTAACGGGAAAAGGTGTGCTCCGGTGGCATGCTAACAGGGAAAGGGGTGCTCCGGTGGCATGCTAACGGGAGAAGGTGTCCTACTGTGGCATGCTAACAAGAAAAGGTGTGCTACAGTGGTATGCTAACGGGAAAAGGTGTGCTATCGTGGCAAGCTAACGGTAAAAGGTGTGCAACGGTGGCATGATAACGGAAAAAGGTGTGCTCCGGTGGCATGCTAACGGGAAAAGGTGTGCAACGGTGGCATGCTAACAGGAAAAGGTGTGCTCCGGTGGCATGCTAACGGGAAAAGGTGTGCTCCGGTGGCATGCTAACGGAAAAAAGTGTGCTCAGGTGGCATGCTAACGGGAAAAGCTGTGCTCCGGTGGGATGCCAATGGAAAAAGGTATGCTACGGTGGAGTGCTAATGGGAGAAGGTGTGCTCTGGTGGCATGCTAACGGTAAAAGGTGTGCTCCAGTGGCATGCTAGCGGTAAAAGGTATGCTCCGGTGGCATGCTAACTAAAAAAGTTATGCTCCAGTGGCATGATATTGGGAAAAGGTGTGCAACGGTGGAATGCTAACGGCAGAAGGTGTGCTCCGGTGGGAACAATGGGAAAAGGTGTGCTCCGGTGGCATGCTAACGGGAAAATGTGTGCAACGGTGGCATGCTAACGGAAAAAGGTGTGCAATGGAGGCATGCTAACGGTAAAAGGTGCGCTCCAGTGGCATGCTAGTGGTAAAAGGTATGCTCCGGTGTCATGCTAACGGAAAAAGGTATGCTCCAGTGGCATGATATTGGGAAAAGGTGTGCAACGGTGGCATGCTAACGGCAGAAGGTGTGCTCCGGTGGGAACAATGGGAAAAGGTGTGCTCCGGTGGCATGCTAACGGGAAAATGTGTGCAACGGTGGCATGCTAACGGAAAAAGGTGTGCAATGGTGGCATGCTAACGGTAAAAGGTGTGCTCCAGTGGCATGGTAATGGGAAAAGGTATGCTCCGGGGGTATGATAACGGGAAAAGGTGTCCAACGGTGGCATGCTAACAGGAGAAGGTGTGCTCCGGTGGCAACAACTGGAAAAGGTGTGCTCCGGTGGCATGCTAACGAGAAAAGGTGTGCAACAGTGGCATGCTAACTGGAAAAGGTGAGCAATGGTGGCATGCTAACGATACAAGATGTGCTCCGGTGGCATGCTAATGGGAAAAGGTGTGCTCCAGTGGCATGATAACAGGGAAAGGTGTGCTCCGGTGGCATGCTAAAGGGAGAATGTGTGCTACTGTGGCATGCTAACAAGAAAAAGTGTGCTACAGTGGCATGCTAACGGGAAAAGGTGTGCTATGGTGGCTTGCTAACTGTAAAAGGTGTGCAATGGTGGTATGATAACGAAAAAGGTGTGCTCCGGTGGCATGCTAAAGGGAAAAGGTGTTCTCCAGTGGATGCTAACGGGGAAAGGTGTGTTCCGGTGGCATGCTAACGGGAGAAGGTGTGCTCCGGGGGCATGATAACGGGAAAATGTGTGCTCCGGTTGCATGCTAATGGGAAAAGGTGTGCTCCGGTGACATGCTAGCGGGAAAAGGTGTGCACAGGTGGCATGCTAATGGAAAAAGGTGTACTACAGCTGCATACTAATGGGAAAAGGTGTATTACTGTGGCATGCTCACGGTAAAGGTGTGCTCTGGTGGCATGCTGATGGTAAAAGGTGTGCTCCAGTGGCATACTAACGGTAAAAGGTGTGCTCAGGTGGCATGTTAACGGTAAAAGGTGTTCTCCGTTGGCATGCTAACGGTAAAGTTGTGCTTCAGTGGCATGCTAACGATACAAGGTGTGCTCCGGTGGCATGCTAACGTGAGAAAGTGTGCTACGGTGGCATGCTAATGAGAAGAGGTGCGCTATGGTGGCATGCTAACGGGAAGAGGTGTGCTATGGTGGCATGCTAACAGTAAAAGGTGTGCTCCTGTGGCTTGCTTTCGGTAAAAGGTGAGCTCCGGTGGCATGCTAACGATACAAGATGTGCTCCGGTGGCATGCTAACGGGAATAGGTGTGCTCTGGTGGCATGCTAACAGGGAAAGGTGTGCTCCGGTGGCATGCTAACGGGAGAAGGTGTCCTACTGTGGCATGCTAACAAGAAAAGGTGTGCTACAGTGGTATGCTAACGGGAAAAGGTGTGCTATGGTGACATGCTAATGGGAAAAGGTGTGCTATCGTGGCAAGCTAACGGTAAAAGGTGTGCAACGGTGGCATGATAACGGAAAAAGGTGTGCTCCGGTGGCATGCAAACGGGAAAAGCAGTGCAACGGTGGCATGCTAACAGGAAAAGGTGTGCTCCGGTGGCATGCTAACGGGAAAAGGTGTTCTCCGGTGGCATGCTAACGGGAAAAGGTGTGCTCCGGTGGCATGCTAACGGAAAAAGGTGTGCTCCGGTGGCATGCTGATGGTAAAAGGTGTGCTCCGGCGGCATGCTAACGGTAAAAGGTGTTCTCCGTTGGCATGCTAACAGTTAAACGTGTGCTCAGGTGGCATGCTAACGATACAAGGTGTGCTCTTGTGGCATGCTAACGGGAAAAGGTGTACTCCGGTGGAATGCTGACAGGGAAAGTTGTGCTCCGGCGGCATGCTAACGTGAGAAGGTGTGCTACTGTAGCATGCTAACGGGAAAAGGTGTGCTCCAGTGGCATGCTAAAGGTAAAGGTGTGCTCTGGTGGCATGCTAACGGGAAAAGGTGTGGTACTGTGGCATGCTAACGGGAATAGATGTGCTACGGTGGCATGCTAAAGGGAAAAGGTGTTCTCCAGTGGATGCTAACGGGGAAAGGTGTGTTCCGGTGGCATGCTAATGGGAGAAGGTGTGCTCCGGTGGCATGCTAACAGGAGAAAATGTGCTCCGGGGGCATGCTAACGGGAAAATGTGTGCTCCGGTGGCATGCTGATGGTAAAAGG
Source organism: Phyllobates terribilis (assembly GCF_046119375.1). Classification (NCBI taxonomy): domain Eukaryota; kingdom Metazoa; phylum Chordata; class Amphibia; order Anura; family Dendrobatidae; genus Phyllobates; species Phyllobates terribilis. Next base: position 15,713 of record NW_027363861.1, on the reverse strand, counting down.
TGTGCTCTAGTGGCTTACTAATGGTAAAAGGTGTGCTCCGGTGGCATGTTAACGGTAAGAGGTGTTCTCCGTTGGCATGCTAACGGTAAAAGGTGTGCTACGGTGGCATGCTAACGATACAAGGTGTGCTCCGGTGGCAAGATAACGGGAAAAAGGTGTGCTCGGGTGGCATGCAAACACGGAAAGGTGTGCTCCGGTGGCATGCTAACATGAGAAAGTGTGCTACGGTGGCATGCTAACGAGAAGAGGTGCGCTATGGTGGCATGCTAACGGGAAGAGGTGTGCTATGGTGGCATGCTAACAGTAAAAGGTGTGCTCCTGTGGCTTGCTTTCAGTAAAAGGTGTGCTCCGGTGGCATGCTAACGATACAAGATGTGCTCCGGTGGCATGCTAACGGGAAAAGGTGTGCTCCGGTGGCATGCTAACAGGGAAAGGGGTGCTCCGGTGGCATGCTAACGGGAGAAGGTGTCCTACTGTGGCATGCTAACAAGAAAAGGTGTGCTACAGTGGTATGCTAACGGGAAAAGGTGTGCTATCGTGGCAAGCTAACGGTAAAAGGTGTGCAACGGTGGCATGATAACGGAAAAAGGTGTGCTCCGGTGGCATGCTAACGGGAAAAGGTGTGCAACGGTGGCATGCTAACAGGAAAAGGTGTGCTCCGGTGGCATGCTAACGGGAAAAGGTGTGCTCCGGTGGCATGCTAACGGAAAAAAGTGTGCTCAGGTGGCATGCTAACGGGAAAAGCTGTGCTCCGGTGGCATGCCAATGGAAAAAGGAATGCTACGGTGGAGTGCTAATGGGAGAAGGTGTGCTCTGGTGGCATGCTAACGGTAAAAGGTGAGCTCCGGTGGCATGCTAACGGGAAAAGATGTGCTCCGGTGGCATGCTAACGGGAAAATGTGTGCTACGGTGGCATGCTCATGGTAAAAGGTGTGCTCCGGTGGCATGCTAACGGAAAAAGTGTGCTACGGTGGCATGCTAACGGGAGAACATGTGGTTCGGTGGCATGCTAACTGGAAAAGGTGTGCTCCGGTGGCATGCTAATGGGAGAAGGTGTGCTTCAGTGGCATGCTAACAGGAAAAGGTGTGCTCCGGTGACATGCTAACGGGAGATGGTGTGCTACGATTACATGCTGACGGTAAAAGGTGTGCTCCGGTGGCTTGCCAACAAGAGAAGGTGTGCTACGGTGGCATGCTAACGGCAAAAGGTTTGCTCCAGTGGCATGCTAACTGAAAAAGGTGTGCTACGGTGGCATGCTAACGGGGAAAGGTGTGCTACGGTGGCATGCTAACGGTAAAGGTGTGCTCCGGTGGCATGTCAACGGGAAAAGGTGTGCTCCAATGGCATGCTAGCAAGAAAAGGTGTGCTCCGGTGGCATGCTAACGGTAAAGGTGTGCTCCGGTGACATGCTAACGGTGAAAGGTGTGCTCCCGTGGCATGCTAACGGGAAAAGGTGTGCTCCGCTGCCATGTCAATGGGAAAAGGGTGCTCCGATGGCATGCTAACGGGAAAAGGTGTGCTCCGGTGGCATGCTAATGGTAAAGGTGTGCTCCGGTGGCATGCTAACGGTCAAAGGTGTCCTCTGATGGCATGCTAACGGTAAAGGGTGTGCTCCGGTGGCATGCTAATGGTAAAGGTGTGCTTCGGTGGTATGCTAACAGGAAAAGGTGTGCTCCTGTGGCATGCTAACGGGGAAAGAAGTGCTCCGGTGGCATGCTAAACGGGAAAGGTGTCCTCCGTTGGCATGCTAAAGGGAGAAGGTGTGCTACAGTTGCATGCTAATGGGAAAAGGTGGGCTACAGTTGTATGCTAACGGGAAACAGTGTGCTACAGTTGCATGCTAACGGGAAAAGGTGTGCTACAGTTGCATGCTAATAGGAAAAGGTGGGCTACGGTGGCATGGTAACGGGAGAAGGAGTGCTCTGGTGGCATGCTAACGGTAAAACGTGTGCTCCGGTGGCATGCTAATGGTAAAGGTGTGCTCCGGTGGCATGCTAACGGGAAAAGGTGTGCTCCGGTGGGATGCTAACAGGGAAAGTTGTGCTCCGGTGGCATGCTAACGTGAGAAGGTGTGCTACTGTAGCATGCTAAAGGGAAAAGGTGTGCTCCGGTGGCATGCTAAAGGTAAAGGTGTGCTCTGGTGGCATGCTAACGGGAAAAGGTGTGGTACTGTGGCATGCTAACGGGAAAAGGTGTGCTACGGTGGCATGCTAAAGGGAAAAGGTGTTCTCCAGTGGATGATAATGGGGAAAGGTGTGTTCCGGTGGCATGCTAATGGGAGAAGGTGTGCTCCGGTGGCATGCTAACAGGAGAAAATGTGCTCCGGGGGCATGCTAACGGGAAAATGTGTGCTCCGATGGCATGCTAACAGGAAAAGGTGTGCTACGGTGACATGCTAGCGGGAAAAGATGTGCACCGGTGGCATGCTAAAGGAAAAAGGTGTGCTACAGCGGCATACTAACTGGAAAAGGTGTAATACTGTGGCATGCTCACGGTAAAGGTGTGCTCTGGTGGCATGCTTATGGTAAAAGGTGTGCTCCGGTGGCATACTAACGGTAAAAGTTGTGCTCCGGTGGCATGTTAACGGTAAAAGGTGTTTTCCGTTGGCATGCTAACGGTAAAAGGTGTGATACAGTGTCATGCTTAACGATACAAGGTGTGCTCCGGTGGCATGCTAACGGGAAAAGGTGTGCTCCAGTGGCATGCTAACACGGAAAGGTGTGATCCGGTGGCTTGCTAACGTGAGAAAGTGTGCTCCGGTGGCATGCTAACGAGAAGAGGAGCGCTACGGTGGCATGCTAACAGGAAAAGGTGTTCTCCGGTGGCATGCTAACGATACAAGGTGTGCTCCGGTGGCATGCTAACGGGAAAAGGGGTGCTCCGGTGGCATGCTAATACGGAAAGGTGTGCTCCGGTGGCATGCTAACGTGAGAAAGAGTGCTACGGTGGCATGCTAACGAGAAGAGGAGCGCTACGGTGGCATGCTAATGGGAAAAGGTGTGCCATGGTGGCATGCTAACAGTAAAAGGTGTTCTCCGGTGGCTTGCTTTTGGTAAAAGGTGTGCTCCGGTGGCATGCTAACGATACAAGATGTGCTCCGGTGGCATGCTAACGGGAAAAGGAGTAATACTGTGGCATGCTCACGGTAAAGGTGTGCTCTGGTGGCATGTTAATGGTAAAAGGTGTTCTCCGTTGGCATGCTAACGGTAAAAGGTGTGATACGTTGTCATGCTTAACGATACAAGGTGTGCTCCGGTGGCATGCTAACGGGAAAAGGTGTGCTCCAGTGGCATGCTAACAAGGAAAGGTGTGCTCCAGTGGCATGCTAACGTGGGAAAGTGTGCTACGGTGGCATGCTAACGAGAAGAGGAGCGCTACGGTGGCATGCTAACGGGAAAAGGTGTGCTCCGGTGGCATGCTAACGATACAAGGTGTGCTCCGGTGGCAAGATAACGGGAAAAGGTGTGCTCCGGTGGCATGCAAACACGGAAAGGTGTGCTCCGGTGGCATGCTAACGTGAGAAAGTGTGCTACGGTGGCATGCTAACGAGAAGAGGTGCGCTATGGTGGCATGCTAACGGGAAGAGGTGCGCTATGGTGGCATGCTAACAGTAAAAGGTGTGCTCCGGTGGCTTGCTTTCGGTAAAAGGTGTGCTCCGGTGGCTTGCTTTCAGTAAGAGGTGTGCTCCGGTGGCATGCTAACGATACAAGATGTGCTCCGGTGGCATGCTAACGGGAAAAGGTGTGCTCCGGTGGCATGCTAACAGGGAAAGGTGTGCTCCGGTGGCATACTAACGGTAAAAGGTGTGCTCCGGTGGCATGTTAACGGTAAAAGGTGTTCTCCGTTGGCATGCTAACGGTAAAAGGTGTGCTACGGTGGCATGCTAACGATACAAGGTGTGCTCTGGTGGCATGCTAACGGGAAAAGGTGTGCTCCGATGGCATGCTAACACGGAAAGGTGTGCTCCGGTGGCATGCTAACGTGAGAAAGTGTGCTACGGTGGCATGCTAATGAGAAGAGGTGCGCTACGGTGGCATGCTAACGGGAAAGGTGTGCTCCGGTGGCATGCTAACGATACAAGGTGTGCTCCGGTGGCATGCTAACGGGAAAAGGTGTGCTCCGGTGACATGCTAACACGGAAAGGTGTGCTCCGGTCGCATGCTAACGTAAGAAAGTGTGCTACAATGGCATGCTAACGAGAAGAGGTGCGCTACGGTGGCATGCAAACGGGAAAAGGTGTGCTATGGTGCCATGGTAACTGTAAAAGGTGTGCTCTGGTGGCTTCCTTTCGGTAAAATGTGTGCTCTGGTGGCATGCTAGCGATACAAGATGTGCTCCGGTGGCATGCTAATGGGAAAAGGTGTGCTCCGGTGGCATGCTAACAGGGAAAGGTGTGCTCCGGTGGCATGCTAACGGGAGAAGGTGTGCTACTGTGGCATGCTAACAAGAAAAGGTGTGCTACAGTGGCATGCTAACTGGAAAAGGTGTGCTATGATGGCATGCTAACGGGAGAAGGTGTGCTCCAGTGGCATGCTAACAGGAGAAAATGTGCTCCGGGGGCATGCTAACGGGAAAATGTGTGCTCCGGTTGCATGCTAACGGGAAAAGGTGTGCTCCGGTGACATGCTAGCGGGAAAAGGTGTGCACCGGTGGCATGCTAATGGAAAAAGGTGTGCTACAGCGGCATACTAATGGGAAAAGGTGTAATACTGTGGCATGCTCATGGTAAAGGTGTGCTCTGGTGGCATGCTGATGGTAAAAGGTGTGCTCCAGTGGCATACCAACGGTAAAAGGTGTGCTCCGGTGGCATGTTAACGGTAAAAGGTTTTCTCCGTTGGCATGCTAACGGTAAAAGGTGTGCTACGGTGGCATGCTAACGATACAAGGTGTGCTCTGGTGGCATGCTAACAGGAAAAGGTGTGCTCCGGTGGCATGCTAACACGGAAAGGTGTGCTCCGTTCGCATGCTAACGTAAGAAAGTGTGCTACAATGGCATGCTAACGAGAAGAGGTGCGCTACGGTGGCATGCAAACGGGAAAAGGTGTGCTATGGTGGCATGCTAACGGTAAAACGTGTGCTCTGCTGGCTTCCTTTCGGTAAAATGTGTGCTCTGGTGGCATGCTAGCGATACAAGATGTGCTCCGGTGGCATGCTAATGGGAAAAGGTGTGCTCCGGTGGCATGCTAACAGGGAAAGGTGTGCTCCGGTGGCATGCTAACGGAAGAAGGTGTGCTACTGTGGCATGCTAACAAGAAAAGGTGTGCTACAGTGGCATGCTAACTGGAAAAGGTGTGCTATGATGGCATGCTAATGGTAAAATGTGTGCTATGGTGGCATGCTAACGGTAAAAGGTGTGCAACGGTGGCATGATAACGGTAAAAGGTGTGCTCCGGTGGCATGCTAACGGGAAAAGGTGTGCAACGGTGGCATGCTAACAGGAAAAGGTGTGCTCCGGTGGCATGCTAACGGGAAAAGGTGTGCTCCGGTGGCATGCTAACGGGAAAAGGTGTGCTCCGGTGGCATGCTAACGGAAAAAGGTGTGCTCCGGTGGCATGCTGATGGTAAAAGGTGTGCTCCGGCGGCATGCTAACGGTAAAAGGTGTTCTCCGTTGGCATGCTAACAGTTAAACGTGTGCTCAGGTGGCACGCTAACGATGCAAGGTGTGCTCTTGTGGCATGCTAACGGGAAAAGGTGTACTCCGGTGGAATGCTGACAGGGAAAGTTGTGCTCCGGCGGCATGCTAACGTGAGAAGGTGTGCTACTGTAGCATGCTAACGGGAAAAGGTGTGCTCCAGTGGCATGCTAAAGGTAAAGGTGTGCTCTGGTGGCATGCTAACGGGAAAAGGTGTGGTACTGTGGCATGCTAACGGGAATAGATGTGCTACGGTGGCATGCTAAAGGGAAAAGGTGTTCTCCAGTGGATGCTAACGGGGAAAGGTGTGTTCCGGTGGCATGCTAATGGGAGAAGGTGTGCTCCGGTGGCATGCTAACAGGAGAAAATGTGCTCCGGGGGCATGCTAACGGGAAAATGTGTGCTCCGGTGGCATGCTGATGGTAAAAGGTGTGCTCTAGTGGCTTACTAATGGTAAAAGGTGTGCTCCGGTGGCATGTTAACGGTAAGAGGTGTTCTCCGTTGGCATGCTAACGGTAAAAGGTGTGCTACGGTGGCATGCTAACGATACAAGGTGTGCTCCGGTGGCAAGATAACGGAAAAAGGTGTGCTCGGGTGGCATGCAAACACGGAAAGGTGTGCTCCGGTGGCATGCTAACATGAGAAAGTGTGCTACGGTGGCATGCTAACGAGAAGAGGTGCGCTATGGTGGCATGCTAACGGGAAGAGGTGTGCTATGGTGGCATGCTAACAGTAAAAGGTGTGCTCCTGTGGCTTGCTTTCAGTAAAAGGTGTGCTCCGGTGGCATGCTAACGATACAAGATGTGCTCCGGTGGCATGCTAACGGGAAAAGGTGTGCTCCGGTGGCATGCTAACAGGGAAAGGGGTGCTCCGGTGGCATGCTAACGGGAGAAGGTGTCCTACTGTGGCATGCTAACAAGAAAAGGTGTGCTACAGTGGTATGCTAACGGGAAAAGGTGTGCTATCGTGGCAAGCTAACGGTAAAAGGTGTGCAACGGTGGCATGATAACGGAAAAAGGTGTGCTCCGGTGGCATGCTAACGGGAAAAGGTGTGCAACGGTGGCATGCTAACAGGAAAAGGTGTGCTCCGGTGGCATGCTAACGGGAAAAGGTGTGCTCCGGTGGCATGCTAACGGAAAAAAGTGTGCTCAGGTGGCATGCTAACGGGAAAAGCTGTGCTCCGGTGGCATGCCAATGGAAAAAGGTATGCTACGGTGGAGTGCTAATGGGAGAAGGTGTGCTCTGGTGGCATGCTAACGGTAAAAGGTGAGCTCCGGTGGCATGCTAACGGGAAAAGATGTGCTCCGGTGGCATGCTAACGGGAAAATGTGTGCTACGGTGGCATGCTCATGGTAAAAGGTGTGCTCCTGTGGCATGCTAACGGAAAAAGTGTGCTACGGTGGCATGCTAACGGGAGAACATGTGGTTCGGTGGCATGCTAACTGGAAAAGGTGTGCTCCGGTGGCATGCTAATGGGAGAAGGTGTGCTTCAGTGGCATGCTAACAGGAAAAGGTGTGCTCCGGTGGCTTGCCAACAAGAGAAGGTGTGCTACGGTGGCATGCTAACGGCAAAAGGTTTGCTCCAGTGGCATGCTAACTGAAAAAGGTGTGCTACGATGGCATGCTAACGGGGAAAGGTGTGCTACGGTGGCATGCTAACGGTAAAGGTGTGCTCCGGTGGCATGTCAACGGGAAAAGGTGTGCTCCAATGGCATGCTAGCAAGAAAAGGTGTGCTCCGGTGGCATGCTAACGGTAAAGGTGTGCTCCGGTGACATGCTAACGGTGAAAGGTGTGCTCCCGTGGCATGCTAACGGGAAAAGGTGTGCTCCGCTGCCATGTCAATGGGAAAAGGGTGCTCCGATGGCATGCTAACGGGAAAATGTGTGCTCCGGTGGCATGCTAATGGTAAAGGTGTGCTCCGGTGGCATGCTAACGGTCAAAGGTGTCCTCTGATGGCATGCTAACGGTAAAGGGTGTGCTCCGGTGGCATGCTAATGGTAAAGGTGTGCTTCGGTGGTATGCTAACAGGAAAAGGTGTGCTCCTGTGGCATGCTAACGGGGAAAGAAGTGCTCCGGTGGCATGCTAAACGGGAAAGGTGTCCTCCGTTGGCATGCTAAAGGGAGAAGGTGTGCTACAGTTGCATGCTAATGGGAAAAGGTGGGCTACAGTTGTATGCTAACGGGAAACAGTGTGCTACAGTTGCATGCTAACGGGAAAAGGTGTGCTACAGTTGCATGCTAATAGGAAAAGGTGGGCTACGGTGGCATGGTAACGGGAGAAGGAGTGCTCTGGTGGCATGCTAACGGTAAAATGTGTGCTCCGGTGGCATGCTAATGGTAAAGGTGTGCTCCGGTGGCATGCTAACGGGAAAAGGTGTGCTCCGGTGGGATGCTAACAGGGAAAGTTGTGCTCCGGTGGCATGCTAACGTGAGAAGGTGTGCTACTGTAGCATGCTAAAGGGAAAAGGTGTGCTCCGGTGGCATGCTAAAGGTAAAGGTGTGCTCTGGTGGCATGCTAACGGGAAAAGGTGTGGTACTGTGGCATGCTAACGGGAAAAGGTGTGCTACGGTGGCATGCTAAAGGGAAAAGGTGTTCTCCAGTGGATGATAATGGGGAAAGGTGTGTTCCGGTGGCATGCTAATGGGAGAAGGTGTGCTCCGGTGGCATGCTAACAGGAGAAAATGTGCTCCGGGGGCATGCTAACGGGAAAATGTGTGCTCCGATGGCATGCTAACAGGAAAAGGTGTGCTACGGTGACATGCTAGCGGGAAAAGATGTGCACCGGTGGCATGCTAAAGGAAAAAGGTGTGCTACAGCGGCATACTAACTGGAAAAGGTGTAATACTGTGGCATGCTCACGGTAAAGGTGTGCTCTGGTGGCATGCTGATGGTAAAAGGTGTGCTCCGGTGGCATACTAACGGTAAAAGTTGTGCTCCGGTGGCATGTTAACGGTAAAAGGTGTTTTCCGTTGGCATGCTAACGGTAAAAGGTGTGATACAGTGTCATGCTTAACGATACAAGGTGTGCTCCGGTGGCATGCTAAACGGGAAAGGTGTCCTCCGTTGGCATGCTAAAGGGAGAAGGTGTGCTACAGTTGCATGCTAATGGGATTAGGTGGGCTACAGTTGTATGCTAACGGGAAACAGTGTGCTACAGTTGCATGCTAACGGGAAAAGGTGTGCTACAGTTGCATGCTAATAGGAAAAGGTGGGCTACGGTGGCATGGTAACGGGAGAAGGAGTGCTCTGGTGGCATGCTAACGGTAAAACGTGTGCTCCGGTGGCATGCTAATGGTAAAGGTGTGCTCCGGTGGCATACTAACGGGAAAAGGTGTGCTCCGGTGGGATGCTAACAGGGAAAGTTGTGCTCCGGTGGCATGCTAACGTGAGAAGGTGTGCTACTGTAGCATGCTAAAGGGAAAAGGTGTGCTCCGGTGGCATGCTAAAGGTAAAGGTGTGCTCTGGTGGCATGCTAACGGGAAAAGGTGTGGTACTGTGGCATGCTAACGGGAAAAGGTGTGCTACGGTGGCATGCTAAAGGGAAAAGGTGTTCTCCAGTGGATGATAATGGGGAAAGGTGTGTTCCGGTGGCATGCTAATGGGAGAAGGTGTGCTCCGCTGCCATGTCAATGGGAAAAGGGTGCTCCGATGGCATGCTAACGGGAAAATGTGTGCTCCGGTGGCATGCTAATGGTAAAGGTGTGCTCCGGTGGCATGCTAACGGTCAAAGGTGTCCTCTGATGGCATGCTAACGGTAAAGGGTGTGCTCCGGTGGCATGCTAATGGTAAAGGTGTGCTTCGGTGGTATGCTAACAGGAAAAGGTGTGCTCCTGTGGCATGCTAACGGGGAAAGAAGTGCTCCGGTGGCATGCTAAACGGGAAAGGTGTCCTCCGTTGGCATGCTAAAGGGAGAAGGTGTGCTACAGTTGCATGCTAATGGGAAAAGGTGGGCTACAGTTGTATGCTAACGGGAAACAGTGTGCTACAGTTGCATGCTAACGGGAAAAGGTGTGCTACAGTTGCATGCTAATAGGAAAAGGTGGGCTACGGTGGCATGGTAACGGGAGAAGGAGTGCTCTGGTGGCATGCTAACGGTAAAATGTGTGCTCCGGTGGCATGCTAATGGTAAAGGTGTGCTCCGGTGGCATGCTAACGGGAAAAGGTGTGCTCCGGTGGGATGCTAACAGGGAAAGTTGTGCTCCGGTGGCATGCTAACGTGAGAAGGTGTGCTACTGTAGCATGCTAAAGGGAAAAGGTGTGCTCCGGTGGCATGCTAAAGGTAAAGGTGTGCTCTGGTGGCATGCTAACGGGAAAAGGTGTGGTACTGTGGCATGCTAACGGGAAAAGGTGTGCTACGGTGGCATGCTAAAGGGAAAAGGTGTTCTCCAGTGGATGATAATGGGGAAAGGTGTGTTCCGGTGGCATGCTAATGGGAGAAGGTGTGCTCCGGTGGCATGCTAACAGGAGAAAATGTGCTCCGGGGGCATGCTAACGGGAAAATGTGTGCTCCGATGGCATGCTAACAGGAAAAGGTGTGCTACGGTGACATGCTAGCGGGAAAAGATGTGCACCGGTGGCATGCTAAAGGAAAAAGGTGTGCTACAGCGGCATACTAACTGGAAAAGGTGTAATACTGTGGCATGCTCACGGTAAAGGTGTGCTCTGGTGGCATGCTGATGGTAAAAGGTGTGCTCCGGTGGCATACTAACGGTAAAAGTTGTGCTCCGGTGGCATGTTAACGGTAAAAGGTGTTTTCCGTTGGCATGCTAACGGTAAAAGGTGTGATACAGTGTCATGCTTAACGATACAAGGTGTGCTCCGGTGGCATGCTAAACGGGAAAGGTGTCCTCCGTTGGCATGCTAAAGGGAGAAGGTGTGCTACAGTTGCATGCTAATGGGATTAGGTGGGCTACAGTTGTATGCTAACGGGAAACAGTGTGCTACAGTTGCATGCTAACGGGAAAAGGTGTGCTACAGTTGCATGCTAATAGGAAAAGGTGGGCTACGGTGGCATGGTAACGGGAGAAGGAGTGCTCTGGTGGCATGCTAACGGTAAAACGTGTGCTCCGGTGGCATGCTAATGGTAAAGGTGTGCTCCGGTGGCATACTAACGGGAAAAGGTGTGCTCCGGTGGGATGCTAACAGGGAAAGTTGTGCTCCGGTGGCATGCTAACGTGAGAAGGTGTGCTACTGTAGCATGCTAAAGGGAAAAGGTGTGCTCCGGTGGCATGCTAAAGGTAAAGGTGTGCTCTGGTGGCATGCTAACGGGAAAAGGTGTGGTACTGTGGCATGCTAACGGGAAAAGGTGTGCTACGGTGGCATGCTAAAGGGAAAAGGTGTTCTCCAGTGGATGATAATGGGGAAAGGTGTGTTCCGGTGGCATGCTAATGGGAGAAGGTGTGCTCCGGTGGCATGCTAACAGGAGAAAATGTGCTCCGGGGGCATGCTAACGGGAAAATGTGTGCTCCGATGGCATGCTAACAGGAAAAGGTGTGCTACGGTGACATGCTAGCGGGAAAAGATGTGCACCGGTGGCATGCTAAAGGAAAAAGGTGTGCTACAGCGGCATACTAACTGGAAAAGGTGTAATACTGTGGCATGCTCACGGTAAAGGTGTGCTCTGGTGGCATGCTGATGGTAAAAGGTGTGCTCCGGTGGCATACTAACGGTAAAAGTTGTGCTCCGGTGGCATGTTAACGGTAAGAGGTGTTCTCCGCTGGCATGCTAACGGTAAAAGGTGTGCTACGGTGGCATGCTAACGATACAAGGTGTGCTCCGGTGGCAAGATAATGGAAAAAGGTGTGCTCCGGTGGCATGCAAACACGGAAAGGTGTGCTCCGGTGGCATGCTAACGTGAGAAAGTGTGCTACGGTGGCATGCTAACGAGAAGAGGTGCGCTATGGTGGCATGCTAACGGGAAGAGGTGTGCTATGGCGGCATGCTAACAGTAAAAGGTGTGCTCCTGTGGCTTGCTTTCGGTAAAAGGTGTGATCCGGTGGCATGCTAACGATACAAGATGTGCTCCGGTGGCATGCTAACGGGAAAAGGTGTGCTCTGGTGGCATGCTAACGGGAAAAGGGGTGCTCTGGTGGCATGCTAACGGTAAAAGGTGTGCTCCAGTGGCATGCTAGCGGTAAAAGGTGTGCTCCGGTGGCATGCTAACTAAAAAAGTTATGCTCCAGTGGCATGATATTGCGAAAAGGTGTGCAACGGTGGAATGCTAACGGCAGAAGGTGTGCTCCGGTGGGAACAATGGGAAAAGGTGTGCTCCAGTGGCATTCTAACGGGAAAATGTGTGCAACGGTGGCATGCTAACGGAAAAAGGTGTGCAATGGAGGCATGCTAACGGTAAAAGGTGCGCTCCAGTGGCATGCTAGTGGTAAAAGGTATGCTCCGGTGTCATGCTAATGGAAAAAGGTATGCTCCAGTGGCATGATATTGGGAAAAGGTGTGCAACGGTGGCATGCTAACGGCAGAAGGTGTGCTCCGGTGGAAACAATGGGAAAAGGTGTGCTCCGGTGGCATGCTAACGGGAAAATGTGTGCAACGGTGGCATGCTAACGGAAAAAGGTGTGCAATGGTGGCATGCTAACAGTAAAAGGTGTGCTCCAGTGGCATGCTAATGGGAAAAGGTATGCTCCGGGGGTATGATAACAGGAAAAGGTGTCCAATGGTGGCATGCTAACAGGAGAAGGTGTGCTCCGGTGGCAACAACTGGAAAAGGTGTGCTCCGGTGGCATGCTAACGAGAAAAGGTGTGCAACAGTGGCATGCTAACGGGAAAAGGTGAGCAATGGTGGCATGCTAACGATACAAGATGTGCTCCGGTGGCATGCTAATGGGAAAAGGTGTGCTCCAGTGGCATGCTAACAGGGAAAGGTGTGCTCCGGTGGCATGCTAAAGGGAGAATGTGTGCTACTGTGGCATGCTAACAAGAAAAAGTGTGCTACAGTGGCATGCTAACGGGAAAAGGTGTGCTATGGTGGCTTGCTAACTGTAAAAGGTGTGCAATGGTGGTATGATAACGAAAAAGGTGTGCTCCGGTGGCATGCTAAAGGGAAAAGGTGTTCTCCAGTGGATGCTAACGGGGAAAGGTGTGTTCCGGTGGCATGCTAACGGGAGAAGGTGTGCTCCGGGGGCATGCTAACGGAAAATGTGTGCTCCGGTTGCATGCTAATGGGAGAAGGTGTGCTCCGGTGGCATGCTAACAGGAGAAAATGTGCTCCGGGGGCATGCTAACGGGAAAATGTGTGCTCCGGTGGCATGCTGATGGTAAAAGGTGTGCTCCAGTGGCTTACTAATGGTAAAAGGTGTGCTCCGATGGCATGTTAACGGTAAGAGGTGTTCTCCGCTGGCATGCTAACGGTAAAAGGTGTGCTACGGTGGCATGCTAACGATACAAGGTGTGCTCCGGTGGCAAGATAACGGAAAAAGGTGTGCTCCGGTGGCATGCAAACACGGAAAGGTGTGCTCCGGTGGCATGCTAACGTGAGAAAGTGTGCTACGGTGGCATGCTAATGAGAAGAGGTGCGCTATGGTGGCATGCTAACGGGAAGAGGTGTGCTATGGTGGCATGCTAACAGTAAAAGGTGTGCTCCTGTGGCTTGCTTTCGGTAAAAGGTGAGCTCCGGTGGCATGCTAACGATACAAGATGTGCTCCGGTGGCATGCTAACGGGAAAAGGTGTGCTCTGGTGGCATGCTAACAGGGAAAGGTGTGCTCCGGTGGCATGCTAACGGAAGAAGGTGTCCTACTGTGGCATGCTAACAAGAAAAGGTGTGCTACAGTGGTATGCTAACGGGAAAAGGTGTGCTATGGTGGCATGCTAATGGGAAAAGGTGTGCTATCGTGGCAAGCTAACGGTAAAAGGTGTGCAACGGTGGCATGATAACGGAAAAAGGTGTGCTCCGGTGGCATGCAAACGGGAAAAGCAGTGCAACGGTGGCATGCTAACAGGAAAAGGTGTGCTCCGGTGGCATGCTAACGGGAAAAGGTGTGCTCCGGTGGCATGCTAACGGAAAAAGGTGTGCTCTGGTGGCATGCTGATGGTAAAAGGTGTGCTCCGGCGGCATGCTAACGGTAAAAGGTGTTCTCCGTTGGCATGCTAACAGTTAAACGTGTGCTCAGGTGGCATGCTAACGATACAAGGTGTGCTCTTGTGGCATGCTAACGGGAAAAGGTGTACTCCGGTGGAATGCTGACAGGGAAAGTTGTGCTCCGGCGGCATGCTAACGTGAGAAGGTGTGCTACTGTAGCATGCTAACGGGAAAAGGTGTGCTCCAGTGGCATGCTAAAGGTAAAGGTGTGCTCTGGTGGCATGCTAACGGGAAAAGGTGTGGTACTGTGGCATGCTAACGGGAATAGATGTGCTACGGTGGCATGCTAAAGGGAAAAGGTGTTCTCCAGTGGATGCTAACGGGGAAAGGTGTGTTCCGGTGGCATGCTAATGGGAGAAGGTGTGCTCCGGTGGCATGCTAACAGGAGAAAATGTGCTCCGGGGGCATGCTAACGGGAAAATGTGTGCTCCGGTGGCATGCTGATGGTAAAAGGTGTGCTCTAGTGGCTTACTAATGGTAAAAGGTGTGCTCCGGTGGCATGTTAACGGTAAGAGGTGTTCTCCGTTGGCATGCTAACGGTAAAAGGTGTGCTACGGTGGCATGCTAACGATACAAGGTGTGCTCCGGTGGCAAGATAACGGAAAAAGGCGTGCTCGGGTGGCATGCAAACACGGAAAGGTGTGCTCCGGTGGCATGCTAACATGAGAAAGTGTGCTACGGTGGCATGCTAACGAGAAGAGGTGCGCTATGGTGGCATGCTAACGGGAAGAGGTGTGCTATGGTGGCATGCTAACAGTAAAAGGTGTGCTCCTGTGGCTTGCTTTCGGTAAAAGGTGTGCTCCGGTGGCATGCTAACGATACAAGATGTGCTCCGGTGGCATGCTAACGGGAAAAGGTGTGCTCCGGTGGCATGCTAACAGGGAAAGGGGTGCTCCGGTGGCATGCTAACGGGAGAAGGTGTCCTACTGTGGCATGCTAACAAGAAAAGGTGTGCTACAGTGGTATGCTAACGGGAAAAGGTGTGCTATCGTGGCAAGCTAACGGTAAAAGGTGTGCAACGGTGGCATGATAACGGAAAAAGGTGTGCTCCGGTGGCATGCTAACGGGAAAAGGTGTGCAACGGTGGCATGCTAACAGGAAAAGGTGTGCTCCGGTGGCATGCTAACGGGAAAAGGTGTGCTCCGGTGGCATGCTAACGGAAAAAAGTGTGCTCAGGTGGCATGCTAACGGGAAAAGCTGTGCTCCGGTGGCATGCCAATGGAAAAAGGTATGCTACGGTGGAGTGCTAATGGGAGAAGGTGTGCTCTGGTGGCATGCTAACGGTAAAAGGTGTGCTCCAGTGGCATGCTAGCGGTAAAAGGTATGCTCCGGTGGCATGCTAACTAAAAAAGTTATGCTCCAGTGGCATGATATTGGGAAAAGGTGTGCAACGGTGGAATGCTAACGGCAGAAGGTGTGCTCCGGTGGGAACAATGGGAAAAGGTGTGCTCCGGTGGCATGCTAACGGGAAAATGTGTGCAACGGTGGCATGCTAACGGAAAAAGGTGTGCAATGGAGGCATGCTAACGGTAAAAGGTGCGCTCCAGTGGCATGCTAGTGGTAAAAGGTATGCTCCGGTGTCATGCTAACGGAAAAAGGTATGCTCCAGTGGCATGATATTGGGAAAAGGTGTGCAACGGTGGCATGCTAACGGCAGAAGGTGTGCTCCGGTGGGAACAATGGGAAAAGGTGTGCTCCGGTGGCATGCTAACGGGAAAATGTGTGCAACGGTGGCATGCTAACGGAAAAAGGTGTGCAATGGTGGCATGCTAACGGTAAAAGGTGTGCTCCAGTGGCATGGTAATGGGAAAAGGTATGCTCTGGGGGTATGATAACGGGAAAAGGTGTCCAACGGTGGCATGCTAACAGGAGAAGGTGTGCTCCGGTGGCAACAACTGGAAAAGGTGTGCTCCGGTGGCATGCTAACGAGAAAAGGTGTGCAACAGTGGCATGCTAACTGGAAAAGGTGAGCAATGGTGGCAT